>NC_092257.1:17345412-17662912 GCF_036320965.1 Panulirus ornatus | reverse complement strand
TCTAAATGTTGAACGACTTGTATCATGCATGAGGGGGGGGGGCAGGAGTTGGTCATGAAGCTGGGGAAAAGCGGAGGGCTATGGATCTGTTGGCGAATCGTGAACTTGAGAAGTGGGAACTGAAGAAATGGGACTGGGTTACGCGGGATGCGGGAGCTGGGACGTGGAAGGGGAGTTGAGGGCAAATTAGATTTTCATAGAAAGATAATCCAATATAATTCATGATATCTATATTAGACACAAACCTATGGCTGTATTATAACATGAAGTATATAGCTGCTGGTAGGGCGTGGGCGGAGGCCCTATGGAATGAATAGGATAATAATGAGGTTTACGTCTGTCCTTATACAATGAGATTGTGGATTATTTTGCGTTTCCATATTGCCACTAGTGCAGCGAGGGAGATGGGGTCGTGATTATGGCTGACAGGTGGGTCCAGGGCAAGCTCAGGGGGAAGGAAGGGGGAAGGGGCTCATGTAGTGGGTAGGTTAGGGACATCTGGCCACACCCCCGGATGGCGGTTAGGGGGGTGGGGTGGGGTAGGGTATACCCAGGTAAGGAGTAGGGTCAGAGGTGATGCCAGGGGTACTAGTGGGTCAAGGCTACACATCAGTGGGAGGGATGTGTGGCTCGGGGAGGGTGGAGGGAGATGGGATGAGTCAGGTGATGCCTTGGTTCCAGGAGGAGGCTAATGAAGCCTTAATCTGCCGACTCCCGGCCCTCGTCATGGCTGCC
Source organism: Panulirus ornatus (assembly GCF_036320965.1). Classification (NCBI taxonomy): domain Eukaryota; kingdom Metazoa; phylum Arthropoda; class Malacostraca; order Decapoda; family Palinuridae; genus Panulirus; species Panulirus ornatus. The sequence goes on along the minus strand of NC_092257.1, from coordinate 17,662,177 downwards.
CGGGAGCCGGGTGAGCCGCTCGGGTCACGGTTGCTGTGTACGGATGTGTTACGATGGTTCTGGTCTCCACTACATGTGTCCCTAGGATCACTGCGCGGCCACATGCTAGGTTTAGGTAGATGAGGTTGATTACACGTAGGTGGTGGCCAGAAAGTGAAGAGTGTGGTGCTGGCTGAGGGAGGGCGGTGTGTGGATGGTGGTGTTGGCTGACACTACCTGAGAGAGGAAGGTGTGGTTGAGGGTGTTGGCTGACACTGGATGAGGAAGGAGAATGTGAATGAGGCTTTAGCTGACAGTGGTTAGCGGAGGAAGGTGTGGATGAGGGTGTTGGCTGACGCTGGCTGAGGGAGGAGGGTGTGGATGAAGTTTTAGCTAACAATGGTTGTTGATGGAGGAAGGTGTGGATGAGGACTTTGGCTGAGGCTGGCTAAGGGAGGACGGTGTGGGTGAGGGTGTTGGTCGAGGGAGGAGGGTGAGGGTGAGGATGCTGGCTGAGGGAGGAGGGTGAGGGGTGAGGGTGTTGGCTGAGAGTGAGGGAAGATCCGCGGTGCCCCAGGACCATCACGCAGCCGACCATTACAAGTTATACCGAGGCGAGGTGAGGTTGTGCTGCCAGTGGTGAGGCTTTCCTTGGCACTGCTGCTACAGTGCCACCTGCTCACCAGTCGGATGAGAGCTGTGTGAGGCACCTCCCTGGCTGGCACTGCTACTAGAGTACCACCTGCTCACTAGTCGGATGAGAGCTGTGTAAGACACCTCCCTGGCACTGCTGTTACAGTGCCACCTGTTCTCTTCGGATGAGAGCTGTGTGAGGCACCTCCGTGGCACTCCTGCTACAGTGCCACCTGCTCTCTTCTCTGACGAGAGCTGTGTGAGGAACCTCCCTGGCACTGCTGTGGTGCCAGCTTGGAACAGTGGTTCTGGCAAAGCGTTGTCGTTCAGGTAGTAGTGAGTTCATGTGTGTGTGTGTGATGATGTCACACAAGTGCGGTAGGGTGCGTGAGGCTGGCTGCGTCTGGTAGGGTGCGTGAGGCTGACTGTGTCTGGTAGGGTGCTTGAGGCTGGCCGTGTCTGGTAGGGTGCGTGAGGCTGGCTGTGTCTGGTAGGGTGCTTGAGGCTGGCCGTGGCTGTGGTAGTGTGCGTGAGGCTGGCTGTGTCTGGTAGGGTGCATGAAGCTGGCTGTGTCTGGTAGGGTGCTTGAGGCTGGCCGTGGCTGTGGTAGTGTGCGTGAGGCTGGCTGTGTCTGGTAGGGTGCATGAAGCTGGCTGTGTCTGGTAGGGTGCTTGAGGCTGGCCGTGGCTGTGGTAGGGTGCGTGAGGCTGGCTGTGTCTGTGGTAGGGTGCGTGAGGTTGGCTGTGTCTAAGGAAAGGTGCGTGAGGTTTGCCATGACAGTGGTAGGGTACGTGAGGCTGGCCATATCTGTGGTGAGGTGCGTAATGCAAGCCATGTCTGTGGAAGGGTGTGTGAAGCTATCCGTGTCTGAGGTAGGGTATGTGGGGCTGGCCAGATCTGTGGTAGGGTGCGTGATGGTGGTCATACCTGTGGCAAGGTGTGTGAGGAGGGGTCTTTGTGCCTATGGAAGGGTGCGTGAGGGTTTAAGTGCCTATGGAAGGGTGCGTGAGGGTCTCAGTACCTATGGAAGGATGCGTGAGGGTGTCCATGTTAGTAGTAGGATGCGTGAGGGTGTCCGTGCTAGTGGTAGGATGCGTGAGGGTGTCCCTGCCAGTGGTAGGGTGGGTGAGGATGTTCGATCCTGTGGAAGGATGCATAAGGGTGTCCGTACCTGTAGAAGGTTGCACAAGGGTGTCCGTAATTGTGGTAGGATGCGTGAGGATGTCCGTTCTTGTGGAAGGGTGGCCGTGCCTGTGTTAGGACACGTGAGGGTGGTCGTGTCACGCCGCTGCACCAGGTAACTACCAACTACCCGGCCCCTGCAGCTCACACCACCATCAGCCACGTCTTGGGGCTGGACAGTCAAAGTGGCAGCTTCCGGTGGTGTGTGAGAGCGGCAGGAGCGCACACTTCCGCGACCACTGGCTCTCTCTACAGTGTCGTCCTGTATCTCCCCGGGATCACGGACCTGAACAGTGTAGCTCGGCACAATACTGACGTGCGCAGTGCAGTGTAGAGTTTGAGATGCCACGCCAAGGAGCCTGGGTGGCTTGACGATGCGTAAAGCGTAAATTCGTGGTGACAAGGGTCTGTATGGTGAGGGCGTATACGGTGTAAGAGGCAGGATGATGAAGGTGCACGGGTCAATGGGTCGTGGTGGAGGGAGTGTGCAGTTCCTGTGCCAGCGGTGCCAGAAGATCAAGAGGGCCGCCGGCATGTACTGGTACTGTACGGCCAGGGTGGCCGACCCGGACGACCAAGACGCCGACTTCTCCTACAACTGCATGTAAGTTGCTCCGACCAACACTTTACTCCTCCTTTCTCTCCCGAGCACTCACTCCTCCTCACTGCACTGCTCACTTCTCCTCCCTCCAACAATCATTCCTCTCTACAACACTCACTCCTCCTCCTACCTACAACACTCAATCCTTCTTCCAATACTCACTCCTCATCCCTCCAACACTAATTCGTTCTCCCTACAACAACCCCTCCTCCTTCCAACACTCACTGTTCCTCACTCCAACGCTCGCTTCTCCTCTCTCCAACACTCACTCACTACCATCAACGCCTCCCTTCATCATTCCCTCCCAAACTACTGCGTCGTAAGTGAAGGACCCTGGCGGTGATAACGACCCCCTCGCAAAAAAAAAAAAAAAGGCTGCCAAGTTCTTACTTCGCCAGCTCCCCTACAGCCTCTCTCTCTCTCTCTCTCTCTCTCTCTCTCTCTCTCTCTCTCTCTCTCTCTCTCTCTCTCTCTCTCTCTCTCTCTCTCTCTCTCTCTCTCTCTCTCTCTCTCTCTCTCTCTCTCTCTCTCTCTCTCTCTCTCTCTCTCTCTCTCTCTCTCTCTCTCTCTCTCTCTCTCTCTCTCTCGAAGACTATGTGGTTTTATCTCTTTCATTTGGGTATTATGAGCATACTGATTTAATGGTAATATAATGGCAGAGCGATGGTTATCATTGGCTTATTAAATGACCTGAAGCTGTGATTATACACAGAAGATGATACATACAGTATAAACATACATACAATATAAACACTTGGGGGGGTGGGATGAACAAATTTTCTTGCTTTGATTTTTCTTCGTTGTCTACAAGTTCATATATATATATATATATATATATATACATATATATATATATATATATATATATATATATATATATATATATATATATATATATATATATATATATATATATATATGTACTGGTGGTTGTTGGGATGGAGTAATGAATATTCCAAGCTCATTTGGGTTCGATGTAGGTATGAAGCGGACCTGCAACCACGGGACGAGGGATCTCAAGTGGCATTAGGTGATGGTGGTGAGGGTAAGGCAAGTACTTTCTTCCCGAAGTGTTGGATGAGGTCCAGGTGATGGTTAGAGCGGGTCGGGCGGACCAGTGTGTGTGTGTGTAGCGCTCCTGGGTAGGCGATGTAGGAGAGACGGAGGGAGGGGGATCATCTTGCATGGCCCTTCCTGGACTTCTATCGTCCGGGGTGATACCAAGAGTGTTAGTGAGCTGGACAACATGCAGTCAGTGTGGATGGATCGGCTGCGCATCATTCATTATGACGACAGAGTCCTCCAGTATTCAACTTTAGCTCTGTCACATCGACTTGTATGATGAGTGATATTTTTTGATTGAATTTCGATGATTGTATGATAATTTTTTTTCTTAGTATGTTTACCCTAGTTCTTACACACTTGTTGAGGCCTGTATACCCTAGTTCTCGTACCCTTGTAGAGGCCTGTATACCCTAGTTCTCGTACCCTTGTAGAGGCCTGTATATCTTGGTTCTCGTGCCCTTGTGGAGACCTGTATATCCTAGTTCTCGTACCCTTGTGGAGGCCTGTATACCCTAGTTCTCGTACCCTTATGGAGGCCTGTATACCATAGTTCTCATACCCTCGTTGAGCCCTGTATACCCAAGTTCTCGTACCCTCGTTGAGCCCTGTATATCCTAGTTCTCGTACCCTCGTTGAGCCCTGTATATCCTAGTTCTCGTACCCTCGTTGAGCCCTGAGCTCATCACGAATGCGCCCAACCATTGCCTTATAGGCTGTGACTCACGCCAGCTCTCTCTTTAATATGGGTCAAGGAGAGACGGTTTGGACGGGACGCTGCAGCGTATTGCAGGCCTTCAACCTCTTGACCTCACTCCAGGCAGCTGGGTCTCGTCTGGCCAGCCGCTGCGTCAGACAGAAGTGTGTGTGTGTGTTTTGGGGAAGAGCGTGGTTTGGGGATGGGGGGAGAAACCGGTACTGAGAGTGGGTTTTATATTGGAACCAACGTGCCAAGTACTTCCCACCGACCAAGAATTTCATGTTCGTAATATTTATTTTTTTTCTCTCCAAGCAACGGTTTGGTCCGTCGCGGGTGTGACGGGAGAAGACCGTGGTCTGTAGCGGGTGTGACGGGAGAAGACCGTGGTCTGTAGTGGGTGTGACGGGACAAGACCATGGTCTGTAGCGGGTGTGACGGGAGAAGACCATGGTCTGTAGCGAGTGTTACGGAACAAAACTGTGGTCCGCAGTGGGTGTGACGGGACAGGACTGTGGTATGTAGCGGGCGTGACGGGACAGGACCATGGTATTTAGCGGATGTGACGGGACAGGACCGTGGTATGTAGCGGGTGTGACGGGACAAGACCGTGGTCTGTAGCGGGTGTGACGGGACAGGAGCGCAGGCTGGGCGTCTGTAACGGGTTTGAACGGGACAGGAGCGAAGGGCGGGCGTCTTTAGCGGGCGTGACGGCCGTGAGTGTGGCCGGTCAAGCCAGACCGTAAGGAACTAACGGTACAGAACGTGACCAGAGGTTCCGCTCTACCGCTCGTGATGCGATGGAACCATCATGCAACGTAAGTAGACTACATCATATTGTCTGTTGTCCGTCAAGTGTTGGAGATGCTCCGCAAATGTCCGTCAAGTGTTGGAGATGCTCCGCAAATGTCTGTCAAGTGTTGGAGATGCTCAGCAAATGTCCGTCAAGTGTTGGAGATGCTCAGCAGATGTCCGTCAAGTGTTGGAAATCCTCTGCAAATGTCCGTCAAGTGTTGGAGATGCTCAGCAGATGTCCATCAAGTGTTGGGGATGGTCAGAACATGTTATCAACGAAGCACCTCAGATGTCGTCAATCCTGTGGTGACCAGTTTTAGCGCACGCCTGAAATTTAGAAACTTCGCTTTTTATCTTCACATCCTTGAGCAACCAGGACGTCAGAATCTACGTGTCCACCAGACCCGGGAAACAGCCTTGGGGTGTGTGGCCTTGGTAGATCTGAGGATAAGGCCTTCACGGGAAGGAGTTTTATGAGGTCTTGCTGGTCTCAAGGGTTACATACACGCCGTGGCCAGCCCCTCTCTTATTCCCCGTCTGGTTTCGGCGCTGTGGTTGGGCTTTTTGGGTGATTTTCACCTCCCAGCAGGCGCCACTGTTTAGTTCTGTGGCGAGGAAGCGACCCACGATGAACGGAGAGCTTAAGAAACTGTGGTATAAGGTTCTGTTACTGTGGCCTCGTGCGATTACGTCGATGCCTCACTGTTTACAGTACTTTATAGACGGGATTTTATAAGACAGTTCGTATAGACTGATTGCCTCTGAGAGTGGCCTATTTCTCCTTCTATCTTTCTCCATAGCAGTCATCCTACAGTTGCGTAATGGCACGAAAAAAAAATGTGGAAGAAATTGTGTTAATATTGTTAGAATGTTCGTGGGTTTACGTGATGGGGGTGAGGGTACAGGTGTTAGCCGTGTGGCCTGCCCACGTCCAGTAGCTCAGATGCGTTGATCCCGCACTGGCACACGGGGCACGAGCCCTTGATGTTCGTATACGCTGGCGGTTTTTGTTGACGTGTGTGTGTGTGTTGCTTGCACCCGCTGGGTAAGTACTTGTGTTTGGCCTGGGTGGAGAGCTAGAGTTTCTCATCAGAAACATCAACCAGACATTTAGGTATGTCTAGGAAACATCGACCAGACATTTAAGTATATCCAGGAAACATCGACCAGACGTTTACGTAGGTCCAGGAACATCGACCAGACATTTAGGTATGTTCAGGGACATCTTGCTTTGAGAAGGTCTGGCACCGGTGGACCCTGGCAGCCCCCTGGATCATGGTATCCATCCATGTATACATGGAGCAGTGAGTGGTTGGTGAGCGTGTCTCACTCTCCCTCTTGCTTCTCGTGAGAGAGAAGTGTCTGTGAGGACTCGGCGGAGGAGACGTGACCGCCTCTCTCGGGCGCCTTCTGAGGAATACGGCGTCACCTTCCTGGCTCGTGGGCTTTGACCTCCTCTTCCCTGCTCTTGAGGGAGGTGGATGACGTGAAAAGCCTGGGGCTGGTGGAGGAGATCGAGGGAGGGAAGGGGAGGGGACTCGACCCCATTTTGTCATGCTTAGCCTGATCAAGACGTGCGGGGTCCCCAGGGGTAAGGGAGACTTGACCCCGTTAGAGATTGCCGCTACGGAGACATGCCTGGTGGAGAGCCCTGCAGGGTAGTCTTATTCCTGTGTGTTCTCTACTGAAGGGCTGGTGAGTATGGCAAGACGACCTACTGAAGGGGTGAACCTTGCAGCCGCTCCTGCAGGAGGCCGAGGAGGACGACGTAGGACAAGCGCTTCGTCATTGGTCGTGGGAGATGGGTCGCGCTTATCTCGAGCTGGAGTAGGTATTGGTGTCAGTTTTTTCTCATTACAGGAGCTTGTAGTGACGTAGGGAATATTATATATGTATCGTACGATCGTCTGGGGTGGTAGATGTGTCCAGTATTGTGCGGTCGTGTGGGGTGGTAGATGTGTCCAGTATTGTGCTGTGGTCTGGGGTGGTAGATCTGTCCAGAGAAAATATGCCACTGTTTAGTTGCAGAGGGAGTAGCGCGCGCGCGCGCGCGTGTGTGTGGGGGGAGGGGGGATAATCCTACTCCAGATCCCTTTGAAATGTCCGGGACAAGATGGGATATTGTGATCTGAATCTCTGTGGGGTCAGTGAGCTCGACTGGTGGGTAGTGGGCGTCCTGGTGGCCCCTGTGCAGAGTGGATATTTAGCTTCGTGTCTCCTGTGGGGCGTGGGGCAGTAGGCGTCGTGGATGTTGGTCGGGTGGCGCGGCCTGTTGATGATAATGTTGGCAGTCAGGGATATTCGCGGTGTTAGGTGAGTCAGCGCCAACATGGCAGACTCTGGAGGGAAATTATTCCACCATTGGCTCCATGATATTCATGTGGCTCGCACTTTGTCCACGATTGTCGGCAGGTCCCGTGACGAAGTGGCCCCGCTGGTTCGAGGAGACACCCAGAGCTTTGGGGTGGTAGTGGTGAGGTGCTGGAGGCCTTGTGTGGATCACCCAGCGCTCCCTTCTGTGCTCTCTCTCTCTCTCTCTCTCTCTCTCTCTCTCTCTCTCTCTCTCTCTCTCTCTCTCTCTCTCTCTCTCTCTCTCTCTCTCTCTCTCCTGCGGCCAGGGTGGGTATTGCAAGTCACAAGTTGTCTTTTTGACTGATGGTTGCGCTCCCACTGATGTGGTCTATGCCCCAGGGGTTATATGACCTTCCAGAGGTCAGTGGTCGTGTGTAGAGCCAGACTTACTGTGACGTAGTTATTCGGATTAGTTTGTTGTATGTTCTCACGTGTGGAGAGTTTACTGTGTCATTGTCCTCCCGCCTTTGTCTGTGGCTGAGAGAAACCTGGGTTGGATATTGTCTGTTGATCTGTCTTGTCATTTTATCCATCTATTGTCTTTCTGTCTTTCTTTCTATGTCATTTTATCTGTCTATGTCTTATTCTATTCGTAGTGTAATGGATTAGGTTCCGGTAGTATGCAATATCCATAGATCACTCACGCACATCCTCAACCCATACCCGATATGTTGAAGCGAAACAGGGACCTCGAGACACTTACAAAAGTGCCTCTTACTTTTCGCTTTACACTCCGAGTTGATTGGGCGGGAGCAGCGCCTCCATTCGAATCACTTCCAGACACAAAATGCTTCCATTGCATCCGATCTCCAATCATTCGTGTGTCATCCACCTGTAATATCCCTAATCAAGTTTCTTATTGCGTCTCTCCATCTCTTCTGCGGTCTACCTCTCCTGCAGGATTAGATTCTCCAGTCTGATATCCTGCTCAGGTTTAGGAAGCGATCACACACACACACTCTCTCTCTCTCTGCTGATCCTGCTCTGTGGCGGGCTGTGTGACCGGTGTAGGTTGAGTCGTTAACCCCAGATGCATAGTAGATGTACAAAGGGCTTGTCATTAATATCAGGGCAATATAACTGTCCCAGTTTTTCAGTGGTAGTAGTAATTAGTGCCTTCATTTGTTATTGGAATTACGGCGTTTGTTGTGGAATTTATGATGACCCATCGTTGAGCGGGTGTTTGATGTGTGTGTGTTGTGTCGTGCGGGGTGAGTTATGTGGGTGAGGTCTGTGTATATCGCCTTTCCCGCTTGAGGCTCCATGTCCTTTGCCGACCATCATTCACTGAGGTATATATATAAAAAAGAAAAGGTCGGTTAGCGTGCGGCCGTTATCAGTAGGCCTGGTCGTGTAGCGAGGGATAAGTGAGCTTTGTTTGGAGAGTTGTGGTGAAGTGTTGGTGTGTCTGAGACGTCAGGGGCTTTGTCACCAGTAGCCCAGGAATGTGTTATGTGAACGACCGTCCCTCAGCCATTGAGGAGCGGCCCGCCGCCATTCGGAAGGTCATGAATGTCCCGGAGCCATAATTGTCCCCTGGGACGGAACGGGTCCAGGTGGACCTGCCGGGTCCTGGAGCCATAATTGTCCCCTGGGATGGAATGGGTCCTGGTGAACCTGCCGGGTCCTGGAACCGTAATTGTCCCCTGGGATGGAATGGGTCCTAGTGGGCCTGCCGGGTCCTGGAGCCATAATTGTCCCCTGGGATGGAATGGGTCCTGGTGAACCTGCCGGGTCCTGGAGCCATAATTGTCCCCTGGGATGGAATGGGTCCTGGTGAACCTGCCGGGTCCTGGAGCCATAATTGTCCCCTGGGACGGAACGGGTCCAGGTGGACCTGCCGGGTCCTGGAGCCATAATTGTCCCCTGGGATGGAATGGGTCCTGGTGAACCTGCCGGGTCCTGGAGCCATAATTGTCCCCTGGGATGGAATGGGTCCTGGTGAACCTGCCGGGTCCTGGAGCCATAATTGTCCCCTGGGATGGAATGGGTCCTGGTGAACCTGCCGGGTCCTGGAGCCATAATTGTCCCCTGGGATGGAATGGGTCCTGGTGAACCTGCCGGGTCCTGGAGCCATAATTGTCCCCTGGGATGGAATGGGTCCTGGTGAACCTGCCGGGTCCTGGAGCCATAATTGTCCCCTGGGATGGAATGGGTCCTGGTGAACCTGCCGGGTCCTGGAGCCATAATTGTCCCCTGGGATGGAATGGGTCCTGGTGAACCTGCCGGGTCCTGGAGCCATAATTGTCCCCTGGGATGGAATGGGTCCTGGTGAACCTGCCGGGTCCTGGAGCCATAATTGTCCCCTGGGATGGAATGGGTCCTGGTGAACCTGCCGGGTCCTGGAGCCATAATTGTCCCCTGGGATGGAATGGGTCCTGGTGAACCTGCCGGGTCCTGGAGCCATAATTGTCCCCTGGGACGGAACGGGTCCAGGTGGACCTGCCGGGTCCTGGAGCCATAATTGTCCCCTGGGATGGAATGGGTCCTGGTGAACCTGCCGGGTCCTGGAGCCATAATTGTCCCCTGGGATGGAATGGGTCCTGGTGAACCTGCCGGGTCCTGGAGCCATAATTGTCCCCTGGGATGGAATGGGTCCTGGTGAACCTGCCGGGTCCTGGAGCCATAATTGTCCCCTGGGATGGAATGGGTCCTGGTGAACCTGCCGGGTCCTGGAGCCATAATTGTCCCCTGGGATGGAATGGGTCCTGGTGAACCTGCCGGGTCCTGGAGCCATAATTGTCCCCTGGGACGGAACGGGTCCAGGTGGACCTGCCGGGTCCTGGAGCCATAATTGTCCCCTGGGATGGAATGGGTCCTGGTGAACCTGCCGGGTCCTGGAGCCATAATTGTCCCCTGGGATGGAATGGGTCCTGGTGAACCTGCCGGGTCCTGGAGCCATAATTGTCCCCTGGGATGGAATGGGTCCTGGTGAACCTGCCGGGTCCTGGAGCCATAATTGTCCCCTGGGATGGAATGGGTCCTGGTGAACCTGCCGGGTCCTGGAGCCATAATTGTCCCCTGGGATGGAATGGGTCCTGGTGAACCTGCCGGGTCCTGGAGCCATAATTGTCCCCTGGGATGGAATGGGTCCTGGTGAACCTGCCGGGTCCTGGAGCCATAATTGTCCCCTGGGACGGAACGGGTCCAGGTGGACCTGCCGGGTCCTGGAGCCATAATTGTCCCCTGGGATGGAATGGGTCCTGGTGAACCTGCCGGGTCCTGGAGCCATAATTGTCCCCTGGGATGGAATGGGTCCTGGTGAACCTGCCGGGTCCTGGAGCCATAATTGTCCCCTGGGATGGAATGGGTCCTGGTGAACCTGCCGGGTCCTGGAGCCATAATTGTCCCCTGGGATGGAATGGGTCCTGGTGAACCTGCCGGGTCCTGGAGCCATAATTGTCCCCTGGGATGGAATGGGTCCTGGTGAACCTGCCGGGTCCTGGAGCCATAATTGTCCCCTGGGATGGAATGGGTCCTGGTGAACCTGCCGGGTCCTGGAGCCATAATTGTCCCCTGGGATGGAATGGGTCCTGGTGAACCTGCCGGGTCCTGGAGCCATAATTGTCCCCTGGGATGGAATGGGTCCTGGTGAACCTGCCGGGTCCTGGAGCCATAATTGTCCCCTGGGACGGAACGGGTCCAGGTGGACCTGCCGGGTCCTGGAGCCATAATTGTCCCCTGGGATGGAATGGGTCCTGGTGAACCTGCCGGGTCCTGGAGCCATAATTGTCCCCTGGGATGGAATGGGTCCTGGTGAACCTGCCGGGTCCTGGAGCCATAATTGTCCCCTGGGATGGAATGGGTCCTGGTGAACCTGCCGGGTCCTGGAGCCATAATTGTCCCCTGGGACGGAACGGGTCCAGGTGGACCTGCCGGGTCCTGGAGCCATAATTGTCCCCTGGGATGGAATGGGTCCTGGTGAACCTGCCGGGTCCTGGAGCCATAATTGTCCCCTGGGATGGAATGGGTCCTGGTGAACCTGCCGGGTCCTGGAGCCATAATTGTCCCCTGGGATGGAATGGGTCCTGGTGAACCTGCCGGGTCCTGGAGCCATAATTGTCCCCTGGGATGGAATGGGTCCTGGTGAACCTGCCGGGTCCTGGAGCCATAATTGTCCCCTGGGACGGAACGGGTCCAGGTGGACCTGCCGGGTCCTGGAGCCATAATTGTCCCCTGGGACGGAACGGGTCCAGGTGGACCTGCCGGGTCCTGGAGCCATAATTGTCCCCTGGGATGGAATGGGTCCTGGTGAACCTGCCGGGTCCTGGAGCCATAATTGTCCCCTGGGATGGAATGGGTCCTGGTGAACCTGCCGGGTCCTGGAGCCATAATTGTCCCCTGGGATGGAATGGGTCCTGGTGAACCTGCCGGGTCCTGGAGCCATAATTGTCCCCTGGGATGGAATGGGTCCTGGTGAACCTGCCGGGTCCTGGAGCCATAATTGTCCCCTGGGATGGAATGGGTCCTGGTGAACCTGCCGGGTCCTGGAGCCATAATTGTCCCCTGGGATGGAATGGGTCCTGGTGAACCTGCCGGGTCCTGGAGCCATAATTGTCCCCTGGGACGGAACGGGTCCAGGTGGACCTGCCGGGTCCTGGAGCCATAATTGTCCCCTGGGACGGAACGGGTCCAGGTGGACCTGCCGGGTCCTGGAGCCATAATTGTCCCCTGGGACGGAACGGGTCCAGGTGGACCTGCCGGGTCCTGGAGCCATAATTGTCCCCTGGGATGGAATGGGTCCTGGTGAACCTGCCGGGTCCTGGAGCCATAATTGTCCCCTGGGATGGAATGGGTCCTGGTGAACCTGCCGGGTCCTGGAGCCATAATTGTCCCCTGGGACGGAACGGGTCCAGGTGGACCTGCCGGGTCCTGGAGCCATAATTGTCCCCTGGGACGGAACGGGTCCAGGTGGACCTGCCGGGTCCTGGAGCCATAATTGTCCCCTGGGACGGAACGGGTCCAGGTGGACCTGCCGGGTCCTGGAGCCATAATTGTCCCCTGGGACGGAACGGGTCCAGGTGGACCTGCCGGGTCCTGGAGCCATAATTGTCCCCTGGGATGGAATGGGTCCTGGTGAACCTGCCGGGTCCTGGAGCCATAATTGTCCCCTGGGATGGAATGGGTCCTGGTGAACCTGCCGGGTCCTGGAGCCATAATTGTCCCCTGGGATGGAATGGGTCCTGGTGAACCTGCCGGGTCCTGGAGCCATAATTGTCCCCTGGGATGGAATGGGTCCTGGTGAACCTGCCGGGTCCTGGAGCCATAATTGTCCCCTGGGATGGAATGGGTCCTGGTGAACCTGCCGGGTCCTGGAGCCATAATTGTCCCCTGGGATGGAATGGGTCCTGGTGAACCTGCCGGGTCCTGGAGCCATAATTGTCCCCTGGGATGGAATGGGTCCTGGTGAACCTGCCGGGTCCTGGAGCCATAATTGTCCCCTGGGATGGAATGGGTCCTGGTGAACCTGCCGGGTCCTGGAGCCATAATTGTCCCCTGGGATGGAATGGGTCCTGGTGAACCTGCCGGGTCCTGGAGCCATAATTGTCCCCTGGGACGGAACGGGTCCAGGTGGACCTGCCGGGTCCTGGAGCCATAATTGTCCCCTGGGATGGAATGGGTCCTGGTGAACCTGCCGGGTCCTGGAGCCATAATTGTCCCCTGGGACGGAACGGGTCCAGGTGGACCTGCCGGGTCCTGGAGCCATAATTGTCCCCTGGGACGGAACGGGTCCAGGTGGACCTGCCGGGTCCTGGAGCCATAATTGTCCCCTGGGATGGAATGGGTCCTGGTGAACCTGCCGGGTCCTGGAGCCATAATTGTCCCCTGGGACGGAACGGGTCCAGGTGGACCTGCCGGGTCCTGGAGCCATAATTGTCCCCTGGGACGGAACGGGTCCAGGTGGACCTGCCGGGTCCTGGAGCCATAATTGTCCCCTGGGATGGAATGGGTCCTGGTGAACCTGCCGGGTCCTGGAGCCATAATTGTCCCCTGGGATGGAATGGGTCCTGGTGAACCTGCCGGGTCCTGGAGCCATAATTGTCCACTGGGAGGTTGTTACCACTGACTGGAACGATAGATATTCAGTATGCCATGGGTGCTCCCCTGGCGGGGATGTCTCATGCCCCAGTGGCCGAAGCTGGCGTATTTTGTCACCATCCATTTCAACACAATGACACAGAAATTCCATGATCCTGTAGAGCGAGCGTGAGGGGAGTTTCTTATTATGTGACATGACCTCATCAGAATTTCAGAACTGCACAACAAAGGATGAGTGAGCAGTACGGAGCCATTTTAAGATGTCTTTCCCAGCGTACTTATGAAGAACGATGTTGGGGTAGCATCTCTGCCTGGCCTGGGCTCTCATTGTTACACGGGTGGTAAGATGTTATCTTGGGCATGTTTGTGTTGGTCGTATTACCCTTTTCGCTTCGTTCACAAGTTGTGGCTCGAGGTCACTGGTCGTCATAGCTGGGGGTGGACACCGTAGGTGGGTACAATGCTCTTGTTGAGAGTAGATTCCAATGAGGATGTGGGTGGACGAAGGTGATCAGGTTTGGCCAGGTTTGACGTCTTAGTTGTGGAGGATGAGGATGGTGAGGACCACCAGCCGGACGAGCCATGCCACACCAGTGTGTGTGTGTGTGTGTGTGCGTGCGCGCGTGTGTGTGCGTGTGTGTGTGTGCGTGTGTGTGCGTGCGCGCGTGTGTGTGCGTGTGTGTGTGTGTGGTTTCCGTGATAGGTCATATGGTGTGGTGTTGTGGTGTCAGGGTCAACCGTGCTTGCGTCTGGTAGAGGAGTGGACGTCACGTGGGATGGGAGAAGGTAAGAGGTGTGTGGACACAGCCCTTGTGCCAACACGAGCACGCCTTGGCCAAACACTCCATCCCTCCCTCCCTCCCTCCCTTCCCTCCACTTCTGCTTCACCAACACCACTTCCACGCCATTTCCTCTCCTCTTACACCACCGCTGATGTCAACTACAACATCACCAGTAATACCACCATCGCCAACGACACTACAGCCACCATCAGTACACACCCAACCACCAACACCAGGACTCTCCCCGCCACCACCACCACACCGCCGCAAAGGGTGCCTCGCGCCCTCCGCTGCCCGGGTGGCTGCCAGCTCCACTTCCCAGACTCGCACATTTTATTTGCTCAGGTAATTGGGCGCTAATGCTGTTTACTATCGTGGTCTGCCTCGGTGTCCAGATAAACTCTCGGTGTTTGTATTGTCCTTTATTTTTATTCTCCGTCACGAATGTAGAGGGACAGTTAATTGTTCTCATGTTGGTTGCGCGTGGCTGGAGCTTGAGGGGACGTGCTGTGGCGGTGTGTCTGTAGCCAGCGGGTTTACTCTGGTCGCCTGGCCTCTACCTTCATGTACTGTGGGTATGTGTCGCGTTTCTTGGCAGAGTGGGAATGTCACTTACATTTAGAATCCTGTGGTTTTTTTTCTCTCTTTTTTCGGATTTATTTGTTTGACATCGACGCCTTCATAGTACTGGGCAAAGACACTAGGTAATATTGGTGTGTTACTGTATGTGAGGAGGGGCAGGGAAAGCTGGAGGGAGAGAGGGGAAGGTAGGGGATCCTGGAAGGATGGGCTTGGAGGGAAGAGGATCAAAAAGGTGGATAGGAAGGAGGGAAGTATACAGAAGGATGGATAAAGTAAGTATGAGGGATGGTTGCAGGGAAAAGGGGGTGAAAGAGAGAGGAGAGATTAAGAGGGAGAGATGGAGAAGAAGGGAGGACTGTGGAGGGGACCTGGCAGCTGAGGGTAGTAGAGGGGACGGAGGTGGGCTGGGGGGGCAGGTAAGTCCCCCTGAGCTTATCCCGTTGGACTCAGGCATGAACCCACTTCCTCGTCCCTCGTGTGAGCCAGTTTGCTGGGATTACTGGTAGTAGGGAGGCAGGGTGTGGGTCCCCCCCTGCAGTGACGGCACTTGGCCAGGTGTGAGGGAGGGAGAGAGGCAGGTCTTGTAAGGGAGACTATGGCTAGAGATCCGGTGCATGCCAGCCAGATACACACCTGTTCAGTGGTTTAACACTACACTATCGTAATTTGACAAGTTAAGGCAGTTCATGACAAGTGATAAACTTGATATTTCTTTTGTCAACTTCAGTTACTTAAAGCTCTTGAACCAGGCTTCTGTATGAACCCCGAGAGCCAGACTTACCGTGAAGTACAGATGGTTTAAGATAGTGATTTGCACCAGTTTATAAACTCTTAGTTCAGTTTCATAGATGGTGGTGGGAAGCGTGGAAGTAAATGCACACCTTCATTGTACAACACTGAATGAGATGGTCTCTCCTGTCACAGGTGGACACCTCACACTGGACAGGTACGTTGGAACACCGATCCTCGGGTCACAGTCCACGTACAGTGATACCTGGGTCACAGTCCACGTACAGTGATACCTGGGTCACAGTCCACGTACACCGTGACCAACACTGACACCAGGAACCCTGTGTATGTACGTGTGTGTGCCCCACCCTCGACCTGTCCCACGAGCACCTCACCGCTCCCTCTGTATCACGTGTGTGTCCATACCCGTTTTGTATGGCCAGGTGTGTGCCCTTCCGTCTATGCTTGGCCAGGTGTGTGATCCTCCCTCTATACTTGTCCATCTTCATGTATGTATGTATGTATGTATGTGTCTACTTATCCCTCCATCCATAATGTGTCCATTCCTGTTCCCCTCCCCTATTCCCTCCCTCTGTGTGCCCATCCATGTATCCCTCTTTCTCTTCCTCCATCGTATGTGTCCATCTATGTGCCCATCCCCTTCTCCCTCCATCTATATACCAATTCATGTGCCTTTCCCTCTGTCTGCTTGACCATCCCTGTGTCCTTCCTCTCTCTTTCTATCTATATGTCCATTTCTGTGTCTCTTCCTTCCTCCCTCCGTCCACATATCCATCCATGTGTCCTTCCCTCTCTTCCTCCATCTATATGTCCTCCGTGTCCGCCACCATCCGTGCTGGCCAGAGGTCTTGGGTAAGTTACCCCAGTGAGCCAGTGTCAGGGGTGAGTGGATGATGTCAGTCTCCCGCACTCTCTCTCCTCTCCGCCACTCCCAAACCTGCTCCTCACCCACCACACCAACCACACTCACCACACCTGTACTTCCGCACTTGCCCTCCCGCTTGACCCTCCCGCACCCCACCACACCTCCGCTCCTGCATGTCTCCACACGTGCTTCCATGTTTTACCACATTCCATCACACCTTCGCTCTTACGCCAGCCTCCACATCCTGCAGCAGCCCTCCACTCCTACATCCCCACACTTGCTTCCTCATTCCAGGTCCGTACGTATCCTTGCACTCCCACACCAGCTCGACCTCCCGCCCACAGCCAGTCACCTGCACCACAACTTCCTGATCATCACGGAAGATAAGACGGAACACCAGTTGTGATGTGTTGGTGACCTGCGGACCTGGTGCCGTCTCCCCGAGCCTGGCCAGGCTGGTGCCGCCTCCCTTGACCTGGCCAGGTTGGTGCCGCCTCCCTGGACCTGGCCAGGCTGATGCCGCCTCCCTGGACCTGGCCAGGCTGGTGCCGCCTCCCTGGACCTGGCCAGGCTGGTGCCGCCTCCCTGGACCTGGCCAGGCTGGTGCCGCCTCCCCGAGCCTGGCCAGGCTGGTGCCGTCTCCCTAAGCCTGGCTCGACAGTCTCACTGTCTCTCTGTCTCTACTATCTGTTTGTATGTGTGTGTGTGTGTGTGTGAGAGAGAGAGAGAGAGAGAGAGAGAGAGAGAGAGAGAGAGAGAGAGAGAGAGAGAGAGAGAGAGAGAGAGAGAGAGAGAGAGGTGTGGCAACCTCCCTCGTGTAATGTTAATCATTACACTTCCTCAACATGACGACTGAATACCACTTACATGAGTCTGAATTACGGAAATGCCTAAAAGGGATGTTTTCCTCCGTCGTAAATGATGTTACCCATTTTTTCTTTAACTTTGAAAAATCATGGTCTTTAAAAAGAGACATTGGGAAGTTGAAATTTTTCGTATAACCCGTGTGTGTCTTACCTGAGCTGGGATGTCTTGGCCTTTTACAAGTCAGCGATGCTGCCTGTATGTCCATTTATTTGCTTTTTCATATGTGTGTGTGTGTGTGTGTGTGTGTGTGTGTGTGTGTGTGTGTGTATGAATGTACCCGATTACGTGCGTAATCCTCTAGGAAAGTAGATGTACACTGACGAAGTCCCGCCTCGTAACCTCGCAAAGTTTTCTGGACCTGCTCTTCCTTTCCTGATTCAGCATTCCTTCACTACGTTGGTCCAGTCGTCTGCTACTTCGTTATTGTAGATGTAAGTTGGTTTTTCTTCCACTCACTCGTCTCTCGCTTGGTCTCCGTCATGTGCTCAAGTTCGCCTCTTGCTTCGGATCTCAGAGAAGTGTTCCATTTTGACATTGTCGCATAGATGGAGGAGCTACATAGATGGAGGAGATGCCTGGATGGAAGAAATACATGGATAGGGGAGAATATAGATGGAAGAAATACACAGATGGAGGAAATACATGGATATAGAGGATATATTTATAGAGATGCATAGATAGAGGAGATAAATAGATGGAGAATATACATGGATGGAAGAGATGGAAGGTTTGTAAATGTGTCTCCTCCTGTTGCCTCACAGCCTGGTCAGGTGTATGGAGGTTCGCCTCTCTCTTATTTCAGGATCAGTTACTTATTTTCGCCGTTAGACTTCCTGTAGCAGACCTCATTGTCCCCGCCAGTGTTATGATGAGGATGGTAGAGCAGACTTTGATGTGGTTCTGACGTATGTTGGAAATATGCTCTGTACATTCTTACCATGTACTTGGAGGCAGTGATCAGTATATTGTGTAGCTTGATTTACGAGTCTGTTGGTGTGTTGTCCTGGGGATCGGGTGGCTACATTATCACTACAAGAGGAATGACGACTTGTCATTGGTTGTCTCCCACAGCCAGAGCTTCATATCATGACTCTTCCATTTCGTTGAGGTGAATGTTATTGAGAATGCGTATGACCAGTCCTGGAGCGTGTCTGTGTGTTGTAATAATGCACCACCGTCCTGGAGTTGCCCCATTTCTTTCAAGTTTACCATCATCTCCAGACAGATTCAGATATGGCTTTCATTTTCCTATATTATTTGGATGGCTTAAGAACAAAGTTGACCCCAAGACTAAGCCCTGGTGGACACCAGTGGTTACTTTTACCCAGTTTGGCAATGCAGCTCTGACGTGTGTTCATTTCCTTTCAATATTGTACTGTTCGGCCCCACGAAGGAATGTCCGTCCATGGCTGCCAAGCTGAGTAATTTTTCTTTTATCGTCCCTCTTGTGGGGGAGTGTCATGTGGCGTCTGTGGCCGTCTTCCACTCCCCTGGGCACCAATCTCCCTTCCATCGAGGTCCTTGATAACATCTCAAGTGGCCTTTCGAGTGTGTCTGCACCGTCTTTAAGTACGTACATACAGCGGGGGGGATCCTCAGGGTGGAGCGCCTTATATAGATCTAGATGCTTCATGAACCTACTCAAGTCTGACCCAGCATGAGGGACAGTGTCGGTCGTCCCTGCCCCATCCCGTCTAGTTAGGGTGGCCAGGGACCTCCTCCTAGATCCGCTTCAGCTGAAAATCCCTCTGGAGGAGGAGGAGGTGGAGGAGGTAGGCGAGGCTTCCTACCCGACAGTACGCGGACACTCAGTCACCCGCGACAGCTTCAATTATTCTCTATTCACTTATTGATCGTGTTGATGATTAGCCCAGAACCTCTGTCTGTATGGGTTTTGGTATTGCTCCAGAACCCATATATATATATATATATATATATATATATATATATATATATATATATATATATATATATATATATATATATATATATATATACTCACCACAGAGTGCACATGATTCAGGTGATGCGCAGGTCACCAAAGAATATTGGAACATGCAGATCCAAGCGCTCACGTGTTAACCACGTCCCCGGGGTACTGGCTTTATGTGCTCCCTGAGCATGTGATTACCACGAGAGCTCCTGGATCTGCGTGTCTCATGTTTCTGCATATATATATATATATATATATATATATATATATATATATATATATATATATATATATATATATATATATATATATATATAATACGTTGTGCTCAGCTGCGTCCTCTTCTGTCTAAATTTCCTAAACGGAGGATCTCTCTCTCTCTCTCTCTCTCTCTCTCTCTCTCTCTCTCTCTCTCTCTCTCTCTCTCTCTCTCTCTCTCTCTCTCTCTCTCTCTCTCTCTCTCTCTCTCTCTCTCTCTCTCTCTCTCTCCCAAGAAGCGTCACAGACAGGAAGACATGAGTTCTCACCTGACCTGTGCGGCCTTACCCATACAAGGGGATGATAATCTCTCAACCGCCTGAATGATTAATAATTCAAATTATCACTTAGTTAATTGGTATTTAAGTCATAATTTAGTTATCACTTCTCTAATCCTCTTCTCGCTTTCAACATGTCACTAGGTGTCCTTTTTCTTTATCACTGTTATCTCCGTGTTTGAACATTGTGTGGGGGAAACGGGTTGTTGGTAGTTAACCTTACGGCATCGTTACGTGTAGGACAGTCACGTGACCTGAGTGTGACAGGTCATGTGTCCGAACAACCGGTGTCTTCCAACACAAGTGGTGTCACATAACACGAGTGTTCCAACACACACACACACGCACACACACACACACGGCACCAGGACACCCCTAGTGTTCCAACACCCATGATCCCAGACCGACCCCAGTGTTCCAGCTGGTGGTGTTGGTGTGTCTGTGTGTGTGTGTGTGTGTGTTTTAACTCGCCAAGAGGAAATATTGGAGCCAGCACCCCACCGTCAGCCCCAGTAGGAGCCAGGGAGCAGCAGCAGCAGCAGCAGCAGCAGCAGCAGCAGCAGTCATGCGACGCTGGAAAATGTTGACGCAGTGGAAACATAATTTGAAACGATGACAAAATTGAGTTGGAAATGTGTTTGTGCGCCAAGTATAGCGGCGAGCCCGGCTGGAATGTGAAGTCACTGTGGGTTTCCCAGGCAAAGAACATGTAGATATGAGGTGTGAATTATCTTTGCCATTGTTTGGCTGGTAAGGCAGATTCGTCGACGTATGGAAATGAGATGCTAACTGGATGAGTTAGTATGTGTGTTTGTATGTGGGGTTGAGTCTATTGTTGACCAGGGATGGGTGATGGTATTGATACCAGCTGAGGCTGCGGGACTACCAGCTGGCGCTGGCTGAAGCTGATAAGCCACCACCAGCTGTGGCACGGATGCCAGCTCTGTGGTTTCCCTAACTGTGGTACTGGTTGTCAGCAGTGGCTTTAGTAGCACCAGCTGTGGTACTGGTTGTCAGCAGTGGCTTTAGTTGCACCAGCTGTGGTACTGGTTGTCAGCAGTGGCTTTAGTAGCACCAACTGTGGTACTGGTTGTCAGGCGATCCCAGACAGCTGCCATCTGTGACGTTCACCTTCACAGCTGCAACTTACGTTGTGGTGTCACACGAGTTCATATCTCGTACATTTTCTCTCAATGTCTTTCAGTTTACTAAATGCTGCTGCTCATGTTTCCCATACGTGATGTTTAGGGTGAGTGCAGGCTAGGGAGCCATTTTGGGGTCATGCACCCATCGTCATGTGACATTACTGTCGCCTCGCTAACATTTCCTGTGGCATTTGGCACAGACGGTCATGCTGGCCTTCGTCCGGCCACCCAGCAAACATGGTGCGTCCCGGCCGGTCGTGTTGGGTAAGGTACGCCCCATCCTGCACTATACTTGCCAGGTGCTGCACCTCCTCCATGGACAGAGGCGGATGGTTGAAACTGGTATACAACCCTCCACCCTCACCTTTGCCTTCCCTCATCGGGGCTTACGGGGAGTCATATACGACGCCCACACTGCTGAGGGGTAACTCGGCAGACCTGCTCGCTTTAATCCAGTTTTCCCATCAGCTCACTGGTCCCGCCCTGTGAGTCAGCCTAGTCACTATGTCCCAGACCTGCCACTATGTTCACCTCTTCCCGTACGTCACGGGAACCCACTGTTTTGCACACCCTCCTGAAACGTTCACACATGTTCAGTCTTCACTTTGGTGTTCATCATCGCAATTTTTTGTAGTTTTCTTCACCACTTCCCTAGTCTAATCCTCATTTGGAATTACATTTGGTCTTTTATCAACTTGTTTCTAGAAGTAGCTTCCTTCATTTCCGAGTTAGACTGTATTAAATGTTATCTGTTTCCAGTTACCTCTTTCTCCTCAGTAGCAACACATCCCTCACGCGGCAACATAGCGGTAGCAACACATCCCTCACGCGGCAACATAGCGGTAGCAACATATTCATAAATTTCCACCCGGAGGTACGTTATATGCGTACCAGACCTGTGTACAGTGGTCATCACTTCCTCTCTTCTTTTCTTTCCTTTTTCTTTTTCGTTTTGTCAACGGAAATCTTTTCCGGTCCTGTGCTCTCTGCATTTTCTTGACGTGATTCACACGTAGTTGAGAGTGATCGCTCAAGTTATCCTATACCGTGCCATCATCACTCGTTCGTATTTCACGAGTATCATAAACTCCTGCCAAATCTAACCTTCCCCCCCCCCCTCGCCCCCACGTATTTGGGCGTGGCCATCATGACCTAATATTTCAAACATCATCTCATTACTCCCGCCTCCCCAGAAGTGTATCCACGCCCCACAATTCATTTTGGCACACATGTCGTGTGCCAATACCACCAGGCAGAACATTGGGCTCATTGGATGGATGTAAAAGGCGTGTCATCAGTGTCCATTCTTGGCTGATGTACAGTACAGATGGACCTCTTTTGGGTGTAATCTCTGACACACAAGATTTGAGCACCGTTCTCGTGGCTAACTGCCACCGAATCAACTGACACATTTCTTACAACTTAAATCAGTAGATCTCGAATGTCATATTGATATATAATCATGCAAATTCATTCAGCCACCATCTTCCGTGTCCATATCATGTAGGAGGGTGCCGCAACCCATCTCTTAAAGCAGCATAGAGGTAAGCACATATGTATATGGTCCTGGGACGTAAGCTGTTCATACCCCAAGTATAGATACAAGAGAATTATACCCTCTATCATCCCTCCTCATCATCTGAAACAGAGTGTCTCCTGTACAGTTCCCTCCGTTCGATATTTAGTTGTAGCTGATATAAACACGTCACGCAATACTTGGGGAATGTCCGTCCACCTGCGGCTTATCACCGCCTTATAATATCCACATTTCCGGCACCCACAACAAAGGGGTGTTGTCTGGGTCCAGGGCAGTGTTCAGTCTTGTTTTTCTTGACTGTGTTCAACGTCGAAAGTTTTATGCCGGCGAAAATATAGGCAGTTAGCAGATATATGATTATCCTCACCCGTTTTCCCCATAAGCGTCTGAAAGTCTTTCCGGAATTGAACTTATAACCCGTAAAAGTAAACCTGATTCGTCATTTACATACATTGCTCTCTATATGGCCCACTGCACCAACGTTTGCACCATTACCTGTTATCTTGATCGGTATTATCATTCGCTATCTCCTCCCACACGTTCCTCAGTTGCAGGATGAGTCGCCCTTCTTGAGGTATCTCTTCTTTCCCCTATTGTTCGGTGCCTCAACATCGTCCATGTCCTGGAGGTGGGCAGCGCGCATCTACGGCTTCTGTTTGTCGTCCACAGCCACCAACACACGAACCCCTGGACGTTGTGAAGGAAATAATGGTGCACCATAACTGGACACGTGAAGACTATCTACCTTGGTGTGGCTTTGTGTGTCCTGAGACAGCGTTATGACCATATTATTGAATTATGTGGTTAGTACCCCATCCCTGGCCTCAGTCGGACATATCCTATTCAAACTCCATATGCAGCAGTGTAGAAACCCTTGACAGTTACCCTTGGAAAGACAGGCCTTTACCACTGGGAAAGTACAACCTCCTCCTGAGCCATTTTTGTCATGCGGGATCCTCATGGCGCTGATACCGTCTCGAGGATTCATTCAACCTCCCTCAAGTGTTCCGTTCCTAGTGCTGTTCTTTGCGCTTTCTTCCAGCGAAACGGTCATCCGCTTTTCATCGTTCGTGGCGTCATCACTGCCTCTTTGTCTCGTATGTTCAGCCACCTCTGGCTTGCTCTTCAGTTCTTTCTCAGCTGTCTGAGCAATTAGGTTGGATCATCTGTCTCGGAACCACCGTCTGGTGGCTTTCTGACGGTGTTTCTTAATTTACGCCATACCTTCCCAGCCACAGCTTCGCTGATTACTGCTTACCACCACTTGCCTAAGGCCTGCTGCAGGACATAGGCAGCGTGTTGGCTGAGGCGGCGTCAGGACACCTTTTTATAAACACATCCACACCACGTATGAGCTCGGACGCGTCTTTGGCGAACAGTGGCCCTGGGGCGTGGCTGAACCCCCGGGAAGCAGCTGGTCGAAGCTTTACCAAACCCTCTGTCCTTGTCGGTCGAAGTAAAAGCCGTGGGGAGCATCTGGTCGAAGGTTTACCACGCCTTCCGTCTTTGTCAGTTGAAACTGAGGCTGTGGGAAGCATCTGGTCGAAGCTGTACCGACTCCTCCGTTCTTCCCTGGCAGACTGAAGTCCCAGGAACCATCATGTCGAAGCTGTATATCGACCACTCAGTCACTACCTGTCGAGTTAAGGGGCACGGTAAGCACCTAGTCGACTCTTTACCAAATCTTCCGTCCCTGCCATTTGAGACAGAGGACTCGATACGCACCTGGTTGAAACTATGCCGAGGGCCCCTCCGTCCCTGCCAATCGAGACAGAGAATGCTCGTCACTGCCTCTGTCAGGCGTGTCCAAGGACTTAGCACACACAGGGTCGTCATCTCGCTCAGGAGTTGATGTATTCGCCATCTGTCGCCTCAAGCTGAAAGCTGAATATTATCATCAGAATTCTTGATGTTGAGCCGCCACCGTTGCCTGCAGCACCACCACCATCAGGCTACGAGTCTGCGAAAATGTTTGACCGTAATAAATTCATTTTCCAGCTGGGCCCAGGTTTTGACTTTTGTCTGACATACGTAGATTATTCTTCATGTGTTCTCTGCCAATCGAAGAATTTCCTTCTCGTGAATTTTACATTTTAGTTGGTTGCTTGGTTGGATGGGCTGTAGGCCTCGCAGCCGTCGGGGTCATCGTCTACCTCAAGATCTATCCACCAACCGACAATTCTTTCTCACCTACGTGTGTTAAAGATAATTCTAAGACCACGTACTCTCTCTCCGTGTGTATGTGGCGCGTGTGGTAGGCATTCATTGAGCCGCACTTCATATTTTCCGTGTCTGTTGCTTTATATATGTTGTAGACTTCATAAATATATGATTTTTAAGATTATTCCTTGTTGAGAGTCATTCGAACATTGCGCAATGTCTGATGTTTGAGTTTTTACTGTAGATGTAGAAACTAAAGCTGATCATTGCTCACGGATCCCGTGTCCTTCTGTGTTCATAATGTGGTGTGTGTGTGTGTGTGTGTGTGTGTGTGTGTGTGTGTGTTTGTCCAAGAGGCGAGAGCCTTGCCTTCATGACTTCATTCATGACGCATTGTGTCCAAGAGGCGAGAGCCTTGCCTTCATGACTTCATTCATGACGCATCGCAGTATAGTCCACCCCTCGCTGCTTCATTCACGACGGCCGGGCCGTGTATACCCTCACCAGATGTGGGTTTGTGGCGCGGACACCATACTGCTTTATCTGGCGTCTCACCCTCAGCAGTCTTGGCATAATCCTCTTGTTAACACATTTGTTACTTGGTCCAAAGTTCTCTGAAGACTTCATGGCTTTGCCTGGGCCGGGAGGAGCGGTGACTGGCACTGTGGAAGGAGGCAATCCCTTGCTGTGGGTCGGGAGGAGCGATGACTGGTACTGTGGGAGGAGACATATCCTTGCTGTGGGCCGGGAGGAACTGTGACTGGCACTGTGAGAGGAGGTGTCTCCTTGCTGTGGGCCGGGAGTACCGGTGACTGGTATTGTGCGAGGAGGCAATCCCTTATTGTGGGCCGGTAGGAACTGTGACTGGCACTGTGGGAGGAGGCGTCCCCTTGGTGTGGGCCGGGAGGAGCGGTGTCTGGCAGTGTTGGAGGAAACCTTCCCTTGCTGGGGTGGAAGCAGAAGGACGACCTGCTGGAGTGTTGGCGCTTCAGACCTGCATCACATATCCTGCAGTGTTTTGATGACAAGACAACTTGTCAGTGTTTTACAAGTGTGGGACCTGAGTGTTGTGAGCCTAAGATACGTATAGTAACTAAGATAGTTTTCAGGTGTTACTTGTGAAATATTGAGTGTCGTCAGTTTAAGGCATGGCAGCTTGAGGTGTTGATTGGGTGCCCAACGAAGATAGGAACAGTCCATGTGTGTTCTACACTGCTCACTTAACTGGTCATTACTGCTGCATCATTGCTCTGTTACTATTGTTACCAGAGACAAATTAACATCTCAGAACACATATGAAAGAACTCTGGACTTTGTTATCGAACATACAGTATTCTCCTTTGTCTCTTGGGCATGGCAGCAACCAAGAGTCTTGACATATTGGTGTATGATGATAGGCTCTGTATGGGAGGATACAAGACTCACATACGTCTAGATACTGTACAGTATCCCAGGATGTCTGGGGAGAGTGGAGCTCTGTTCATCTTCTACGTGCTAACAAGGTCCCCACTTTGTGTGGGTCATGGACAGTAATTGGGCACTCCTGTGTATGTGGATGAATTACATTTGCCACAATATTTCAAGCAGAATGTGATATTGAAGGTTCGTACGTCCATGGTAGGTTCCCCGCTGTAGAATGAATGAAGTGATTAGATTCTGGGGCAGGTACTTGTATATATTTACATGTTAATTAGGAAACCCCCACCTCCCTCCTTTTTCCTTGCCAGTGCTGTATCTCAAAGGGACTAAATGATGTGGGTTGCAAATTTGTTACACATGTGTTTTAGGCAGAGGCAATTATCATGGCATAATTTTTTCAAATCATTGAGCTTATCATAATACCGCCATCTCACTTCATCGTGTCTCAGTGTGTCATAATTGTCTCGTTCCTGGGACATTAAGCATCATAATTCAGGAAAACGTCCCACAGATTATATGCCATAAGAGCATTATAATGACCCTCGTAGTTATGGTGTGTGGTGGGCGGTGTCCCTCGCACTGGGCGGCCAACAACGCAGGGACGCAGCCATGTTAATATATGCAGGGCGCTGGGGACCTTTGTCTTGCCCCAGTATTGACACACTCTCTCTCTCTATCTCTCTCTCTTCTCTCCCTCCTCCTGCAGGTAAGTACCAGCTCCACCACCCACCCACCGCAGGCGAGTCCAAGGTCGACACCCTCAGCGCGTGAAGAGGGGAGGACTGCGGTGGTGTGTCAGGTTAGCGGTAGTGCAGCTAGGAGGTCCACGCCCCCGGACAACCGTAAGTACAGGAATATCATGGTGCCACCAGTGCCACGCCCCCGGACAAGAGTAAGTACAGGAATATCATGGTGTCACCAGTGCCACGCCCCCGGACAACAGTAAGTACAGTAGCATCATGGTGCTCCCCCTTACAGCCAGGAGTGTTGCGCCCCTGACAGCATCACCTACATTACCAATCTGCTTTTGCTAATGTGTCCGGGGATGGGACGGCCCCTCCCGCCTCTCAGTCCAACACGACCAATTTTCTTTTTTTTTTTTTTCGTTTCCCAATTTCTTGGGCAGCGGTTCATGCCCTGTGGACTCAACGTGTTGCCTCATGATAATTTACTTCTGTCTGAAGAGCTGATGATCCACTGATACCATCAGTTTGGTCTTTTAAAAGGTAGAAACGCAATAGTCAGTCCGGATTCATTGCCAAATGCACATACAATATCAGCTTTGCCTTTTCGGGGTAACTACCCAATGTTTTGTTAACTGTCTCATTAATTTGGCCGGTCCGCCTCGTTCTGTTTGGTCTGCAAATGGCGGCCAATTTGATTATATACATATATATGTATCCATTATTTTGCTGATGGTATTTGTTGATGCAGCGACAGCATTCAACAAATTATACGTCACAATCTGCATACATTCTTCACCGGTCATCAACAGCGGCTGGCTGGCTGGCGTCACACACACACACACACACACACACACACACACACACACACATAGCTATACACTCTTGCCCTCGTGTGGGAAGCGGGAACACCCCCGGCCGGATGGTGGATGGGATTCAACAGATGGTAATGCTGCTCAGGCCGATCAGCTGGTGTAGAGTGGGACGGTGAGGGATGGGTCCGGCGTGCGTCATCCGCTCCCGTAGGGAATCCACGAGATTTAGCCGTGGCTCTGAAGCCGATCGGTGGAGTCGACGTGGGGAGAGAAGCCGGGGTTATGTTGCAGACCATGTTGGCGTTGCCGGGTCGTTGGTCCGACGATGGTCTGGCAGTTTATGATAGTGGGTGTGAAGTGTCTCTGGCCTCCGTATCTGCCCCTCGTTCCTCTCTTCTACTTCAATTATCTGACGTTGGAAGTCTACTGACGAAGTCTGTCCACCGTACGTTGTCACTGGTCACATGATTCTATGGTGCTTAAGTTTCTGTTGTGTCATGTGGCCGCTGCAGGGCAGTTTGGGCTCACCAACCATTTCATACACTGAATCGGCCCACACTCATGGGCTGAGGGCTTCAGTGTACCCTGCTTCGGGAGGAGGGAGAGAGGAGGGTGTGGTTCTCCCGGAGGACACGGTGGGAGAAGGGTTTGGTCCTCCTGGAGGAGGTGGTGGAAGGAGAGAGAGGAGACCGTGAACCACCTGGATCAGATGGTGGTATTTTGCTGGGGTTCAGGGGCAAGACCAGCTTCTTCAGGCAATGCAGTGCAGTGGTTGGCAGACCCAGGTTCCTGGGAATATTTCAACAGTGTCAGCACGCGACTCTCACATCAGCGTCAGCGCACGACTCTCACATCAGTGTCAGCACACGACTCTCACATCAACGTCAGCACGCGACTCTCACATCAACGTCAGCACACGACTCTCACATCAGCGTCAGCACGCGACTCTCACATCAGCGTCAGCACGCGTCCTGCTCTCACACTCCTGGGAAATCTTGCCTTGGCAAGAGGGCGTCATGGATGCGTGGCATTTTACGTCCTAGCCCGCAACAATTTGGGGGCCCAAGACAAATTTCGACGCAGCAATACATTAATAATGCAGGAATGGCCTCCATTATGGCCGGACGTATTTACGATGATATTCCCACGCACAGCCATTATAGAAAGTGGGATTTACTACCTCTGTATATCTCATGTTTTCCTCATTATCTCGAAGGTTGAATGAGATTAAGGAGGTATTGGATCAAGATAAGGCTATATGTACTGTCCCATGCCATGTCCTCATCGGCCTTGGGGGAAAAGGGGGAGCAGCGCTTGATGAGCCATTTTGCGGACGCAAGGATGGTTCTAGTGCACGACGGTGCGGTCCGTTGTGTGCGACGGTACGACGACCATCACCCTCGATCGCAACGCTGGAGTCCTTGCGAGAGACTTTACGACCCATGAGCTCATGACGGTACGACGCTTTGAGTGTGATTTCCTGGACCTTTCACCCTACCCTGATTAGGGTCGGGTCAAAGGCTATTTTATATATATATATATATATATATATATATATATATATATATATATATATATATATATATATATATATATATATATATAGACCTTCGAAACCAAAGGACATACTCAAGGGTGTAACGTCATGCCCGTAGGGATGAAGTGGAATTGGTCAGAATAAAGAAATGGTACAGAGGAGAAAAGAGAGAGAGAGACACATGAGATGGTATTAAAAACGATGTTTTCATTATTTAAGGCAGACAGTTATCGGTAATGGACGCTCGGCTGGCCTAGCCTCTGGGTAAGTTTCCGTCCATGGTTTGGTTGGCCGGGCTCTGCCTTCTCTTGTTTATCAGGTTTTTTACCGAATTTTTAGCCGTGAAAATATTACAATTTTACCCTCAGGGGGCGCCTCTGTAAATTGAGTTAGTAGTGGTTTCTATTCTTGCCCGATATTGTTGGCAAAAAACGGAAGCAAATCGCTGGGTCGATGGCGGGAATCCCCGTGAGGTCGACGACGGTGCTGCCTCTAGCGGCCGACCCCGGCGCCGCCTCAACTATGTCCGACCGACTTGAAAAATATTACGTCTGTGGTTATTTATATTGATCACTTGATTAATTCAAGTATATATGTACTTAAGCGAATGATGATACATTTTTTTTTCACACACCAACAGCACTATATACTGATAGTGGAGCAGTAGAGTGGAACTCAAGAAATTGAGGATCGTAACGAACGAGCTGAAATTGATGTAATTAAAAATAATTGTGGTTTACTGGGATAGCTGGATGGTCCGCGTTCTGACCAAGGTCGTTGGTGTTAACTGAATCGAGGAATGAGTTAGTGGTGGCCCGCCGCTTCCCCCCTCCCTCCTTGCACTCCCCCACACGGTTAATGGCACTATATCACCGGACTTGTGTATGACGCACTAGACTGATCCACTGCCACTGGGCTGTGCAAGACACACCGCTGGTGTAGCATTAATTTAATACGTGAGGACAGTCGGCAGGGGACAGCTCTGAGGACGGGTCTGTTGTGGGTCGCCACACTGGTGTCCGTCCCCAGCCAGGTTTTAAGCTTATATGTAAGAAAAAGCAGACAAATCACCAGTTTAACTTGCCGTTATCAAGCTGTTGACATTGTGTATGGCGTTGTTTATGAATTGGCTGTGGACACGCCGGACGGACGTGCGGTGTTCTGGTACGAGTTTTGATTGTGTCATGTTTTCGTAATGCGACGCTTGCTGCAATTCACGCAAAGGAGACGTTCAGGGTTAAGCTGCGTTAGATTAGGTTTAGGTTTTGTTCAGGTTGGGTTAGAGTAGTGTCGAGGTGAGGTTAGGATCGTTTTGGTCAAGTTAGCTTACGTTGGGGTAGAGTAATTTGGGTTACTACGGTTGGTTAGGATGCGGAGGAATATTCCAATGGTGGTATTCAACCTCTTCGCTAACCTGGTGCTGTGTAAAACGCATGGAACAGCTGCCGAATATATATATATATATATATATATATATATATATATATATATATATATATATATATATATATATATATATATTTTTTTTTTTTTTTTTTTTTTTTTTTTTACTTTGTCGCTGTCTCCCGCGTTTGCGAGGTAGCGCAAGGAAACAGACGAAAGAAATGGCCCAACCCCCCCCATACACATGTACATACACACGTCCACACACACAAATATACATACCTACACAGCTTTCCATGGTTTACCCCGGACGCTTGATGTTTTCCTTAGCGTGTATAACGGTCTCGTGGGCGTACGTTGTTGCCGCTACTTGTGAGGGACTTCTGCCGCCTAGATTACTTCCGCCCGCCCGACTGGTTCCACCCTCCTCAAGGAAACCCAGCAGGGTCGCCCGGCTCCCTCCACCTTCCAAGAGACCCAGCAAGGACCACTTGGCTCCCTCCCTTCTCCAGGAGACGCAGCAGGGGCCGCCCGGCTCCCTCCTTCCTCCAGGAGACCCAGCAGGGGCCGCCCGGCTCCCTCCTTCCTCCAGGAGACCCAGCAGGGGCCGCCCGGCTCCCTCCTTCCTCCAGGAGACCCAGCAGGAGGCCAGACCGCAGCAGCGTGATCCTTCTCACGCCGTAAGCGACGCCCGGGGTGGCATCATAATTACCACTGTAATTTATTATCATTACTCTGGCAATTTAGTGTTATTATGTGCTCGTACACAATGCCAGACACAGACAAACGTTGCCATATCACAGAAAAGAAGCTTAAAGCATAGAGGAGTAATTTTGTCTTCGTGGACTTCACCTTCGGCGAGCGAGACACCACCGCTTCTCTGCTCGTTCAGGTGACGGTAGGTTGGATCCGACGAGGCTCTCAAGACGAGAGGGAGCGGCGAGATTGGTGATGACGCTGTGCAAAGCAAAGCCATTCCGCCGAGCAGATTGTGTCAGCATAACGTTTCAGGGGAATGCGATTATAATCGACTTAGGGGAAAAAGATGCTTCGCTGAGATCGTTTTGTAAAGAGAGAGACATTTCTCGTATGGACTGAGTTCCGTGTGACTCTTGTCCTCGTCGGTGTAGGCGGGAGAGATGTGTCAGATGACGTGCGTGGAAGGTTTTTAGAAGACATGATCCCCACCCAGTCTTGAGGAAGAAAATCTTCCCCAAGTTAGCTTGGCACGTTCGGAAGATGGTATAATTCTGCAGGTGACGAAGAAATAGTGTCATTGCAACAAAACGGTCTGGATGTTTGGGTAGGGAAAGTGTGTAACGCACAACCTGGTGATGGCGAGGGAGGAGGGTGCTACAGCCATCTCTGGTGATGGAGATGGGCGCAGCAGCCATCTCTGGTGATGGAGGTGGGTGCAGCAGCCATTTCTGGTGATGGTGATGGGTGCAGCAGCCATCTCTGGTGATGGGGATGGGTGCAGCAGCCATCTCTGGAGATGGAGGTGGGTGCAGCAGCCATCTCTGGTGATGGAGGTGGGTGCAGCAGCCATCTCTGGTGATGGAGGTGGGTGCAGCATCCAGCTTGAAGGTTCCCAGCAAACTGCCATAAGACAGAGTGTGGTTCCTGGTGGTACCACTGTTACTGGCAGTTACCCAGACAAACAGACCAGAAATATTTGTGTTTTATGTTTTCTTTGGCCCTCCCTGAACACTGATGGCCGGATGTTGTCATAAAACAGCCTGATCAAAGTCTCCGTCTAGGACCATCAACACTAGACTTCATGGCCCTGTGTTGTGAGGAGACTGGGATTTATATCTTATCTTGAGTTATATTCTAATTCTCAGGTAAGCTCTGTGTGGTTAGGGTGGGTGGGTGTGAGAGGCGAAGGGGTTGTCGTGGTGCCAGACAACAGGCAGACGGCGTGGCGCCCCTACGGCAGTGATGGAAAACGGGGGAAAGAGGGAGGGGAGGGGGAGGCGGTCTGAAGTGCTTTTGCCTGAAGGGAGTAAAGGAGGGGAAGGTGCTCCCCTGGTTGGTGGGGTGATGGGTGGAGTTGCTCTGCTGCGTGGGTAAGGGGATCAGAGGAGGGGAAGTTGCTCGGGCAGGTAGGTGGGGAGGATCTGCTGGTTGTAGGGAGGGAGGAGGGAGGGAGAGCAGGGAGGTTTTATAGTCAGGCTGGCCAGGTGTATGCCTGGCGCGGGGGGAGGGACCTAGCCTCATGATGGCGCGGTCTCTGGCACTGGCTATAAGCTGGGAGGGTGTGTGGAGGGTGAAGCAGTGCTGGCGCTGCGCTGGGCTGGTGAAGTACCAGAGACCGGGTACAACTGTGTACGATGGCCCGAGGAGGACGTGAAGAGCATGGGGGAATACGAGGGAGGGGTCATGATGCTGGGGTGCAGGGGAAGTCATATAGATATAGCCTGTATCCATATATAGCTCGCCCTTCATAGTTTTATACCATATGTAGATTTTGAGATCGTAAATTTGTGGCTCAGTTCGCCACAAGAAGAATAAGGTCAGGACCCCGACCTCTGCAGCTGTGCACTGACGCATCATGGTCAGCCTGGAGAGGAGGAGGAGGCTTCACCATTTAGACCTACACGTTGCTCTCTGTCGGTGGGCTGGTGACTGATCCACGCACATGGTTCGTCTGCTTACAAGATAATTGTGATTCCCTACATCTGTGTTCCTGGTGTGGTACATTGTCGACTGCCTGTTGCCAGTCTGCTTAGGTCTATTACATCTCAAGGCATTTTAGAATCACAGTTGTCCTCGACAGCATTGAAAAATTCTTGTAAATTTGGTAGACAAGACATTTTGTCGCCAGGGACATGGCAATTCCCTGTTAATAAATTAAGGTAAAGAAATATTGCATATTTTTTTCTAATTTCTGCTATCCTTTTACCTAGAACCAACGTAAGGGTAATTAAGCGTTAATGAGAGGTACAGTTCTTACCTTCCCTCATGTATCTACGGGTGACAATTACCAGTTTCCAGTGTCTCGTAACATTATGGATTATGGTTACGTGGGAATATCAGTGACTGTCTGGTCGTTATCAAGACTCTTTGGGCTAGATTATCAGGACTAGCCAATTTAATTGGGTTAATTTGATCAAATAGATTCGTTACCTATGGCGCCTAATTTCTGTCAGCTTTAATTTTTCGACGCTGGGAGAAGAAAAATCGAAAACCTTGAGTTAGGGGTACGTGATCCCATTTTCTTCGACTGTAAACAGAAGGATTGGTTTAGTGTTGACGCCATTCATCATTATTGCCTTTATTTTTCCGTGTGCTTTTATTAGCAGCCGTATTGTGCCATCTATATTTATTCTCTGGCGAGAGTATTCGAAGCATTCCTTAGGATTCTGTTTAGAATTTAAGAAAATTCCTTATTTTAATGTTCAACTTTGTTTTCGAACGTTTTCTATATCCGTATTATTTATTATGATTTTTTTTTTTTTTTTTGGGGGGGGGGGAGTTATCGTCTGGACCAGTTCATTTGTTTGGTTTTCGTATGTCTGTATATTTAGATACCTCGTTGTGGTCTGTATTTGTCACGTCCCATTTTTCATATTCTGTGCACGTAAAAAAATACTGACACGTTTGATGCCCGCGGTGTGTTACATAAATTTTCCATGGTGAATATCGAGTCGATATTTTTTTTTTTCTAGAACGGAAGCCGCGACTTTGTTTTCACTAGATGCCATTTTCGTATTGTAATGGGACAGTAATTTTGATATTTTTGTCTGCAACGTATTCAAAGTGTCTTTTTTTTTTTATGGTTTTTCATCACTTTGTGATTTTTCTTGTAGTTTCCGATTACCCTCCGACGCTATAATCTTATTTATTATCTCATGATCCTATTTGTAGCCATTTAGATACCGTATAAGCCATGATTATATGTATTTAGGTACGATATTAATATCATAAGTCATCCAGCCGGGCTCCCCCTCTCACATATCTCCTTTTCCGGCTATTTAGGGACGAGGTTGATTCTCTCAGAGAGAGAGAGAGAGAGAGAGAGAGAGAGAGAGAGAGAGAGAGAGAGAGAGAGAGAGAGAGAGAGAGATCTGTGTTCTTGAAATTCCTCCGCATCCTTTCAACTGCGTCGAACGTCGGAATGAGTGAACCAGTTTTACTTGGCTTGTCCCGTAGTCTGTCGAAGTCTGCTGAACTAAAATTGGGTACCACCGTATGCTTGGTGGAGGAGGTCATGGGGCTAGGTTGCAGGGGTGTGTGGGGTGTAAGTGGGAGGGAGGGAGGAAAGACAGGAAGTAAAGCTAGAGGGAGGAGGGTGGAAGGAGGGAGGACTGTTTACTGTGCCTTGCTGACGGCAGATGTCACACTGTGTGACCCGCCTGATGGAAACCCTCGCGCGTCTCGTTTCACTTCCTTTGCCACCATGTTCTGTGTACACTCTCGTTACCCATAGTGGTTAGCATTGCGACCTACGAATCCCATGAACCAGGGTTCAAGTCCCGAATAGGGCAACCGGCCGGCCCACAGCAAACCCAGCGCTCTGGCCTCTCCTTTGGGGGATGTATAGGTGGTGGAACTGCTCGGGTAGTGGTGCGGGAGATACCGTGATGGTAATAGAACACTTTGATTAGCATATCCTTTCTCTGAGAGCTACAGAGTTTGTTCCAGTATATTTGGATGTCCCACTTGGCGGGTATGTCGCGTGTGCAGTGGTTTACTGTGTATGTTCATATTTTCAAGTCAAACATTGTCTTTATGTTATGTATTTGAAGTTTAAGATTGTCTTTATGTTATGTATTTGTGGTTTAGAATTGTCTGTATGTCGTGTATTTGAGGTTGTCCGTTCTCTTTTTTTGTTATGATTTACCGTAAAACTACGAGAGTGTTTTTGAAAAAGAATGTTTTTAAAAACTGCGTCGGGACCAGGCCTGGCAGCCCAGCCGCCTCCGCCAGATGCGTCAAGCAGAGTATGAACAGCTGGGCTGGCTGTGACACTGCCGCTGTCTCTATGATATACCCAGAGCCTCTCAATCATACGTTCTGGCAGCGGGAGCAATAAAGTTTGGTTCCGCCACGGGAACCGTGCGCGCGAAAAACTACTCCTTCGTGATTCTTCCTCCGGCGTCTCTCTCTCTCTCTCTCTCTCTCTCTCTCTCTCTCTCTCTCTCTCTCTCTCTCTCTCTCTCTCTCTCTCTCTCTCTCTCTCTCTCTCCACCATTCCGTGCAGCGGCAGAGTACATTCCCCTCCCTCACCCCTTCCTCCTCCAGCAGCAGCAGCAGCAGCAGGTGACCAGGCCGGCAGCTGGTACGGATGATGCTGGTGGCTACACACTTCTGCAGGCTGTCATCCCCTCACACTCCCCACACGCTCCCTCACCTCAAGTGCACGAACGCTCTTCCTGTGTCCGTCGTCAGGCCGTGTAAGCTGTCGCGAGCCGTGTGCGAGATGAACGTGTCCATGGTCGTGTGCGTCCAGCGGCGTTTGAAGTGATCTGATGTGCCCTTCCCTCTCATTGCCCTGGTTGGAGTAGGAACTTCTTGGTGTGGTAGAAGTACAGAACCATGGCGTTATTTCCACGGTGAGTGGTGGGGGAAGACTGTAGTTTGGTGGCTATTTTGTGCGCTACTCCAAGAACCTCCCACTCCTCTGGAGTGAGAAGTCCTTTAGCAAGACTACGTGCAAGTGCTACCGCCTCGCCGGAGGTGACTTGCGGTAGATCCTGGAGCAGGTTGGGGGGGGGGGGAGTTTGGTAACACCCAGACGAATCCACCCAAGTTGAACGCACCACATCCTACCGAGCCAGCCCACCGTAACCCTCAACAGGAAGCAGCCCCGTACGGCTGCCACAGGGGGGCGACAGATGAGTGTGTCCAGAAGAGTCCATTCAGGAGGAGAACACTGCTTGTCAGCGGACCTTGTGTTCTGCTGGTGATGGATGTGTGGCCCGCCTGTCGGGAGGGAGGGAGGAGGGGTGGCGGCTATGTGGTATATGAGGTGGTGGGAGGAGGCTGCTGACGCCCTGGCAGGAGGCGATGGTCGGAGGGAAACAGGGAGATTGGATGGTGAGTTGTGGAGGCAATGGATAGCTGGTGGGGATAGCGAGTTTGAAGTGTTGGAGGGAGGGGTTAGGGAGGTTTTTGAGGGATGGGGATAGGCTGGTTAGGGGAAGGTACAAATGGTGTGGGAGAGGTGACTGTACAAGGAAGGAGAGATAAGTAGTTAGGGAAGGGGAAGTAGGGAGTAGCTGCTGTTTGTGAGGGATGGGGATGGGTTGGTTAAGGGAAGGTGTAAGTGGTTTGGGAGAGGTGACTGTACGAGGAAGGAGAGGTAAGAAGTTAGGGAAGGGGAAGTAGGGAGTAGCTGCTGTTTGTGTGGGAGTGTGTGGGATGGGGTCGGGTGCTGGGAGAGGGAGGTGGGTGTAGGGTAGGGGCGTCCCCCATCACTAACGGCGAGCTAAGACTTGCAATCACCATCATAGAGAGGGAGGGAGTACTGCTGTGTAGCGGGGAGGGTCACGTATAGCGTGGCGGCCCCCGACGCCTTGTGGCTCGTCAGGAAACGGTGCGTCCCCGCCACAGACGCACCGCCGGCCCCCAGCATTATGGCCAGAAGACATCGCAGGCTGCAGCGGCCGCTGGCTACAGGTCACGTACATAGTTGTAACGCCCTGTCAAGTGAGTTTACGTCGGGCGAGGTGGGTTTTATGAGTCGTAACGCCTCGTGATGGAAGTGATTATGACTCCAATTCTTTCGGTACACTCCCCCCCACGTATATGTTGGCGCCTCATGTTGGACGTAATGTGTTGAATTACCTTCGTCCATTGTCTTGCAAGGCTGGCGGGCAGCTGTTGCCTCGTCTTAAACGGGCTTGAGGATCCAGGACCCACGTGTGTAACCGTCTATCGTATATGTTTTGTCTTTTATTTGTCTGAAGTAAGATTTTCACGAAAGCTCTCAGTACGGAGGGTCGTTGTGTATGTGAGAGAGAGAGAGAGAGAGAGAGAGAGAGAGAGAGAGAGAGAGAGAGAGAGAGAGAGAGAGAGAGAGAGAGAGAGAGACTGTGTGCACGGGGCGAGAGGTCCCCCTCCTTTCAACCATTTTCTTTCTGTCACGCGGTTTCTTGTGTTTCTCTGTTTTCTGTATTTATTCCCGTACATTTTCTGTGTCTCTTCACCTCAGTATCTGTGCTTCCTTGCTGTTGGGCTCCTCCTCCAGGACTGGCACTCGTCCACATCGTCAGACCAGTGGAGGATCTGGAGGACTGTAATCACGTCATCCCCGGTTCTTTCCTCTAAGGAGGGCGTCTGAGAACTGACTCGAGGCTCTGGGAGATTTGGCATATCATGGCCCCCTAGGGCCGCCATGGAGAGGGAGCTTGGGAGACCTTATGAGGGAAAGACTGCAAAGAAAATGGTAATAGAATATCTTCGCTCATATGTCTCATTGTTAGGTCATTACTTTATTATTTTATTTTAATTTCATCTCTCCTCCTCCGGGCGCACGATAGAACCAGGTATTTTTGTTTGCCCGGGTTTTCCCCTGTCCCCTCGTTGGGCCCGCCTCCAGGGTCTGCGCGTCTGTAACAGCTGACACATCTCTGGTTTAGTTCCTTTATTTCAAGTAAAGATTTTGATGTCCTTTATTAAGGTGGCCAGAGGGGTGCCACGCATTCTTAATAGGTCGAATGTTTACTGTATATGTTCGGTTACTATATGGCAGTGTTGACTGCAACACAATCTTGTATACATTCTTGATAGATCTCGTCACTTGGTCTACTGTGAGAGTTCTGTATCAACCTGTTAAATTCCTCTCGCACCAAAACTGCTGTAATGACCTCCCTACAAGATGATAGTTACAGCTGGCCTTCATGCCACTTCGCGTTTCTTCGTCGCTTTCAGAATGTCATTAATCGTGCGTTTGACTAATTCTAGAACCTGTTGTCTCGCTGTGGTCTGTTTCGTTCTGGATATCACCTGTTCGTTTGACTGCTCTAGTTCCATCACGTCCCCCTGGCAAGTCAGGAACATCAGCGGTCCTGCGACGGAACCTTGTGGAATACCAGTGGTTGATTTTCCTTAGCTTCAAAAGGCGCCGCTGACAAATGCTCTTTCTTTCCTCTCCGTTTAGATAGATTCCGATGCTTCGAAGATCCTCTTATGCCTTCCCAGAGGCTCTTATCTGATCTTCACCAGCCTTCTGTGGGAGGGGGACAGGCTAAAGTTCCCTCTTGTAAGTCAGAATATAATAAAAAAAAATATTCATTCATCCATTTTCTTTCACGCTGATTATAGCGCTCAATCTGTCCGTCCAGAAGCTTCGTAATAAACGACTTCTTTCATCTAAATCCACGTTACCTCTTTGTTAGGTCGCTCATCCTTAGCATGGAACGATTATCAACTTGCTTCCTTGATTATATTTTTCGTCGAGTTGGCTGACCGTGTGCGAGTGAGTGATGGTGGCGTGTGGATCAGCGAGTTCGTGGTGCCTGTCCTTCTTCCTGTAGGAGATGAGCGTCTCAAATTGGCATGTGTGGCGCGTGGTGTACTGTGTGAGCAGCTGGGAAGAGATACGTCAAGGACCATTTGCTTTATGTGGCTCTAGATTTCCCCCTTAGGCACACTTGTATCTCCCCAAATGATCTCATTGCGTCCCGCGATCTCCCATCCATCCCATGTTGTTAGCACGGACGGTAATGTGTCCTCAAATGTGAGATGTTTATATATTTAATGTTCCGCTTTCAGAATTCCCTTCTCTCCTCCACTAACCTTTCCCTCTGATTCTTTTAGTTATTTTATTTTGTCTTATTTATTTTTTTTTGCTAATTATTATTTCTCATTGGTTTATGGAACTATTTAGAATTTTCCTCCAGCCTGTCATAATTGATCTTATTTTCTCAAATCACCACTCCTCTTCCACTCGTATTGTGTTGGACTCATTTCTCGCTTTCGTAGACCTCTCAGTTACTCCCTTGGCTGTTGTACTTGCTATTTGTTCGTCATAAAATCTCTCTACTTTCCTTAGCTTTTGATGTTTTGTTTGTTAAGTCGTGATCTATACCTTCCTTAGCTTTCGATGTTTTATTTATGTCGTCATCTATACTTTCCTTAGCTTTCGATGTTGTATTTGTTCAGCCGTGATCTATCCTGTGTATCTTCTCTTTCCCCCATTTTTATCACTGGTACCCATGTACACCCGTATCATGCTGTATTCTCAACAGCACTGCTGTACACCCGTACTGTGGAGCAGTGCTTCCTCAGTTCATAATCCTGAGGAGACTGTTCTGTTCACCTTGGCTGAATTTCCTCCTTTAGGCAGTCGGTGTTCCTCCGTCATTCCCAGGTGGTTTTTTTCCATATCATTTTATTTCTTTGTGCGCATATGTCGATTTCCTGGTAACTCTCTGTACAGTACGGTGAGTGTGTATTTCACTCACGGAACCCCATCTCTTGAACTCTTGTAAACTGTCTGGTAGCATTTGTATAATGCTGGCAGTCACCGTTTCATTGTTTAGTCTGCTCCAGCCGCCCACCATGTGTGCATTACGGGGTGAGAGGAGGGGGAAGGGTGAGGAGCAGGGGTGGATGCGAAAGTGGGTAAGGAGGGGGAAGGGTGCGAAAGTGGATGAGGAGAGGAGGGGAAAGGGTGCGAAAGTGGGTGAGGAGAGGAGGGGAAGGGTGCGAAAGTGGGTGAGGAGAGGAGGGGAAGGGTGCGAAAGTGGGTAAGGAGGAGAGGGGAAGGGTGCGAAAGTGGGTGAGGAGAGGGAAGGGTGCGAAAGTGGGTAAGGAGGGGCGAAGGGTGCGAAAATGGGTGAGGCAAGGAAGGGGAAGGGTGCGAAAGTGGGTGAGGAGGAGAGGGGAAGGGTGCGAAAGTATAATTTTGGCAGCAACAGACATAAATATGTCTCGTGTATTGTAGGTTATTACCAGATGTGTTGATAATGATTCCTGTCTCAGTCTTAGGGTGATAACCCCAGTGTGTCAGAGAGCATGGTGGAGTCTTGTGTGTGTGTGTGTGTGTGTGTGTGTGTGTGTGTGTGTGTGTGTGTGTGTGTGTGGAGGAGGGACTGTCTTATCCCGTGGCCTCTGTTGACGTCTTGGTACATTTTCATATCACAGTATAACTGGGGAAAGTCATGTGTTGTGGTGATGTAAGTCACGGGTGATGATGAACCAGCGAAGGTGTGGTGTGGTCCACAGGGTCGTGATACATCTGGCTAAGTCACCTGCAAGGAAGGTTTATCATGCAGTATTTGTTGAGGGAAATGTAATTTATGATCGCGAGTAATTTGCATCTCGGCGGGGGACCTGGCCCCTGTCTGTTACGTCCAGATTACTCCCCGCTACATAGATCTCGTCCCTGCTCCGAATATGGAAATAATCTAATTATATTAACCGTGAACCGTGAATTATTCTGTGATGGCGGGGGCGAGGCGCCCCCGTGGGGGATTGGGCCGGGTTGCGTTGCCTGAGGTGGAACACAAACGGTTCGTCCCGGGCTTGTGTCATGCTCAGGCTGGCTTTGTCTGTGTGGGGCTGTGCATCGTCACGCAGGGGGGCGGGCGGCTTCAGTACTGTGTTCTTATTTGAGGGATGATTTATCCGTGTGAGTCTGGCAGGGAGAGTGGGAAAATGCACTGAGGAAAACCGCTTTGTGAGCGTGTGTGTGTGTGTGAGTGTGTATGTGTGTGTGTGAGGGAGGAAGAGTGAGACAGGAGGGCAGAGTGGGGCGTTGGACTGAGGAGGAGGAGGAGGAGGAGTAGGAAGAGAAGAGAGGGTGAGGGAAGCTGTGCTCGAAGGGTGTGTCTCGTCCCCCGGCAACAGCCGTCATGTCCTCGTCGTCACTCGTGGCCCACCTGCTGCTCCAGCAGCCGACACCCGACGTGACATTGTTGACCCGACTCGTACTATAACAGAGGACCCAGCTGATGGCCAGCTTTTAGTCCACCTCTTGGTCTTGGGTGGGGGTGGGGTCCACCTGTTGGCCCAGCTGCCGGCAGGCTGGCTGTCAGGCCAGCTGATGTGCAGCTATTGACCGGCACAGGACGTACCCCAGCCCTGCTCGGTTGAGTCACCGTCACTTCCTCGGCGTTTGCTGGCACGCTGTTGTTTTGGTTGTAAACATTAGGGTTGTGGCCGTGTGTGGTAGGCTGGGCGTGACTTCTGGCGGGGACAACACAGTATTGGTATCAGTGTTGATAATTTAGCCAAATATTACGGATTTATTCTCAGGTCATCTCCCTCTCATTTCGTACAACCTAGCAGGGATTTATAACCCCCTCTCTATTATACCTCGTATAACTCAGGTGTGTTCAATAATGGCTACATCCTAGCAGGTATTTATAACCCCCTCCCCCCTCTCTATTATACCTCGTATAACTCAGGTGTGTTTAATAATGGCGCCTATAATTTGAGTGTGAGTCTCCTAGGTGACTAGAACTACCATATTCCTCCGTGTCACTTGGTTCCTGTGTGTACCGCATCATACTTCAGCGTGACTCAGTTCTACACAGAGGTCCTGTGTCTCGCAGACTCCCTGTAACTGGCATTATCTTGCAGTGGCGTATGCCTTTGTCTGTTATACTTTACTACGCATGTGTTCTACAGTGACAGCTGGTCGTGTGTGTGTGTGTGTGTGTGTGTGTGTGTGTGTGTCATGATGGCAGCCCGTTGTGTTCTCAGTTGCAGTTAGAGATAAGTCTTGCTTTCCGTGCTGACCTCTGACTCTTCCTCAGTTGTCCTAAGCAACCTACATGTGTTTATGGACGATGCATGTTGACGATAAGGACGCCAGCCCCGCTGCTTACGCATCGCTGGTTCACGCCATCGCAATTAGGTCTTCGTTTGTCTGGCGTTGCCTGTGTGACAGCCAGATGTGGACGGCCCTGCAGTGTGTGACCCGGTCTGTCTGGCTTGGTGTGTGAGTTGAGAAACCTAGGGTTTTTTTAAAAAGGTGTCTTATCAGATCTGACCAAACATAGGCGCTAGAGCTTAACATAGCTGAGGGGTCGATGCAGTAGAGCCTAACATAGCTTAGGTGTCGATGCAGTAGAACCTAACATAGCTTAGGTGTCGATGCAGTAGAACCTAACATAGCTTAGGTGTCGATGCAGTAGAACCTAACATAGCTTAGATGTCGATGCAGTAGAACCTAACATAGCTTAGGTGTCGATGCAGTAGAATCTAACATAGCTTAGGTGTCGATGCAGTAGAACCTAACATAACCTAGGTGTCGATAGCTGTTGTCAGCATCGTTCGGTTGGTGTTGGAAGACAGACCACTCGATAAACCTGTGTCAGCTGAAGATACTGTTAGATTAAGGTTGTGATTATGAGACGCAGGTTCCAGACTCTCTGCCGGGGGCCGATGATACTGGCTCACACAGACTTCAGCTCCTGTTAATACCATCGTTGGCACTCGTGAGGAACATGCAAGGCGTCAACGCAGACGGTGATGATCCTTCTGGCGTTGATAAGAGCCAGCGACGGGAAATAATCTTTTCCTGGTGGCCTTATAAGTTGGCCAGTGTGTCTGATACACTCACACATCCCCGCCTTTGTCCTTCAGAAGCGACCGTTTCCCCAGTCTGTCTCACTTATCCATGCGACATCTGTACCGTCTCCAGGTAAATCCAATTCTAAGAAAGCAGCGTGGGTGTCTTTTGCACGACGCAAGCCGTCTTGGATATATCTGGAGATGACATTGACACAGAGGTAGAGAACGGTACATCCTCTTATCATAATGGCTGCAGATGTCTCTGTAAAGACTCTCCATATGCCAGGTAGCACAGGGTTCCGTGATGGACGCCAGCGTTACCGAAGTGCGCTGCCTGAGCGCAGCAGGAGAGTACAGGATCTGCGTAACTAAGGTTCCTCCGACACCAGAGCCTCATGGCCTATAAAGAAGCGAGGGCTCGGGCAAGAACAACTGGAGAGGCCAGAAGACACTACCAGCGTGGCCATGCACCAGCAATGAACTAGAACCTCTTTATCAGGCAGATCTGGTCCATAGCCAATAGATTCTCAGGAAAGTAAATACAAACCGTGGAACGCATTCCCATCAACAACCAACGAAGAGGGAACCGTACACTGTGCTACTGACACAGCCCCGCAGCACTGCTGCCGGAAGAGGCCAAGAAATTAGTAGCTTCGGCCAATTGCCAGTTTATGATTCCTACCACGTAAAACGTCGCTAGGCTGAGGTAATTTAGATATTGTCACGAATGTGCCGTAAACCAAGAACGCGACACCAAATGCACTATGAATGAATTGCCTCAGCTGCTTGTGCCGTCTCAGCTAACAGGAAGAAAAAAAGAAGACCTTCTTATTCTAAATCCTTTGAAGGTTCGAACCGTGATATCTTACGAGATGATACAGCATCTTAATCAGGTCAGTCGGATTAAAAGCTGATGGCGTTGCACAATGAGATTCAGACGTCTTGAGAACGTTTCCAAACCCATTGCCACTTTGCACACGTCATCCCCCGCGCCAGAGGGTCTTGGACGCCTTGCGGAATATCAATCCGTTTCGACCAGTTGCATTGAGAGGTGCATTTGCAACGTCATGGAGAGAATGGTAGATGAGACACGTATTTATCTATCAAGAAATGTATGAACTGATCAACAGTCTGGATCCTGTAAACG
This sequence comes from Panulirus ornatus, assembly GCF_036320965.1. NCBI lineage: Eukaryota > Metazoa > Arthropoda > Malacostraca > Decapoda > Palinuridae > Panulirus > Panulirus ornatus. The sequence goes on along the minus strand of NC_092257.1, from coordinate 17,618,225 downwards.
CAAAATCACAGTGGCTCATTTGAATATAAAGAATTTAAAGCGTAGTATTTTATAGTTCCAAGAAAGATTTTGTGATTGGGGCGTTCTTAGATAGGGATAAAAAAAAAATGCCTGTGACATGGCGAAACGGAGTCCAAAGTAAACATCACACCTGTTGTTGTGAAAGGCAGTTGTGCCCAGTGTTAGTGGCAGCGTTGCGTCAGCTGACGTTATCTAGGACGCGCTTGTCCCACAGAATAGGGTGCCTCAGAGCAGTGCTTTGAGCCCAACATTATTTGATCAGTAACAATATTCATCTCCGATGGCCGTCCCTCGAGTTGTTCACTACTCACAGTATGGTGATGGCTGTGCGGGGATGGCATTCTTCGTCCACTGCATAAGTTGTGGTGGTGGAGCGAGTTGTAGGTAGCTTGTGCCCTGCAGCCGTCCTGCGCTGGACGATGCGTTGGTGATCCATGTTTCCACTAGCTAATAAAACTGTTGCCGCGGTTTGGACCCGAAAATACCAACTGCCCGTATTTTGCAGATAACGTTTGGCAACAACCCGATCCCTCTCCTCTTATAATGTAGAATTCATTGGTCTGGATTTAGACCCGACTAGACTGGAAAGTTCACATAGACCAGGTCGTTGTGAGCCGTGACAGAAGACCAGGATTCTCAAATATCTTTCGGCCCTCCTTCTGGAGAGCCAACGGGAAATCCTTAATAATAGCATACGAGTCCTTGATTGAACTAGACTATGGCTCTCTGGTGTATGCCTGGATAAGTTCTTTAGGATAAAGGTTTGCGAATGTGCCATATGAGGTTTGTCATGTACTAGAGTTCCACGTTTATACGTCGAAGTGAAGGCACTTACTCTCCGGCTTAGACTTGAATATCTAGCACTGAAATGTGGTCGTCTAGCGGCCAGGATGAGAGGCACTCCTACGTGTGGCTTGGCCCTGCAGCACGAACAAGTCGTCGGCAGGAGGCGTCAGGCTTCCTGGAGCTAAGAATACACTTCCTAACTGAGACCTTTGGGTTTAATGTGAAATAAATGGACACGCTGGTTATTTACGTGGTGGCTCCTTGTGAGGGCTGCCCTGTGTGTGTGTGTGTGTGTGTGTGTGTGTGTGTGTGTGTGTGTGCGCTAACTTCGTATGTGTCAGATGTGTGGTCGGTTGAATGTTCCCTCAGGTACCACTTGCTAAATCACATATCTCTTATCACCAGCTTTGCTTATTAATGGTGAAAACATAGACTATGTAGTTGATTCTTATCATGATAAACCAATAGTCTTTCCAGATAAGCTTTTTGCTTTTTAAGCAGTTAACTCTGGTGCGGGCAGACTGGTCGTCTATGTCGACATCAGAACTCGTGAGTATTTCGACCCCATGGCAGCTGGGGTCCTGCCTTTGTCAGGGGTCGGTGTCTTTATATCTTCTGTGGCAAAGTTTGAAGACCGACCTGATCATCAACAGATTCAAGACCATGATAGTTATAAAGTAAGAGACTGAATTTAGAATCTCACGGAGACAGAGAGTCAGAGAGATACGAGTTCTTACAGTGTGTACGGGAAAGTATCCAGTACCATTATGTGACTGAGGACACTAGAGAGTCAGGGGAGCTGATACCCCGTCATATCTGGATCAGATCTTGTCTCCACTGAAAGCAGCATGGTACTTGAAAGCATCAGTGTTGATACACCATTTAGAAAGGAGTAATCATGCATTGCTTGTGATCATGCAATGCCTGACTTTCACCACAAGGTTGACAAGGGCAGACAAACATGAGAGTGGAAACCAGACCGAGAGACGAGGTACATTCGTGGAAACTACGCAAGGCTGAACAGTTTTTATGAGAATATAAGTTAGACCTGGAGTTCCGTAACCATAATATAAGTGGTTGTTATGGGAGTTTATGTGGCATCTGAAAATGAAGGAATTAGGATACGGTTACCTTTGGCCACGAATGTGGAGGAAAATGTTAGGGGAAAAAAGAGAGATGTGGTTCAGTGAAAGATATAAGAAATCTGATAATTTTTGGGATGTCTTGTGAACATATAGGCAACACAGTAGGCATGCGTTATTTGAAAGGTATAAGACGAGAAGGAATGATCACACGAAAGTAAGGAAAGTGGAACAGAGAAGCTTTTTAATAAGTAATACATATACAAGGCAAGAGGTGATCTGAAACTTTTCGTAAACTCGCCAGGGTCGAATTGTTGGTTAAACAACTGTTCAACTAAGTGATTCTGAGTACAGAGTTGTAGAGGACAAATATGAAGATATATAAGGATATGAATGACGAGTTTAAATGCTTTTACTGTGGATGATTGTGTTCGAAGCACCAGCAAGATGAACTGTGGAGAAGACCTTGGAAAGCATCGTCACACAAGACTTAAGCTTTCTAATAAAGGATCTTGACTCATGTAAGTCGCATGGCCCCTATGAAGTTTCTTCATATGTGCTGAAAAAGTGTATACAGAGTGTAGAGATACACTACGGAGGCCTCTTGAAATACTGCTCAGTGTGTTGCTGAAGGAGGGTGCTGTGCCGTGGGAGTGGAGGAGGGCAAATGTCATGCCTTTCTTTAAGAAAGGAGGTTGTGAAATTGTGCACAGCTACAGACCAGTCTCTCTGACGAGCATGGTCGGTCAAACACTGACAAAGATATAATCAGAAACCAAGTAGATGACCAGATGCCAGTGTTACATTGCCAAAACGAGAGACAAAAAGGATTCATGGAAGGGCATTCACGAACAGCAAGTATTTCCGAGACATCTGTGTGAGGATGAGCACTGCACAGTTAAAAGTTATGACTGTGATTAACAACGAGTTAACGTCACTCTATATGGTATATACATTTACAAAGTGGATAATATGAAGCTGTGGCAAGACACATTACATAGTGAGGCTGAACATACACGCTACCAACTATGACACTAGATACACGCTCGTGGCGGAGATAAGATACGGCAAGACACATAAACTGAAATGACCGTGGGGATATCCAACACTTGGGTCCACACGGGTCTGGCAACAGAGAAAGGACTCATCACTGCCAACATCACCCCCGAAACGAAGACCTCTGCTGACCCGACACTTCGCTCTCTAGACTCACTTTCTATGTCCATATCCACGGACAGGGACGCTATTACTTAGGAGAGCAGAGTGCACGGTTGGACCTGGGCTACTCAAGGCGTGATGCTGGGAGAGAGTGTGTGTGTATGTGTGTGTGTGTGTGTGTGTAACCCCGCGTGTGTGTGGGTCGGATGCCAGAGATTTATGGCTGTAGCACTCAACCAGGGAGGCGTACATGGCCTTCTGACCCGCCCTCTAGGCCTTCCGTAAATGACACTTTGGGGTAGAACACAGATCCCGCGCTGTTGTGTGCCTCTCTCTCGTACAGTAGTCGTGGCGCCACCACAGTGCGTGGTGGGCTTTATTGGGGGGGGGGGGGGGGCGCAGGGATGTAACAATTGGTCTGAGGCAGCCAGCGGCCAGTGTTTGTGTTGTTTGTGACTTCGTTCGTGTAAAGATGAATATTATGGGTGAACTTAAGTATCAATTGTGATTGTGTTAGGGACCGTGTTGGGCTGACCACCCCCCTCCTTCTGGGTCCTTAGTTATTTCCTGAGATTCAGCTGGTCATTTAGTATTGCTTTCTTACAACGCCCTTACCCTAGTGGACAGTTATGATAGCTGGCAAATGTTAGAATATCTTTTAAGTATTTGGGTAGATAGATAATCACCAGACTGTTCTCATCGTGCGTTAGGCCAAAACTTGGATAGTCTTATGTATGGTCACCGACCTCAGAGGCAAAAAGGACCTATAGAGTAGGTCCAGAGAAGAACAGCAAAGATTTTACCACAATCAAGATAGCTGAGTTACAGTGAGAGAGGAAAGAGGCCATGAATTTGCCCATCATGGAAGAGAGAAGAATTTGGGGTGACTTGATCGCCACCTTTAAATCAGCAAACCAGTTAAAATGTTGTCGATAAAGATCACTTCTTGGAAAGATACCAAGACAGCGATAGAGAGGAAACTAAGGAAGAGATTTAAGATATTACTTTTGTAGCATCAGAGGAGTGGATGAATGGAGGAAGGCAAGTGATGAAATTGTGAACACTGACAGTATCCAGAAGTTTTAAAAGTTGTAAGATAGTAGAGAAAGTACAAGAGATGAAGCCCCCACGAGTGTAGAACTCCCTCCCTGTACTGTACTAATAAGTCATTAGGTAAGTGCACACGAGTCATATATGTATGTAACCTTGTTAGGAAACACAAGAGCACTTCCATGTATATTGTCTGGCTTACGGGAGGCGGCTGTGTGTACGCGAGGCTGTGTTATACAATTGTAGGAATGTACATGAGCGTGTGAGGCGTGTGTGTGTGTGTATGTGTGTGTGTGTGTGTGTGTGTGTGTGTGTGTGTGTGTGTGTGTGTGTGTGTGTGGTGATGCTGCACAACTGGAGGAGTGGACATGGGTGTGAGGACGACCGTGTGCTGGTGGCGCCAGACGTGCACACTTGGCTGCTCCGACCTCCACACAAGGTCACTGGTGGGGAGGGTATGTGTGTGTGTGTGGAAGGGGGAGAGGGGGTCTTCTCTGTGTGTGTGGACAGGTTTGTCTGGGAGGAAGTTTTGCCGTGCCAGTACCTGCCTGTAGTAGGTTAGGTTACTGCCGTGGGAGGGAGCAGCAGGAGGAGGCCGGGGACCCCGAGGTATAGAGAGGGTAGTGTGGGAATGGTGCGGCTGAAGATGTCTGGGATGGTGATAGAGTTACTCATTAATATATCTAACGTGATTTATTGTGGCAGTTGAGGTTTGTGGGTGTGATGTGTGTGTGGTGAGGAAGCCGGAGGATGATAATGATAATGATCACTAGTTATCCTCGCCCATTAATTTCTGGGTCTGGACCACACATGACAAGTGCTGGGTGGCTCTTGCTCTGTTGATTATGTATGAATTTAAAAGAAGCCGATGTGATGGTATGTGAGTGGGGGGTAATGGAGCCGATGTGGTAGTGGGGCCACTGTAGTGGTGTGTGAGGGGGGGAGGGGTAGTGGAACCACCGTAGTGGTATGTGAATGTGGTGGGTAGTGGAGCCACCGTAGTGGTATGTGAATATGGTGGGTAGTGGAGCCACCGTAGTGGTATGTGAATATGGTGGGTAGTGGAGCCACCGTAGTGGTATGTGAATGTGGTGGGTAGTGGAGCCACCGTAGTGGTATGTGAATGTGGTGGGTAGTGGAGCCACCGTAGTGGTATGTGAATGTGGTGGGTAGTGGAGCCACCGTAGTGGTATGTAAGTGTGGGGGCAGTGGAGCCACCGTAGTGGTATGTAAGTGTGGGGGCAGTGGAGCCACCGTAGTGGTATGTGAATGTGGGGGTAGTGGAGCCACCGTAGTGGTATGTGAATGTGGTGGGTAGTGGAGCCACCGTAGTGGTATGTAAGTGTGGGGGTTAGTGGAGCCACCGTAGTGGTATGTGAATGTGGTGGGTAGTGGAGCCACCGTAGTGGTATGTAAGTGTGGGGGTTAGTGGAGCCACCGTAGTGGTATGTGAGTGTGGAGGTAGTTAAGGAGGTTGGTGATAATATGCACGCAAACACATGCCCCTTGTAGTAACGTGCTCATGTGCCCCTTGTGGACACTATGGCAGCCAGTGCCACAGACTCCTAGCCACCCAGGTGAACCGACCAACATCAGGATGAGGGTGTCAGTGGTATGGTTGTGTTGACGGTATTACGAGTCAGTGTTGTGTTTTGTATCGGTAAAATGGTCTTACATCAGATTACATTCCCTGGCAACCTCACGCTTTGTGTGAGCGAGTGGGTCGGGGGTGTGGGCGTCGCAGCGACGGCTCTCGGGATGTGAGACACCTGGCCAGACACACCCAGGTAGAATTCCTGGCCTTATGTCCCAAATATGCCGCCACTCGTCCCGTCCTCACGGGATGGCTGCAGGAGTCGGCAACCCGATCCGGCGGGAGAGGCCACACCACGGCAGAGGATCCTGCGTCCTCCAGCCAGCCTGCACGGAGGATGGTGCAGGCCGGACTGAGGTGGAGATCGACTTCTTGTGGAAAATATCCTTTTTATGTCGAGGTTTTAAAAGGCCACTGGCTCCTTCGTCGGTCCTCCTATCGTGAGGTCTGTCCTAGATGTGGGGCCGGGTTATAAGATGGATCTTTCTTAAGGGCAAGTTCTGTTTCCTACGTCATGTAGAGAGAGAGAGAGAGAGAGAGAGAGAGAGAGAGAGAGAGAGAGAGAGAGAGAGAGAGAGAGAGAGAGAGAGAGAGAGAGAGAGAGAGAGAGAGAGAGAGAGAGAGAGAGAGGGCGAAGGAAGGGAAGGGTATAGAGGAGAAGGGAGAGGGAGGTGGGTCAGGGTCACACCATGGTGTCTCAGTTGACGTCATGACGTGCCACACTGTTCATGGGCTCTGCATAGTTTATGACGTAAGACCTTCTACTGTATTATTACACAGCGTTCGAAAGACTATAATGAAATTGTAACACACAGATGTTCGTTGTGTCAACAGCCATAGGGGCTGAGGCGTCCTGCCTGAGGTGGTAGGCAGGGGAGGAGCGGGTCGTGGCCCCTGGCGGAGGGTTCACCGCCCGCAGCAGGAGCAGCGGGTGGTGGGCCTCCTGCTCACATACTTCTCTTTACTTGTTATGAATTATTCAGGCTGCTGCTGCCGGCGCCACACACTGGCCTCCAGGTAACCAGACGGTACAACATCTATTAGCATTATGGATGGTCGCCGCTGCCTCCTGGCCTTTTGTGGACGAGCTCGGCTTTTATGGCCACGGACGGACACTTGTGGATCTAGAGTGAGCCTTTATAGTGGTGGTGTAGCCCCTTGTGGTCTTACTGGGCTGGTGTGGTGGTGTAGTCTTTTGTGGTCTTACTGGGCTTGTGTGATGGTGTAGTCTCTTGTGTTCTTACTAGGTGGTGTAGTCTCTTGTGTTCTTACTGGGTGGTGTAAGCTCTTGTGGTCTTTCTAAGCTGCTGTGGTAGTGTTGCCCCTTGTGGCCCTACTGGGCTTGTATGGTGGCTAACCCCTTGTGGTCTTATTGGGCTTGTGTGGTGGTGTAGCCCCTTGTGGTCTTACTGGGCTTGTGTGGTGGTGTAGCCCCTTGTGGTCTTATTGGGCTTGTGTGGTGGTGTAGCCCCTTGTGGTCTTATTGGGCTTGTGTGGTGGTGTAGCCCCTTCTGGTCTTACTGGGCCTGTGTGGTGGTGTAGCCCCTTGTGGTCTTACTGGGCTTGTGTGATGGTGTAGCCCCTTGTGGTCTTACTGGGCCTGTGTGGTGGTGTAGCCCCTTGTGGTCTTACTGGGCCTGTGTGGTGGTGCAGCCCCTTGTGGTCTTACTGGGCTTGTGTGGTGGTGTAGCCTCTTGTGGTCTTACTGGGCTTTTTGGAGATCCATCATTGTCAGAACATGAACAGTTGCTGACCCATCTTACTTATCTTATTTTGGGTTAGCCTGCAGAAGGCGTGTTCCTCAACCAGGAGAGACGGGCCGCTACAGCGTCGCTTGGAACACAACACCGGAGGCTGGCCGATTTAAGATTTTGCCTCAAAAAGCGGCGGATTTCTTATGCGCCCTTGCCCATCCTGTGGCGGTGGCGGGGGAAAAAAAAGGATACTGTTCACAGAAAAAGTTTAGGAAGTGGACCTTAGTGATAGAATTATAAAGGAAGTACATTTAGAATTAAACTGTATACAGGAAATAAATTTGGGATACTTATACACACACACCTTGTATGGTAGGGGTTATCGTGTAAACTGGTTGTTGTACAACATTCACTTCACAGGTAGCTAAATGTTTAACCGTTCATTGATCTGGGTAAGTCAAAAAGCGGTGACTTGGTCACAGTTGTGAGGCAGATCTGTGGTAACTGTAGGGGAGTGTAGGTTGCCGAGGCAGGCTGGCGTATGATGGGTTAGTGTGGAAGGTGTTGGTTGAGTGGCAGACATGTTACTTGAGTAGATTTCCAAACAGTCGCACTATAAGATTTGCGTCGTCTTCCTCTGGTTCTGTAGGAGGGTCGGGAGAAGTGATGAACGTACCCCACTGTCCAGCGACGAACGCCTCCCTCGCCCCGACACGGAAGTCAAACTTGCAGATGAAGTAAGTATTAGGTGTTCGTGGGATCCATTAATAACTGTCGGGAGCTGTCTGTGTGAGGACGATAGCTGGTGAGAGGTTTATTGTTGGCAGCCATCTGGGGCCCGTCATGTTGATGTGGTGACGTCACCATGGGAGCCACTCACTCAGCCTCGCCCTCCTGCAGCTGCTGTGCTGCTGCTGCTGCTGCTGTTAGTGGCGCCACTCACGACCCTGATGGTGTTGGTGGTAGAGGCGCCACACAGTCAGCCTAGTGCTTCACTTGGCTCCTCTGGTTGCGGTGTTTGTGGTGCGCTGGTTGTCCTGACTCCGTGTCTGTGGTGAGCTGGTACGCTGGTATGCCAGGTGATGTCTTGTGGTAATGTCCTCAGCTCAGTTCACCACCCTCTTGCTTAAACCCATGAGCACGATGGTACGACCCTCGACCTGACCCATGAGGGTCAGACCATCATACCCAAGGGTCGTACCGTTGTGCTCGAGGGTCGCACCGTCGTACTAAAGGATCGCGACCTCGTACCAAGGGTCGTAACGTTGTAATCTAGGGTCGTAACGTCGTCCTCGAGGATCGTTCGGTCTTACTCAAGGGTGTCCAAAGTTTTGCAGGTGGTCAGTTATCACGTCGGGCCGTCAGCCAGGTGAGTCTGTGTGACCAATTATTTTCGTCTTACGCAGGTGGCAGCTCTCGGACCTGCTGTAAAGCCTCCCTCGTGAGCCGCACGGAGCCACTGTACTGAAGCTGCTGCAGCTGTGCACTGTTGTGAGATGGGAAACAAACTCACCCGAATTACACTCGTGAATCACTTCCTCCACTTATCTGATGCACAGTGGGAGCTGACTGTTTTCTTTTCTTTTTTTCCCAGATGATACGATTCAGATGATTGATTAAGGTTGAACTAGAAAAAAAAAAAACCGCGCTAAAGGGACTGAATCTTATTTTCTTGTCTCGGTGGAACGTTTGAGGCAGTGGATCTTGTTGCTTGGCGAAGGCCTTCCACCTTGTTTTGTGTCGCTTATATGGAAAGGAAACCTACGACCACAACACATGTTTCTGTATATTATATTCTCTCTCTCTCTCTCTCTCTCTCTCTCTCTCTCTCTCTCTCTCGAGAGAGAGAGAGAGAGAGAGAGAGAGAGAGAACCTGGAAGTGGAGTGTTTTAGATACGTGGGAAAGCACATAGCAATGCACGGAGCGTTTGGACCCGAAGTGAACTATAGGATGTGTGAGGAGGGCAGAGGTCGTGGGTGCATTGAGGAGTGTGTGGAGAGAGAGGTCACTGTATGTGCAAGGGCGGTGAGGGGTACGTTTCATGGTATAGTGCTGGCAGAACTGTACGGATGCGAGCCATGGGCGTTTAGGTACAGAGGAATGGAAGAGGATGGATGTGTTGGAAATTAAATGCCTGGGGATAGTAGGAGAAAGGTGAGGTAGTCACCGGAGTTCGATTGAGAGGGCTGAACAGGGTATGCTAAAATGATTTGTACATATAGAGAGGATGAGTGAAGAGAGACTGGTTAAGAGGATATACGTGTCAAAAGTTGAGGGGGCAAAAGTGGAGTGGGAAGGCCGAGAAGGAGATCGAAAGATGGAGTCGTAGAGGCTTTGAGTTATAAGGGCTTGAACATGAAAGGAGTTTAGGAGACGTGCATTGGATGGAGAGTATTGGAAGGATGTGATATACAGGGGGTGACGTGCTGTCAGTAAGCTTAACCAGGACATATGAAATGTTCAGGGAAAGGGCTATGGAGCCTGGCTGTGGACAGGAGGCTCTAGCCTTGGTGCATTATACATGACAATAGTTGACGTAAACATATGAGGTAGTCCTTCGTCTGTTCCTGACTCGAGATCTTCAACACGGGAACATGTTGAACAAAACGCCCGTTCATCGATGCAACACGGGGATCTAGAATTGGCGCAAGACGTGACACAGCATCCAGGATGGTGGTAACGGTGGAAGAGGAATACCAGCCACTTCCTCTTGTCTTGCCTCGGCTGGCACCGCCGCAGTGTAGGCACTTCATTAGGAAGCAAATGTGGCTGTACTCATGGCTTTTACGGACATAAATATGCAAGACACGGCGGCGGCGGCGGCAGCTCGCCTCCCTCACAGGGATACGCTTGTTCCTCCCTGGCTACATTTGGGACAAGAATAAGTATTACACGAGCCTCCTCACCAGACGGCGGCAGCTGTTACTTGGTTTCTTTGTTGTAGCAGAACATTTTAGCATAGCGGGAGATTCCCACGGCTTGTATGGAGTAGGGCAGCGTTGTCGATCACTTCAACGTAGACGAGTGGCTGAGGGTACTCTCGGGGCATATTAACAATTTGGGCCAAACTCTCCGTCCCATTTTCGTTCAGTTCTTTGTTTCCCGGGCTTTTGTTTGCGTGTGTTCTCACTCCAGTTCCCTCGCGCGTTCACTGTAGGTTTCGTCTTCGTTCAATTTGTCGTCCATCGTCTTCCGGTGCACCCGACACTTGTCTCATTTTCTCAGACTGTCAGGCCGCCCCGTGTTTTACCTCCCCCCCTCCTCTTCTTTAGCCCCTCGAGTTCCTTTGTAATTAGAATGTCATTGTAACATGTGTTGTAGAGGGTATTTAATTCGACCATTTGAGTTGACATTGATGGTTCAGGAAATAGGTAATAGAGGAAGGTGCAGCTGTTGGCCAGATACGCGATCCTGCCGCCTTAACTGAGCGGATCAGTTTCATGCCAGAGCACTCCCAAGTAGTGCGGGGGATGATGATGATGAGGCGTCCCCAGCCAGCAAGGAGGACATACCCTGGGAAACGGCTCTGCTCTGTGTGTGTGTGTCGAGCTCTTGTCTCGTCTACCTGTCTGTCTATCTGCCAACCTGCCTATCCCTTGTGTCTCTCTCTCTAGTCAGTACCTGTGGGTGAACATGTCGCACTAACCCGCCATTAGGTGGCAAGCCCAGCAAATTATCCGAGGCTTTTACCAAGATGACAGACTGGATCCTGCCCATCTTGGTAATGAGGTACTCGCTGCCTGCGATAACACCCTTCAAAGGCATTTGTTCTCCTCCCGCTGAAGTAATGCTGCGTCAGCTTTTCAAGACTGATGAGATTATCCGTCTAAAGAGTTACAGGTGATCTCGTGCGGTTTTTCGTGCAGAACCTAGAATAACGCAAGGGCTTTTACGATCACCAGGACCTCCATCAGCACTGGAGCGTAGCTGCGAGGGACGAGAGTACTGCGAGGTCTGGCCCGTTGTCTGTACACGGAAATTCTAGACGCAGCGTGGAAGATGATCCCAGTGAAAAGCTTGAGAGGTGGCTGTCTGCCTCATGGATGCTGGGGAGGTATGCTCCCCCCCGCGCTGGTTGTGCCTGAAGACCAGGCATGTGAATTCATGAAGGAGCAGACAGGTGTCCACTGTGCACCCCACCAGGTGGGGTGTGATGGCTCCTGCTGGCTGCCTATAGCTTGACTCAATGCCACAGTGGTGCAGGAACTGGTGATAAATGGCGGTGATAAGATAATTGGATAATAACAATTTTATGGGCAAGAAAGTGTCAGGAGACTTAAGAGTATTGATGCTGAGGGGACCCTGCTTCACACGGCTCTGTTATCTTGATGAGCAGTTGTCTTTCCGGAGGTGTTACGTGCTCAGGCGTCGTTGGCTGATCTGGTGCTTAATGCTTTTCGTAATCGCAGACGAAGGTGCGGTGGGGCTGTGGCAGATAAGCCAGGCGGAGATGACCTCAGCTTGTACGTTAAGCTGATGCTCTGAGACCACAGTAAAGAAGACATTTCAAGGATGCTTGACCTCAGGAAGCGCAGGAGTAACCAACTTAAGTTACCCCCAAGGTGACCTGACGTATGAGTGGTGGTGGTAGAACGATGTTGGTCAGTGACCGAAAGTAACCCATCCTCGGACCGTACAGGCAGTGCCAGGTCAGTGACACTACAGGAATATGGGTAGGTAAGCCAGGTTGAACGGTAAGTAGGCCTCAAGTTGACTCAAATGACGATAGCAGACTAGGTGGCTAGACTGACAGGTGGTGGAGGGAGACGATAACAGTTGGAGCCGAGCCCAGGTGCTCCTGGGTCGACGGGATATGCAGTGTCTGCGGCACCCATGTTCTTAATGTTGTTTACTGTCTTAAGTTGTTTATGACGGTGTTTTTATGTGTGTGTGTGTGTGTGTGTGTGTGTGTGTGTGTGTGTGTGTGTGTGTGTGTGTGTGTGTGTGGTAGTGGTGACACGCAGGTGCTGCAGAGGAGGTCCGTGCCACACCCACGGGTTAATGGTCTTGTTGTTCCTCACTCACGCCAGCAGGTTTGCGGACCAGTTTGGTTGCCTTGTGGCCTCTCTTGTGGGAGGTAATTAGCAGCGTACTTCGACCCCCTTCAGCACGGCGGTATGACCCTGGAACACGACGGTACGGCCCGTTGGGTACCATGGTCTGTCTTATCACCCTTTAGGGTCCGGTCATTGGTGTAGGTATGTTGCTTGTGCCCTTGTAAGGTCTTCTTAAAGAACTCTTGGGTTCCTGAATCATTCCCTTACCCTCTTCTTGGTCTTCCTCATTGCTGTATGCCGCACATGGACGCTGATTCCCTGTTGTGTTGTGCCTACTTTACTACAGTTTCCCCTGTCCATTTCCACACTGTATCGGGAGGTTTGACAGTTTTACGCCAGGAGGCGGAGTTCAGCCTCCACGTGTGGAAAGCTGTGGTGGACAGTTAATGTGATGGAGAGACAGGTTTATAAGCCTGGTTAAGGCTGGGGAAGCACAGGTCCGGAGGTTGTACGCTGCAAGTTTGGTGTATACCCAAAGATTACCTCAGGGATTTACCTAACGGTTTACCGTGTTACTCAGCGTGGAGGCTGTCTCCACTTTACGGTAGTTTACACGGCGAGGGAGGGGGGGGGGGGGTGTACAGAACTCTGGCCATGTGCAGTGTGGGTAGGCGTTGTGGGTACGACAGTAGGATGGGTCGCGATTGTACCCCAGAAGTGATATGACGACCAGCGTGCCTGACCTTCACCTTCAGGAGCCCGGGTTCGTCTTCCCCCACACACTCTCATTACCTCCCACTCACCACAGACTCATATTATCCATGATTTACCTATTATCCGTCTAGTTCACATCTTGTAACGATTTCAGTTCTAACATACAGTATTTACCGCTACAGTAAAGTACAAGACCGTATTTAATGCCATAATGAAATAACATACAATATCTAATGTCATAATTAAGTGAATTAAATCCTCCTAGATCATAAAAAAAGACCTTGGATTTGGCATTTTATATTCACATAGCAGATGGCGTCCCACAGGGCACCATGTGTGTCCCTCACTGGGTTGAGCTCTTCAAAGCTTCCCTGTAATATGGTTATTTGGTCCACCTCCTGCCCACACCGCCATTGTCGACACCAAGGTGTCCTACACCCGTCCCACACCACCAGTGCCAACACCAGGGCGTCCAGCACCAGCCACTGCCCACACCACCAGTGCCAACGCCAGGGCGTCCTGCACCAGCTGTTGCCCCGAACAAAAGATGGCGGTGGCCAGTTCCCCAGTCTCCTGCACCAGCTGTATTCCATAACAGCAGGGGGTGGTGACCGGCCCTCTCCGTGTCCTTCACCAGCTGCTGTCCATAATAGCAGGGGGTGGTGTCCAGCTCCCCTGGGGTGTGGGTGTCGCCAAATGTTGACGCTTAAGTCGACCATGGTCTCAGATGTCTCACTGAGTGGTGTGTTGTTGTAAGAAAGTAGTAGCTTTATACCTTGACAGTGAGAAGGCACGTCTGTTGTTACACAGTAATCTCTTAACTTGAAACATCGCTATGCAGAAGGCGCAAGGAAAAACACTGGGAATGATGAGCAGATGTTTTTCGTTGAGAAACACGAGATGAGAGAGTTGAGCATTTAATGAGCCCCGGAGGTCGGGCTTGGTAGTGCAGAGACTGTGGTGGCGGCGCGGCGTGGAGGCCGGCCACACGTCCCTCCCTCCCTCCTGCAGTAGTTGCCCCGCCCAACACTTGTCTCACTCTGATTTGTAAACACAGGGGAATATGCCCTAACAAGTGAGATTAAAAGGTCTCGACTATTAAGTCTAAATGAAATTAAACAAGAGAATATGAATGCAGGAGGAGAATACGTGCGTAGAATGATTAAACTTAGATGATACAAGAAGAAGATATTAACGGAGTGATACACTGGGCAAAAAGGGAGATTCCCAAGTTTAGAGCAACAGATCAGATGATGCAGGTTACTGCCTCCAGCCTCACGAGTTCATACGTCTAGTGTGGCGGAGGTGACTCATCTGTAGCCTGTATCCCCTGGGGCTGCCTTAGGTGGCTGAGGTGGTTCACCTGTAGCCTCTGTCCCCAGGGGCTGCCTTTAATGGCTGAGGTAACTCACCTGTAGGTTGTGACCCTTTGGACTTCCTGCTTCAGTCCGTGGCTGTGGGTGCTCGGATGGCTGAAGCCTTCTGCTGCAAAAACCTTGGAACCTTGGCACGCAACCTCTCCCGTAACTGCACCATGAGACCCAGGCAACGGCGCACCTCCTACGGGACTCCTGCCTCACCTCTTGCATCCAAACTAGGACCACAGGACTTCTGCCAAGCCTCCCTCCATCATGTCGCCTTACTTAACTCACCTCACCTTACTTTCGTGCCACAATCCCTCACCACGTGTACCACTTCATCACCTCCTATACTCAGTAAAGCACTCTTTTGGTTGTCCTTCTCTCACAGAAGGTTAGGCGCGTAAGAACACTCCCTAAAAATCAACATTTTGAGGGACGCAGTGAGACAAACAGGCGATGAATCCAGTACCACAAGGGAGATAGTCCTATGGCTCTGGCACGGGTATTAGTGGTGGAAATTATTCAACTCGTGACAGTCGGGCAGACTGGCACAAGGAGTGTATTGTTGATAACGTAGAAGAAGATTCAGCCTAAATCCAGTCCTCTTAAAGCAACCTGGTGGGTCACACAAGATGCAGCCGCTGTCTGGGCACTCGGGAGGTGACATCATCATCCACCTCGCTGGCCCCTGACTAACCTCGGGAGTTTATTCATCCTTCGTGGAGGACAAACACTCCTTTATCACCGTCGGAGTGGCACTGTCCTGGCCGTGGTTCTCGCTTACAAATGATCAACTTACAATATAATCATCAACATACTCGATCAGGAACATTAGAAAAGATAAGAGGTGTTTGATCTTTTTTTTTTCAACTTGAGCCGTATTTTTTGTGGCAGGGTAGTCATGATTGAGGCGTTTGCGTGGCGCGGGGCGACGGCGCCATAGAGGCAGGGGGAATCGGCGGCCGCTACGTGGCGCTGCGTACGTACTGGCGTCAGTGCGTGTGAACAGTGGTTTGTCGAGGCAGATGTGACGAAGCTAATGATCATAACTACTGCTGCTCTGTGTTGGTTAGTGGGGAGGTGGTTGGCTGTGGCCCTAGTCTGTGGTGTGTCCTGGTTAGTGGGGAGGTGGTTGGCTGTGCCCCCTCCTCCAGTCTGTGATGTGTCCTGGTTAGTGGTTGGCTGTTGTCCTAGTCTGTGGTGTGTCATGGTTTGTAGGAGGTGGCTGGCTGTGGCCCCATTGTGTGGTGTGTCATGGTTAGTGGTGAGGTGGCGGGCTGTGGCCCCTGTCTGTGGTGTGTCATGTATACAGGCTGCTCCTGTAGGCAGGGATGGAGGGGTTGGGGTGGGGTCGTTATCAAGAGCGGCAACCTCCTCCTCCTCCTCCTCCCCAACCCCGCTTCTCCCCCACTGGCGAGTCGTCGGCATATTTCCGTCGGGCGGCACATATCGGAGGGCGCCGCTGATAACGATAAGGAATCAGATAGCTGTGGTGGACCCTGGGAATTTTGGGTGGAGGGAGGAATCGTGGACCCCGGGAATACTTAGGGAGGGATGGCCTGGCCTCCAGGAATTTCAGGCCGGGGTGCGATGGACCCTGGGAATTCTCCGTATATTGTGTGTCTCAGAGTCCGGGAATTTTGGATATAGAATATTTTTAACCACGAAATTCCGAGAATTGTGGAAATCTTTACGTGTGTTTAGTAATGCGCCCCCGCGAGCGTGTTTGGTCTTCCCAAAAGAGATTCAGATGTAAAGGTTCCTGTGGACATTGTGGTGTGGGTGGCGGAGGGGAGCACGACAACATTGTGGTGTGGGTGGTGGAGGGGAGCACGACAACATTATGGTGTGGGTGATGGAGGGAGATGTGGACTGTGGTGTGGGTGGTGGAGGGGAGCACGACAACATTGTGGTGTGGGTGGTGGAGAGGAGCACGACAACATTGTGGTGTGGGTGGTGGAGGGGAGCACGACAACATTGTGGTGTGGGTGGTGGAGGGGAGCACGACAACATTGTGGTGTAGGTGGTGGAGGGGAGCACGACAACATTGTGGTGCGGGTGGTGGAGGGGAGCACGACAACATTGTGGTGTAGGTGGTGGAGGGGAGCACGACAACATGGTGGTGTGGATGGTGGAGGGGAACACGACTACATGGTGGTGTCGGTGATGGAGGGAGATGTGGACTGTGGTGTGGAGAGGGAGTACAAGCCCTGGACCCTACCTGACCTGACTTAGGCTCACGCCATTATTTCCAAGGGCCGTGCCGTCGTGCTCAAAGGCCATACCTTCCTGCTCAAGGGCCGTGCCTTCGTGCTCAAGGGCCGTGCCGTCGTGTTCAAGGGCCGTACCGTCGTGCTCAGAGGGTAAAGGGCGTGCCAAGTACCGTCGCCAGTGACCTGGAAGGAGCCAATGGGAAGGCCAGGATGTGGTGACCTTTGCTGTCAGCAGCAGCAGCTGACTCATGGATTCATGAGGAACAGTACCTGACTCATGATTCATGAGGAACAGTACCTGACTCATGATTCATGAGGGACGTAGAGAAACCAGCAGAATGCAGTCGACTCCCCACACATTGACTCGCTTTATCATCGTCCACCACGTAAGGGCGAGGAAGGGAGGGAGGGAGGGTGAGGGTGCTCATCGTCCACCACGTAAGGGCGAGGAAGGGAGAGAGGGAGGGTGAGGGTGCTCATCGTCCACCACGTAAGGGGGAGGGAGGCAGGTTGAGGGTGGGTGCTCGCACAGGGGGGGACTGTGACTGTCTCACATGGTTTGAGCCGCTGCCGCGTCGCGTCGGAGATTCGAACCAACGTCCTTGACGAGGAGGGGGATTCAGCGCACTGTGGAGCACGTGGCGTGACGCACGTGGGGTGACCGCAGACCACGTGCCGCTTCTGGAGTCCCAGGAGAGCACGTGGGTGAGTTTCGTGGGGTTGTTCGCTCACTCAGAAATATTTGATTACTGTCATTGACTTCAGAATGGACGGGTCAGAGGCTGGAACCTGGGAGGAGAAGTATATGACTGGATGATTACTTACCTGTGTGTGTGTGTGTGTGTGTGTGTGTGTGTGTGTGTGTGTGTGTGTGTGTGTGTGTGTGTGTGTGTGTGTGGATTTCCCCCTGTATTACTAGATGGAGAGAGAGGTTTGCTTAGTTTTCTCCTTCCTCCATTCCTACTTTCAGGCAGTGATGATACAGGAGGGAGGGGGAGGATTTATCTCAGCCAACCAACTCATCTCCCTCCCTCTCCTGTCTTCCCTCATCCTCCCTCCAGCCCGTCTTAGCTGCCTCATACAACACGTAGTGGGCTTGTGGTCAGGTCAGGGTCGGCGCTACTGGGCTCAGCCGGATTTTCCCCACCTGGATTAAACACACACACACACACACACACACACACACACACACACACACACCTTGATCTTAATTTCTCATATTTATTAGTTAACTTGTTATTATTATGACCTCCCAGTTCTTTAATATCTGTCATACCTCAACTGTGTATTTTCAACCCAATGGCTGACTACATTTAATAATCCGTTATTTATGTATTTATTTATTTATTCATTTTACCCGGCAGTGTTTTTTTTATTATTCTTTTTTCAAAACAACCCTGTGATTACTGAACAGTAAATGGCCCATCTCAATAAAGTGTTTGTTTGAAATTGAAGGTTTGTAGTTTGATACTGTTACAGTCCATGACAGTTTAGAAGCCAGATTTATTTTCATGGTTTGAATAACCAGAATATAGATGGATAATTCATGATGGGAGGGAGACTGTCAAGCCTTTACCCATACTTGAAACACCGAGTCCAGAAAAATATAAGAAAAAAAAATATACGTCTCTGATGTCGAATTGGTGTCGCATCTGTATGTCAAAAGGGGTAAAAAAAGATTGGCTTTTCTGTCGTGTGTGAAACCAGAGACAGTATTCATGAGATCAGAAGCAAATAGTCGAGTCTTTGATATGTTGGTAACTCCAGAGTACAGACACTCGTACACACACACTTATAAAAGTCAAAGAAAAGACGAAGACCTTACGTAATTAAACTCCCAGTTAATGTGGCAACTCTTCACCTCGGCTGGTCCTGCCAAGTGGATAATGATGATTATGTAAACACACTACCAACACAAACCTGATGGAATCCATTGTAAATGTCCAGTGAGACATTTTTGTACGATATATCCCAGTATTTTATGCACATGTTCGATAACTGTAGATTACGTGAGTAATTGCAGATTACATGAAAATACAGCTATCAAAAAGTCTGAACCCATTACGTGAGTAATTGCAGATTACATGAAAATACAGCTATCAAAAAGTCTGAACCCATTTTTCACTCTTGGCAAAAAGCCAGTTTCAAATTTTCTTTTGAGTTTTCAAACGTCTAATTAAAGTTATTATCAAACAGGAGTCATTTACCCGTGTGTTTTGCAGCAGATATTACAGCATGCTAATGACTTAACACGAGGGGAAGGGGATGATGATTTCGAAAGTATTGGTGCACTGCAAGGTCGTGTCTCACCTTTGAATCTGGAGGAATTCCTTCCTTACATCTCGAGAAGGTTGAGGTAGTTTGTAGACCAGCCTTAGGGGAGGACAGGACATTGTTTTCAGTCATGATTTAACCTCTTCTTACATTCCATTTTATCTGCTTCTTGGAGCTGTGTGTTGTGTGTGGGGGTCGTCTGAAGTATATTGACAGCAGCGGGCACTGTGGCAGAGGGCTCGCCGCTCTCCTGTCTACCACTCACTCACTGCTCCCCTGACCTGTGACCACATCTAACCTCTCTTCAGCGGGTTACGAACCATGGTCACCACTTGGCCATCCACCATATGGTCTTGTGAGTCATCATTGAGGTCATATTGACCGGGGAGGAGGATTGGGGATGGGGGTTACCACTGTGTGCAGGGAATGTATACGACGCGTCACCGGTCTTCTGCCAGTACCGCTTGGGGCGCTGCTGAGGGTTATATATATATATATATATATATATATATATATATATATATATATATATATATATATATATATATATATATATATATATTCTTTTTTTATTCATTTGTAATATTTTGATATGTTAATTTGGAGCCCTAAAATGGCGAATATTTGACTCGCTTTTTTTTGACGTGCTGATTAACAACGCTCGACTGTATATAGAATATCTTATTATATATTTTGAAAAATCCAGTTTATTTTTTCATTTACGGAAAAAAATGTGAATTAGATATATATATTATTTTTTTCTGGCATATTTTGTGTATTTGGATGATGTTATTTCTTCCCCGCTCCTAGAGATGTGTGTGTGTGTGTGTGTGTGTGTGTGTGTGTGGCATAAAGACTCAGGCGTCGTGTTTGCCAGTGTGACGCCACATTCACCTGGGCCATCATATGTTAGCCGCAGGGTTGTGTACCACGGTGTATTGCCGGTGCTGCGGTCCCGCGCGCCGCACTGACACGGTGGTGGGTTGGGGGAGGAACCAGCAGGAGGGGCTCTGCTCCTGCTGTGGTGTTGATGACAGGCTGGCCTGGGTGTAGCACTGCTGCTGGTGACGTGGACCTGCTCCTGGTGACATGTCACTGCTGCTGGTGACGTGCCGCTGCTGCTGGTGACGTGTTACTGCTACTAGCGACGTGGCATTTTTGCTGGTGACCTGGGGCGTGGCATTGCTGCTGGTGACGTGGGACGTGGCATTGCTGCTGGTGAGGTGGCGAATGCACTGCCGTGTGTGGCACTGCTGCTACTGACGTGGCACTGTTGCTGGTGACGGGGCGATCTCGTTGTGATTGTCGTGCGTGTGTAGTCCAGTATGTATGTTGTGTGGAGATTGTATGTTGTACGTGTGAAGGTGCCGTGGGTTGTCCTTGATGTTTGGCGGTGCCAGGGGTCGTCCTTGATATGTGGAGGCGCCGGGGTCGTCCTTGATATGTGGAGGCGCCGGGGTCGTCCTTGATGTGTGGAGACGCCAGGGGTCGTCCTCGATGTGTGGAGACGCCAGGGGTCGTCCTCGATGTGTGGAGACGCCAGGGGTCGTCCTTGATGTGTGGAGGCGCCAGGGGTCGTCCTCGATGTGTGGAGACGCCAGGGGTCGTCCTCGATGTGTGGAGACGCCAGGGGTCGTCCTTGATGTGTGGAGGCGCCAGGGGTTGTCCTTGACGTGTGGAGGCACCGGGAGTCGTCCTTGATGTGTGGAGACGCCAGGGGTCGTCCTTGATGTGTGGAGGCACCGGGGGTCGTCCTTGATATGTGGAGGCATCGGGGGTCGTCCTTAATGTATGGAGACACGTGGGGGTCGTCCTTGATGTGGTACTGTGTATTTCTTTGTTGTCTGTTGACCTTCCAGTAATAGCCATTGTTTCCAGCCGTCTGCTCGGGACTTCCCTTCACCACCTCCCCTCTCCTCCACCTCCACCTGCAACTTTTCACCCTTGCTGCTCCTCCCATCATGTCTGTTCTCCCTCGTCCGTACCCTTCTCTCCCCATAACTCTCTCCCACCCCTCTCACCCACCCATCTCACCCGCCTCTCCCCCGCTTCTCCCTCTCTCTCCCAACCCCCTCTCACCCACCACTCCTCTCCCTTCCCCCGGCCAGCCACTCACTCACCTGGCCAGCTGGGGACAAGCAGCGGGGGTCGAGGCGAGCCTTCCCGCCGCAGGAATAATCAATATAGCTTCTACGGTGGACAGCACCTGCTGCCATGATGGTGGTGGCTGGCAGTGCATGGACGTCGTGCCTGACCTCCCCAGCCTCACTGCAGGTGATGCATGACCCACACCACCTCCCTCTGGCCTCTGCAGGTGATGCATGACCCACCCCCCTCCCCTCCCCTTGCCTCACTGCAGGTGGTGCATGATCCGTTCCTTCCCCATTGCCTCGCTGCAGGTGGTGCATGATCGGCTCCTTCCCCCTTGCCTCACTACAGGTTGTGCATAACCCATCCCCTTCCCCCTTGCCTCACTGCAGGTGGTGCATGACCCTCCCCCTTCCTCCTTGCCTCACTGCAGGTGGTATATGATCCGCCTTCCTTCCCTCTAGCCTCACTGCAGGTGGTGCATGACCCGCCCTCCTTCCCCCTAGCTTCACTGCTGGTGGCGCATGACCCGCCCTCCTTCCCCCTAGCCTCACTGCAGGTGGTGCATGACCCGCCCTCCTTCCCTCTAGCCTCACTGCAGGTGGCGCATGACCCGCCCTCACCCCCTTGCCTCACTGCAGGTGGTGCGTGACCGACCCCACCCCTCACCCGAGTCTTGCCTGCAAGGGGGGGGGGCACATAACCCGACCTTAAGCTGGGTCCGCTGCACCACCCTGGTCCATCATCGGTAGACCGCAAGTCCGTCCCTGTAGTAATACTGGCCCTGGCCCACATCTATATGGTATACATTAGCAACATTAACTTGTATGTATTGATTGCGTCACCACCACGCTTATCTTTATGGCCTCCGTGTATGACACGACCTTCTCCCGGCCATTACTTCATGCAGGCTAATGCCAGGGTCGCACCTGAGGCGCACGTATTTCTTCCAATCTGTCAAGTGTTGTCCCAGTTGTAGCCTGTGTTACTAGCGCTCTTGCCTTCACCTTCAGACCAGCCTGTGTCATTAAGGGCGGGGGAAAAAAAAAAATATATATATACATACTCTTTTATTACTTTGCTGGAGGGAGGCCAGGCATGCTGAGCGCCTCGGCCGTGGGTACGAGACAAGCTGGTGCGGGCCCCCGGGGTTTACCAGGCAGGTAACATCATTGCTAAGGCAACCTGGGACCTGATGGCAGAATATAGTGTGTGTGATCAGGTCATACCTCTCTCCGTATGTGTCCGCGTGGATACGACGGTTCTCCTTCGTGTCGGCATCACGTCGGAGTAAATTGGGTCTTTTGAGTCTGTAGAAAGTTGATTTTTTTGAGCAGTTGGTGAAAGCAAGTTTACGCGTCCCCTCCTTCCCCTTCGTCGGGGCGGGGCGGGGCGTTCACTACTGCACCAACATAAATACGGAACAAGTGGCTTATCAAGACGGTGGGGCTGTAATTTGATAATAGATTGATCCCAAAGACTGACGTCATGTGTGTGTGTGTGTGTGTGTGTGTGTGTGTGTGTGTGTGTGTGTGTGTCTTCTGTGTTCGTTGTCAGCAGTGTATCTACCCCAGTGTGTTGACTCAGGGTCTTCAGCCAGTGTGCATATCCTGTATGGCCGGCTGCTGGATAATTACGTATTTGTGCTGTACAGGGAGGGAATTTTACTTTAGTGGGGCCTCATCTCTGCAATCGTCTCTGCTACCTTATAGATTTGTACACTTCTGTATGCTGTCCACATTCATGATTTCGTCTGTCAATTTATTCCATTCATCCACTGCGCCTTCGGGATAGAATTAATCTTTGTAGACTTTCTGGACAACTTTCTTGCTTAACTTCATGATATGTTTTGTGGTTGTTCTGTTGTTGCATCTTCCCAGGGACCGTCCACTGTCAACGTCGTCAAACAGGTTGAAGAACATAAACGTTGTGATCAATTCATCCCTTAGTTTTCTATCTTCCAGGGTGGACATATCTAAAGCCTCCAGTTTTATCTTGTAACTCAGTCGTCTTGAGTCGAGTACTATCTCTGTTGTCCTCTACTGGACCATCATTTACGTTAGTTCTTTGTGTTTCTTTAAGCGCGGTGACCAAACCTGAGAAGCATATACTAGTTTTCACTCACTATAAGATCCAAAGAGTTTTCTGAGTATTTCATTGTCCATGGTATTGAATACAGTTCTACTACTGCCAGTAGACAGTTTGTCTCCTTATGATACTGTAGAGGGGCAGGTTAGTGGTGTTAAGTACATCAAATCAGTACGCTTATAAGTGAGGACGTTCATGTCTTACTGTAACATACCAGCTGATGGTGTGGGAATGTGAAAAAGAGGAGGATAAGGGTGAGGAGTGGTAGGGAGACTGTGTGTGCTTGACTCTCCCCACTGAACTGGTAGTGGAGTGATAATGATAGACAAGCAGAGGCAGTGACAGTATGTTATTGAATATATAACAGACCAACTCTGGTATTTGCATAGGTCCCCTTTTAGTTCTGAAGCCTTCCTCCTCACTCTTTACTGCCGTTAAGACCGTGGGCATCATCTGCAAACATAGTCAGGTCTGAGTCCGGTCCTCCTGGCAGATCATGAGATCAAGAAGATCATTGGTTCCAAGACCGAGCCTTGCGGCACCCCGCCACCAGTGTGGGGTCCATGAAGAGGCGCTCTGTGCCCTCACCTCCGCAACTTATCACCCCATTCCCCTCCCCAAACGCCATATACCCCCGCCCCCGGACTTTATCACCCTCCTCCCTTCCTCCTCTTCTAGCACCCCACCACCCACACTCTGCCCTAGCACCCTGTACCTCCTCCCTCCAAGCCCCCTGAACCCCCACTTCTTCCCCTCAGTACCCACGCCTTCACCTTCATATCTTGTCCCCCTCGTCCTTCTCCTTGCACCCCCCCCCCCTTGCCTTCCTTTCCCTCTCCACCAGTACCCTATCCCCTCTCCCCCACTCGGCAGGCCTCAGCTCCTGCTCCTGTATTAGCACACAAAGGCGAGCGAGCCTTGTTATTCCTGGCATGGCGCTGCAGCCGCGGGCCGGGCCCACGCCTGACAAACACCTACCACACACACACTCACAGTAGCCGAGATGTGATCGTTGGCTTGGCTGCTGGATCTGATGTCTCTACTGTTTATCCACATTAAGGCTGCTGTCCACCCGTGATCAGGAAATAGTCGATGATTTATTTTGATTATTCCCGTAATTATTTGATTTAATGAACATTCCTCCTCTCTATCTCAACGTTAAGGTGAATTCGTAACAAATTTAGTGCCAGATACAGCATTGCTTCTCCTGGCGACTAGAAGCAATCATTTAATCATGTTCAAATCCTTTACTTTGAAAATAGAGTATTTGGTAATGATTACAGTGAGAGTGGTATATGATCATGGCCGAGTAATGATGATTATCAGACCGTGTGTGCTGGGGGTGGTGGTGGTAGCTTTACTTCATCAGAAATGTTGATTCTCATTTCTTTTTTCCGTGGAGACGATCGACGCGTGTGGCGGGCGATCGTCCACTCAGGCTTCCGGCAGTATCTGTAAACCTTCGCATTTCAAGTGACTGTGGGAGTGACCGTTTCATTGAGTGGCGCGCAAGTGTAATGGAAGCGTTTCATGATCAGAGATGAGTGCCAGGTGAGGCTGTGGTGGCGTGGCTGAGGTGGAAGGGAGCCTGTGGTGGCGTGGCTGAGGTATGGTGGTGGCGTAAGCCTCAGCCTATCTCTCCTTCCTCCCCCCGGATGTTCAACACCACTTGTACCTGGTACGTTGGCACACATGACGCCTGACTACCCCACGGTTACACCCAGTTCCCTCTGGTGTGCTGTGCACCCTGCACCCGCACCCAGGTGCTCTGTGGTATGCTGTGCACCCTACACCCACACTCCGGTGCTCTGCAACACCCAGCTCTTTGTGGTATAATGTACACCCTCCACACCACGCCCTGTTGCTCTGTGGTGTGCTGGACATGCCTCACACCACATTCAGGTGCTCTACCACACTCAGCTCTCTCTCATGTGCTGTACACACTACACCCACACTGTAGTGCTGTACCACACCCAGCTCTCTGCGGTGTTCTGTACACAATACACCCACACTAGTGCTGTACTACACCCAGCCTGGTGCTTTACTACACCCAGCCTGGTGCTGTACCACACCCAGCCTGGTGCTGTACCACACCCCCACTTTACCAGACGAAGCGAGAGAAAATGACGACTTTAAACTTTGAGTAGGACGGTACGACCCCTGGGGTCTGTCTTCCTGACCTTTGACATGACCTTTAAGGAATAGGTCAGACGCTTACGACCCAAGGGTCGTAGCGGTCGCACTCAAGTGGTTGACGAAACGACATCTCGTAACTCGACGATACGTCTAGTGGGTTGGGTCACTCGGTTCACTGCCGTGGACGTCCGTCCTCTAGGAAGGGGTTTTAGGTCGGCGGAGCGGCGGTGCCTGCCTCCGCCAACCCCAGCTAAGTAGAGCCGAGGTTCGGCAGCTTGAATGAGTTATGGGAAGGCAAGGGGTGGAGGCCGGGAGGAGTGTGCGTGGCGTGGGTGTTCTGAAAGGTTCCGTGCACTCACTAGTGGACGGGGTGCCAGGTTCACCTCACAGTGACCCCAGCTGCTCTATGCACCATGTTCACCTCACACTCTGGCCCTAGCTGCTCTCTGCTTGATGTTATGGGTCAGTTGGCCTTGCTGGGTCGGCAGGTGCTGGCTGGGGTAACATGTGTGATGACACGGAGCCTGGTCGTAACACGTGTCGTATGAACGTGGTATATGAATTACCACAGGTGTCATGCACAGTGAGGTAGTCTTCAGCTGAGCAGGTGGTGGTGTAGGTGGTGTTGCGAAGCAGGTGGTGGTGTAGGTGGTGTTGCTGAGCAGGTTGTGGTGTAGGTGGTGTTGCTGGTGCCAGGCCAGCTGTGGTACACGGGTGTTTTGCAAAACACCTTTGTTCCCTTACCTGAGCCTCCCCCCTCCTCCTCCTCCTCCTTCCCCTCCTCCCGATACTGACCTTCTAGTCCGCGGGCGGGTGGGTGGCTGGCGGGTGGGGTGGGTGGCTGGCGGGAGGTCGGGGTGGATGGGTGGTGGTGTTGAGGGTGGGCGGTGGAGGTAGATCAAAGCGTGGAGGCACGTGCACGAGGGCGGGCAATAGTTCACTCGCCGTTATAACGCCTCCGAAATTTGGCGCGAGAGTTTGTAAAAGGGTTGAGCGGGGAGCGTTCCTTTGTTGTGTCCGGGGGTCTGGCAGGTGGACGGCCGGGGCCTCACACGCGAGCTGCTCCTGTACAGAGAAGTGGTCCTCATGGAAGAGGTGGGCAGCATGGTATACGGCGGGGGTGAGCAGTGGGCAGCATGGTACGGCGGGGGTGAGGAGTGGGCAGCACGGTACGGCGGGGGTGAGCGGTGGGCAGCGCGGTACGGCGGGGGTGAGCGGTGGGCAGCACGGTACGGCGGGGGTGAGCGTTGGGCAGCACGGTACGGCGGGGGTGAGCAGTGGGCAGCACGGTACGGCGGGGGTGAGCGGTGGGCAGCACGGTACGGCGGGGGTGAGCGGTGGGCAGCACGGTACGGCGGGGGTGAGCGGTGGGCAGCACGGTACGGCGGGGGTGAGCGGTGGGCAGCGCGTCACACCCCTGGGTGACCAGTCACACAGTGGTCACACCCCTGGGTGACCGGTCACACAGTGGTCACACGTCACACCCCGTGGGTGACCGATCACACAGTGGTGGCCACCTACTGGGAGGTGGGTATCCTCGGACAGACCGAGTCTTGTGTGTACTCACTGGGGAGGTGGATGGCCCCAGTCTGGTACTAACCCACTCTTATCCTTGTGTCAACTAACAGATATTTGATCAGAAAATAATCTTTATTATTTTTTCTCAGGAGATCACGCCTGTGCCTGGGTGTAGATGATGGGGTGAGGAAAGGTGGACGACATTGTTGAGCCAACACCAGATGTGTTCCGAGATAACAGCTACGCTAGTGGGTTGTCAGGGGTGGGCCGTATGCCAACAGCTACACCAGTGGGTTGGAAGCGGTGGGTCGTATGCCAACAGCTACACCAGTGGGTTGTAAGCGGTGGGTCGTATGCCAACAGCTACACCAGTGGATTGGAAGCGGTGGGCCGTATACCAACAGCTACACCAGTGGATTGGAAGCGGTGGGTCGTATGCCAACAGCTACACCAGTGGGTTGTAAGCGGTGGGTCGTATGCCAACAGCTACACCAGTGGGTTGGAAGCGGTGGGTCGTATGCCAACAGCTACACCAGTGGGTTGGAAGCGGTGGGTCGTATGCCAACAGCTACACCACTGAGTTGTCAGGTGGTGAGCTGTATACCAACAGCTACACCAGTGGGTTGTAAGCGGTGGGCCGTATACCAACAGCTACACCAGTGGGTTGTAAGCGGTGGGCCGTATACCAACAGCTACACCAGTGGGTTGTAAGCGGTGGGCCGTATACCAACAGCTACACCATTGGGTTGTCAGGTGGTGAGCTGTATGCCAACAGCTACACCAGTGGGTTGGAAGCGGTGGGCCGTATACCAGCAGCTACACCATTGGGTTGGCAGGTGGTGAGCTGTATGCCAACAGCTACACCAGTGGGTTGCCAGTGGTGAGCCGTGTGCTGGGGAGATGGGGATCCTTCCTCGCCGCCTCCTTGGTCATGTTGTGACGCCTGACTCTTCGTCTCTCACAGCTCCTTCATCTGCAAGGTCTCCGGAGTGGGAGGGAGGCAAGTACTGCATGGTGGCATCTGCCCACTGGATCTGTCCTCGTCTTGCTCTCCCTGTCTCTCTGATCCATTGTGTTCTCATCCCAGTTTCCAGGTCGTTGGCTCACTTCGTGCTTGGTTCACTTCGTGGTTGGTTCACTTCGTAGGTGGTTCACTTCGTGGTTGGGTAGGTGGTTCACTTCGTGGTTGGTTCACTTCGTGGTTGGTTCACTTCGTGGTTGGTTCACTTCGTGGTTGGCTCACTTCGTGGTTGGTTCACTTCGTGGTTCTCAGCTGATGGTTTCTAACCCCAGGGTGTCCAAGTCTTGGTTGCTAGTTGTGTACAGTTCTCGACTCGCACTTCCTGACCCCACCCCCTGACCTGCTGACCTGCGGTATGTGACCCCAGGTTACTCTATCGTCTGGTGCCTGACCCCAGGGGTTGTGGTAGTTGGGACTTGGTGAACGTGACCTGCTCCCGTCCCCACCCCTTACGTCAGCTGCTTCCTCCCCTTCTCTCCCTCCTCCCCACCCTCTCTGCTCCCCCCAGTTCCCAGATGTGGTTACCGGCGATAATGCTGGGGAGTGGGGTTGGGTTAGGTGATGGTGGGGGGTAACGGATGCACGGCGGTCGACCCCGAGGCCTGCCCTCCTGGCATGCGGCAGCGGTGTGCTGGGGGACGTGGGTGTGACTCCCGCTGGTGCTGCAGCGTCCCCGGGAGGTCATGGCCGTGGCACTGGGATACAGTCAACCCCCCATGTAAGCTCCTTGAACCCACTTGGGTAGAGTCAACCCTAAGGCAAATCCCCAGGTCACTTCGTTGAACCCACTGGGGTAGAGTCAACCCCCCATGTAACCTCGTTGAACCCACTTGAGTAGAGTCAACCCAAAGTTAAATCCCCAGGTAACCTCGTTGAACCCACTGGGGTAGAGTCACCCCCAGGTAACCTCATTGAACCCACTGGGGTAGAGTCTACCCCCCCCCCCCCGTAACCTCGTTAAACCCACTGGAGTAGAGTCAAGCTCCCTTTCCCCCCTTCAGGTAACCTCGTTGAACCCACTGGGGTAGAGTCAAGCTCCCCCCAGGTAACCTCGTTGAACCCCACGTCGCCGTCATACACGTCTTGATGGCAGCAACCCAAGTGGAAGGACGTAGTGATTCCAGTGATTTGATTCAGATTTAGACCTAGGTGTTGGATCTCCTCCTGCACACACACACACACACACACACACACACACACACACACACATTGGTGGGGGGGGGGTAAGGTTGTGTGGCCCGTTAACCTAACCATCATGTGGTACGGCTCAGTAGTTGTGGGTTGTTGGCAGCTGTTGTTTATCCTCGTTGCGTGGTCTGAGGTCTTACCACGTCAGCGTCATGTTGTGATCAAACACAAGGGGAATTCCTTTGGAGATTTAAGGTCACTGTGGTGGGAAGTAGAGTATATATATATATATATATATATATATATATATATATATATATATATATATATATATATATATATATATATATATATATATATACTAGTGGGATTAGAACACAACACAGAACCTCTATGTGTTCTTGTATCTCTGTTCTTATTGCATGGAAAACTGGTAAGCTACAATACTTTATTGATATAGCCTTCGACAAGGTGTAGTCATGGCGGTAAGTGAATGGTGTGTCAGTGTGTCGATGATATATGCATCTAGCGGCATCAGGCATAGTGTTTTCCTGCACCATGATATTGGTATGTACGTAAGGCAACATAGTGTTCCATGAATGATGCAGTCTTGAGTTGCAGGTCGTGTGGCTGTATGAAGCAACCTAGTGTTCCCTGGGTGACGCTAGACTCTTGTGTTGCAGGTCGTGTGGCGGTGTGGAGGTGTACGGTAATGAGGCGGACATGGACAGCGAGGGGGAGGAGGTCCTGGCCCCCCTCGACGCCCTCGACAACGCCCAGGCTCTGCTCGACACGTGGATCGGCGAGCTCGACCAGCTGCAGATGGTGAGTGTTGATCCAAGAATGATGTCTTTTTTTTTTTTTTTCATTTTTATCGCCAGAGCGAAGAATGGATTGGCTCAAGTGAGGACACCGTGGGTCCAGGAAGGTCCGTACAGTCGACTGGGCCTAAGTAATTAAAGTACAAGTTACGTGATAAGTGAACTGTTTTCTTATATCGTGTAGTATCCAGAAGGATTTATCAATGACTTTAGATGTTTGGGAACGATTATGTACATATTGTGTGTAGGGTATAAGTGTAGTTTTGTTGTCCAGAGTTTATATCACGTTTATATCACGTCGTTTCCATGAATTATATCATACTACCTTCTGAGGTCATGAGGAGTAATCCAGTTAGATGGATGTCTCGTACCACGTAGGTTGGGTTAGTGTGAACATCGGGATCCCGTTACGTAAGTACGTTTTAATTATTTGGTCTTCGTCACTTCGTTTTTTTCTGATATAGATTTTTTTCTTTGTGGGACAACCCAGAATAATTCTCCAACCTCCGTCATTCTCATACCTCCTCCATCTTGTATTTACCCAAGGCTTCAGACTCATTTTCTATCACTGGTGTGTCCTTGTAACACATCATGCGCAGGTGCGCAGAAGTTAGTCCCGCCAACATACGCTTAAGCCAGTACGTACAGGATTACATGACGATTGGCAATATCAAAAGCAGCTTTGGGATCGGCGAGTGTGGCGTGATGGCATTCAGTATGACTTAAAAAAAGTTGGTAATCCAGTGATGTTCACTTTTTTTTCTTCCTCCCGCGTGAAACCAGGAAGATTGCGAGATAGATCTTTAATTCTATACACGGATGAGGTTCCTCCTTTCTAAACGTTTACGTAAAATGCTCATCAGAGACGAAGGTTCTCAAGACATATGGGTGGTTGGGGTGAGGGGTCGTCTTGGGATGATGAGTCTATATGCGTCCAGGAGCTGCGGGGTGGTGGTAGCAGCGCTCCTGCCGCAGAGATCATGGTATGTCGTGGATGCAGGGGATTAGCAGGGAGGTTAAGCAAGAGCTGTATAATCTCGTAGGTGATACACCATCCTCCCGGGGGAGTTGTAGCCTTACCTTTGGTTAGAACTTCGTCTATTTCATATCCATTGGATGTCTATTACGGTACAAACATCGGTGTTCTTTGTTCGTGAAATGGATTGAACCTGTTTCGGCTTATGCTTGGAATTCAGCTAAGCCTTCGTTTCAGAAGGTAGGCTTAACAAAGCTGGAGCCAAGCTGTTTATTGGTCTTGCGGTTCTGAGTTGTGGCTCTGGCGTCGAGATTTGATGAAAAGGTGGTGTACACCCGAGCTTGGTGGTGTGTTGGGTGGGGCTGACCCGACCTGGGGGTCACAGGTCCCGTGTTGAGAGCAGGTCAAGAGGATCTTGTTTTTCCAGAGAGCCAAGAAGGCCCCGTCTGGCCACAGGGTCGGGCTAGGGTGTTTACACAAGGGCGTCCGGGGGGAGGGGGGGAGGAACCCCACTGGGTGCCTCGACATCTCCTAGCCTGAATCTCTCTCTCTCTCTCTCTCTCTCTCTCTCTCTCTCTCTCTCTCTCTCTCTCTCTCTCTCTCTCTCTCTCTCTCTCTCTCTCTCCACGTCATTTTTGGTGAAGAGATGGTAGACGATCCCTTTTTGCCTCCAACGTTCTGAGTTTGGAAGCAATTTTTGTGTGAGATAAAAGTTACATTTTGTTCCACTTTGACATATTATGGTTCACGTCAGGTTTGGTTAGTAGGCGGTGTACAGCAGTGATATCATCGTTCTCAAAGCAGGAGCCATTAGTATATGCTTTTACTCATGGAAGTTGATGGGCTTGTGACATACACAGCAGCAGATATGTGTCAAGATGGATGTCATGGTTTGATTTAGTCAGTATTGGCGTCCAGGGTGTGTACTTCCTCGTGGCCATGGCCTCCCCTGCCTGGTGGCTATAGCCTTCCTTGCCTGGTGGCCATGGCCTCCCCTGCTTGATGGCCATAGCTTCCTCTACCACCTTGTGCACCATCCTTATAAAGTGGGTCATTGCACTGGGGGCGGTGAAAGATGTGTATCAGTCAGGATCAGGGAGGGGCAGAGCGCCCCCCTCCTCCACAAGTGGTGCTGATACCACATGTGACGCCCGTGGGTGGTTGCAGCCAGTGACCCCCGACGCCTAGGGTTGATATCTTCACTGACCCTGTGTCTAACGAGAGTATGTGATCCAGTCGTGTGTACGTGGTCATTACAGCAGAAAGAGCAGAGGTGCCTGGCACTGGTACATGTTGCTGGCTATCTTTACTTCCCCGGGGAAGGGATCATTAATTAGTTCGTCTGGTCGACTGTCGGGAGGGGAGGGGAGGGTGTCTCTTCTCAACCCCTCCCACCCCGCCCCCCACGCACAGCTCGGAATCGGACTAAGCTTCTGTTTTGTTGCTATGATCAGTCAGGCTGTTGACGGCCGCGGGTTGTGGGCATGTTTGTGTGCCCTCCAGTACTCACTTGATCAGGCACACTTGATACGTCACCTTTATATGTATTGTAGTTATGATAGACTCTACCCTCTCCCCCACCCCACCCCGTCACCTTCGTAAGAATAACATTTTGGAAATATATGTTGGAGAACGTGACATCAGGATCTCTTCTTGTGTATCTCATGACGTAGAGTGACAACTGAATTCGAACTGGACAAGCAGGGTCGGATGGTGACTGATTCATCATGTCCGGTGGAGCGTGGGGGCCGAGGGCTTTATCCTTACGGCGGAGCGACGCATTGTGAGTGAGGCTGGGAGAGCCAGGCTGGTGTCTGATGTCCTCCAGCCAGGCATACCTAACGTACGTACAGTACAGCCGGCCGTGTGTTGCTGCCTCCACTGTCATCTGAGTGGAGAGGCTCGGCTGTAACCCTCCCTTCTCTCCTCTCCTCTCCTCTCCTGGATGGTTCAGGTCGGTTGTACTCCTCCTCATCTGGATGGTCCAGGTCAGTCCCTCCCACCCCACGACCATGATACGTCAGGTCTGTTGTCTTCCTCTGACCTGAAGGGAAGGATTATCTCCAGTCACCTAGTGTGGTGGACGGGTGACGGTAGGTGAAGGTCAGTCACTGTGGTGGACGGGTGACGGTAGGTGAAGGTCAGTCAGTGTGGTGGACGAGTGACGGTAGGTGAAGGTCAGTCAGTTCGGTGGACGGGTGACGGTAGGTGAAGGGCAGTCACCTAGTGAGGTGGACGGGTGACGGTAGGAGAAGAGCAGCCACCTAGTGAGGTGGACGGGTGACGGTAGGTGAAGGTCAGTCAGTGCGGTGGACGGGTAACGGTAGGTGAAGGGCAGCCACCTACTGTGGTGGACGGGTGACGAAAGGTGAAGAGCAGCCACCTAGTGAGGTGGACGGGTGACGATAGGTGAGGGGCAGCCACCTAGTGTGGTTGACGGGTGACGGTAGGTGAAGGGCCAGGTAGCGGTAGGTGAGGGGCGCTCAGTGCTCACCGTCGGCAAGATATTTATTTCAGAGGGGGTAAAGTTCACGCTCCAGGCTGACAGGTCTGGCGAGGTCTTCTCTCAATACCAGGGATGTTTGGTGAGCAGTGGAAATGGATTCATAAACTAATTAAATGCTTACTTATGTATATTCAGTATATAAAGATACGATATATATATATATATATATATATATATATATATATATATATATATATATATATATATATTTAAAGTAAAACATGACGAGTGAAGATGGATGGCGCGGTGAGTGAGTGTGTGTGTGTAGGGTGAGTGTCACATGGCGTGGTGTAGTGAGGCAGCTTAGCGCCGCGCTGCACCTTCCCACTGACGCCTCCTCCCTCACCAATTACCACCATACACGCCGCAGTACAGGAGACTTATAGGGGTGGGAGATGAATTGCCCGGTACTCACCCACAACCCGACGGGTAGAGTGTAGTGGCACGTACACCTCAGATGTTGCGGCTGACGCGGTGAAGGGATGTACTCATGCGTTACCTGTGGCGGGCAGTACGCTATACTCGCCTGGTGGGGGTGTGGCGTGACGCTGAGCAGGTTAGCTACTTGGCTTGACCAGATGACGTTTGGTAGGTAGTCGACTTGAGCAGGTCGTTGTTGGCTTGACCAGATGACGTCGGGCAGGTAGATGGCTTTTGCAGATGACGTTAGGAAGGTCGTTGACTTGACCAAATGATAGTTTGAGTGGTCGTTCACCTGAGCAGATGACAGTTTGAGTGGTCGTTCACCTGAGCAGATGACAGTTTGAGTGGTCGTTCACCTGAGCAGATGACAGTTTGAGTGGTCGTTCACCTGAGCAAATGACAGTTTGAATGGTCGTTCACCTGACCAGATGACAGTTTGACTGGTCGTTCACCTGAGCAGATGACAGTTTGACTGGTCGTTGATTTCAGCAGATGACGTTCCGTCGTCAGTTTCTATCGAGTAGATACGAGTTGTGTCTGAACAGACGTAATGTTCACTGTGTGGTTGGTAGATGTGCCTCGTTCATAGTAGATACGTCTCATTATAGGATACTGTAGATGTGTTGCCTAGAGCGTGGTAGATGTGTCCTCGTAGAGCGTGTGTGTCAGTAGAGCTGGTAGATGAGGGTCGGTGAGTTTGGTAGTACATGTATTAACACCTCCTCCTCCTCCTCCTCCTCCTCCTCCACACCCTCGTCCTCACCCCTCCGCCTCTTCGGGTAGCCACGGGCGACAGCAGAAGGTAGTGGTGACACCCCGAGCCGTGAGGACCCAGGCGGGCGGCGCACTACCTTGGCAAGGTCTTCCGCAGTACGTGTGTTAGGTTAACATTTCGTTTTCTGTATTAGTGGTTGTATCGTGATGGGGGGAGGGAGGTCGTCCCGTGATGGGGGGAAGGTCGTCGTTTTATGAACGAGGTCGTCGTGTCATGATGGGTTTTTCCTGTGTCGTCATTGGCACATGGGGGGTCGTGCGTGTCGTCGCGACCTTGTGAGCTTTTTATGGCTTTTCCGTCGAGCGAGAGAGAGAGAGAGAGAGAGAGAGAGAGAGAGAGAGAGAGAGAGAGAGAGAGAGAGAGAGAGAGAGAGAGGCCAGGACAAGGGTAGAGGAGGATCAGGTTATGGCTCTAAGTCGTCCTGGGAGACGCAGGAATTGCTGCAAGACTGTCAACGGATGAGAGGCCGGGTGGTGTGTGTGTGTGTGTGTGTGTGTGTGTGTGTGTGAGGGCGAGGACCCAGCTGGTAGGGTTACATTAGTGTGCCAGCTGGTGCTGTATGGGTATGTTGGGTACGGTGTTCCAGGTGGTATATTTTTAGGGAGGGGTTGCTGCTGCTGCTGCTGAGGTTCGTGCTTGAGGAGATTGATGAGGCAATTAGCGCGCATGGGGGGCGGGGGGCGGGGGGGTGAAGGGGGGAAGTTGCAGCTGTTGGGGAGGGGGGGGGGGGCGAGCGTGAGGGAAGAGGGAGAAGGTTGCAACATTGAGGGTGATGGTGGTGGTGTGGCATGGTTGCTGCATAGGTCAGGTGCACGGAGGGAGGGAGGAGGCGCCCGGCACTAATTTTGAGCATTATTAAGTAAATTACCAGCTGGCGAGCGTGACTGGCGCCCCTGAGGCCCTGGGATCATGGGCGGGGGAAGGGGGAGGGAGGCAGGTAATTCATCGAGAAAAACTTAAGGAAGAGGATTAAGGGGACGAGCCCACGATACGGTAGGGGATCAGGAGCACGACCCAGGTCTTCCTTGTACACGATAAAGGAAGAGGATCAGGAGGACTCCAGGTCTTCCTTGTACAAAATAATGAAGAGGATCAGGAGGACTCCAGGTCTTCCTTAAACAAAACAAGGAAGAGGATCAGGAGGACTCCAGGTCTTCCTTGTACAAAATAAGGAAGAGGATCAGGAGGACTCCAGGTCTTCCTTGAACAAAACAAGGAAGAGGATCAGGAGGACTCCAGGTCTTCCTTGTACAAAATAAGGAAGAGGATCAGGAGGACTCCAGGTCTTCCTTGTACAAAATAAGGAAGAGGATCAGGAGGACTCCAGGTCTTCCTTGAACAAAACAAGGAAGAGGATCAGGAGGACTCCAGGTCTTCCTTGTACAAAATAAGGAAGAGGATCAGGAGGACTCCAGGTCTTCCTTGTACAAAACATGGAAGAGGATCAGGAAGACGACCAAGGCCATCCTTGTACTACGCGTTCCAGGCTTCACCACAAGAGAGAGTGTTGAATAGGGCCCAGGTGTAAGCCTTCCTGTGGCAACTGTGTCTTAAAAGCCCTCGAGCACGGCGGTACGACCCTTTTAGGGCAATGGAAGGACTCTTAGGTGTGATGGCATGGCCCTCAAGGGTCATTAGAAGCCAAAGCATCTTACAGTGGAGTCTTACCGTCTGGTTTAGGGCTCGGAGATTGCCGGGTAGAGGAA
Organism: Panulirus ornatus; assembly: GCF_036320965.1. Taxonomy (NCBI): domain Eukaryota; kingdom Metazoa; phylum Arthropoda; class Malacostraca; order Decapoda; family Palinuridae; genus Panulirus; species Panulirus ornatus. The sequence goes on along the minus strand of NC_092257.1, from coordinate 17,582,094 downwards.
CGTTTGTGAATTGACGGATAGATGAACGTGTGTGAACTGATGGATAGATGAACGTGTGTGAACTGATGGATAGATGAACGTGTGTGAACTGATGGATAGATGAACGTGTGTGAACTGATGGATAGATGAACGTGTGTGAACTGATGGATAGATGAACGTGTGTGAACTGATGGATAGATGAACGTGTGTGAACTGATGGATAGATGAGCGTGTGTGAACTGATGGATAGATGAGCGTGTGTGAACTGATGGATAGATGAGCGTGTGTGAATGAATGGGGTAGACGAACGTGTGTGACTAGGTAGTGGTACGTGTGGATGATACGGGGACAGACACATGGATCGGAAGGAAGGTGAGTAAAGTATGTGACTCATACAGAGCGAAGGGCAGACGATGTGATGAAGGGATAGGCCGAGTGGAGGGAGGGCAGGCCGGACGTCGTCAACCCGGGAAGGAGGGCAGGCCGGACGTCGTCAACCCGGGAAGGAGGGCAGGCCGGACGTCGTCAACCCGGGAGGGAGGGCAAGGCGGACGTCGTCAACCCAGGAGGGAGGGCAGGCCGGACGTCATCAACCCGGGAGGGAGGGCAGGCCGGACGTCGTCAACCCGGGAGGGAGGGCAAGGCGGACGTCGTCAACCCGGGAGGGAGGGCAGGCTGGACGTCGTTAACCCGGGAGGGAGGGCAGGCTGGACGTCATCAACCCGGGAGGGAGGGCAGGCCGGACGTCGTCAACCCGGGAGGGAGGGCAGGCCGGACGTCATCAACCCGTCGAGAGGCTGTGACTGGTCGGTCAGCCGGACGCTGGAGGGGCTTACTACGCCCTCCACTCCCTCTCTCAGGACTGATACTGCCGGAGGAGGTGTGGGTAAGGAAGCAGCAAGCCTACTGGAAGAGGGGCATAATGAGGAGGAGGAGGAGGAGGAGGAGGAGGAGGAGGGTGGAGATGTTGGTGGGAGAGTTGAAAGGTTCGTGGAAGAGGAGAGCGAAGAGGGTGCTGGAGATGGCCAGGAGGAGGGAGAGATGCTGCAGGAAGGGAGTAGTGAGACTCTTGGAAAAGATGAGGGAGATTCAGGAATGTGGAAGTGAAGAAAATGGCGTCAAAGGAAAGAGGAGGAGGGTGCTGGAAGAGAGGAGTGAAGAGGGTACTGGAATAAGTGATTGGAAAGGATGCAGAAAGGAGAGAGAGAGAGAGAGAGAGAGAGAGAGAGAGAGAGAGAGAGAGAGAGAGAGAGAGAGAGAGAGAGAGTGGGAGAGGGAGGACAGAGAGAGACGGTCCGACGCCGCGACATTCCTTTTAAGGAGTTAAGGAAGGAAGGAAGGCTCGGACAAGCGAAACACATGTGAGAGAAAACCAGGAGATGGGAAGGGATCAGGAAATGAAGAACTGTAGACGGTTTGTTCCAGTGTTAGGTAGAAAGAAAGAAAGAAAGAAAGAAAGAAGGAAAGAAAGAAAGAAAGAACTTAATACATGAGAATAAATGTAAAGAAAAAAAATTGGTCGGGAAGTAAAGGGGAAAATGTTTTGGAGGTTCACCCTGGTAGGGCCAGGTACGTGATAGAAAATAATATCTGTGAAGCCGAGTGATGTTCGGGGGAAATCGGTCGGAAAAGCTTGATGAAAGATTGATTATAGGAAGGATGAAGGAGATGGTGAGGGGAGACGTGGGAGCTGGAGAAGTGGGTGGAAAGCCCCTGTCCACCGAGGTACTGAAACCCAGCGTGTGGTGATAGATGAGCCTCAGTTATGTTGATAGAGAGTGGCCCAGAGTGTGGTGGCAGAGTATAGCCCAGGGTATGGTGACAAAGGAGCCTCTACTGTGGTGGCAGAGGGGCCCAGGCTGTGGTGGCGGAGTAGCCCCACGGTGTGGTGATAGATGAGACCCGGGGGTAGTGGCAGACAGGCCCAGAGTGTGGTAGCAGAGGAGCCCAGGGTGTGTTGACAGAGGAACCCCTAGTGTGATGGCAGAGGAGCCCTGGATGTGGTGACAGAGGAGCCCAGGTTATGGTGACAAGGCAGATCTATGGTGGAGAAGAGGAGGTGTGTGTGTGTGTGTGTGTGTGTGTGTGTGTGTGTGTGTGTGTGTGTGTGTGTGTGTGTGTGTGGTGTAAGGTTGAGGGGGCAGCACAGTACAGCATTGTGGTACAGCAGTAACGTGACCCACTGTACTCTGGGCCAAGTCGGTGCTGGGGATGTCATTAACCAGAGTGTATGGAACGATGATAGTGTCAAACACCACAGTAGTTTGTTCTTTACATTACGTCAGGAGGGGTTATGATTGATGAGGCATCAGGGGGAGTGAGCGGTAGGGGGTCGCCCTCCCTCTCCCTGCTGACGGGGTGTAGGAGAACGGCAACAAACGAGGGGTTGTCAGGTCACGCCCCGTTAGCTGTGCAGCTCCCGCCGGAGGGGGCGGGGAAGGGGGGCGCCGCGCCTGGTGCAGGCTGACTCATCTCTCGCGGGGAGCGCCGCCGTTCAGACCCCCTGATGGCGGCCGCTTGGTTTACCAGGATGGTTCACTGTCACACGCCCGCAGAGGACGTCTGGGCTTTATAGAGGGTCTTGTGTAAGTGTTAGACGAGAGAACGATGCTGTAATACGTATGTATGTGTCGTTGTGTGTCCACGAGGGGGGGTATGTACACCTCGTGCCTCCGACATGGTCATTGTAGGGCCCGTGAAATACTGTAATAGTTTTCATGTCCCTAGAGTTTTATACGGCAGTTGTCGAGCAGCCGTGTGGCAGCGTCGGCACCGCCCTCGCTGGCGGACGTAGGGCAGATCAGCACACCTGGGGTGGGGACTCGCACGGCTGCCAGATGGTACACACGTGTAAGGGGCGTGGGTGTACCCTGTGTCACTGCTGTAATTTAGGCCAGTGTGCCCTGTAGGAGGAGGCTAAGTCATTGATTATATAACACAGTATTGATACAAAGGGTCTGTTTAGCTGGTGGTGACGGAGGGTCGCGAAGAGCCGTGACTGACTCTAGCTAGGTTGGTCTCTACCTTGATATCTGGTGGACCGCTTGCTTAGGTCGCTTCTGTAGGAGGAAGACGCGAGCTTCTGTGTGTGGACATTAGCGAAGCTTGGCACCACGTAGAGACAGCCTACCGCGGTATAATGGTCTCAGACGCGCTGTAGCTAACATCTCTTGTGATTAAGAGGAAAAAATGATAGGTTACTGAACGCACTAGTTGAACCTCCTCATGGATGAGTCAATGATGTATAGTGTATAGTGGGCCGTGCTGTCCTTTGAGCCGCTATGGTGGGTGGGTCTGAGGGAGGGAGGGAGGAGGGTCGTGCTGTTCGTACTTGGGGTCTCCGTTTCAGGGGGAGGAGGAGGAGGAGGAGGGGGCGTGCAGCCCGCACCTTGGACTACCCTGGGCGTGGGGGAAGGGTTTCCCAGCCTAATTTATTAGCGTCATAACACCCTCATGCTAATAGCAGCTCGCCCTCTAACCCCTGCTGGCACCATGACCTCGACCTAGTTTCTTCACATCATGTTACACACAAGCTTCTTCCCCCCCTGCCTCCCCCTGGTGTGTGTGTGTGTGTGTGTGTGTGTGTGTGTGTGTGTGTGTGTACGTATGTCCGTGCCACATTTGGCTTGACCCACGCTCGCTAAAAGTGATGATCATCGATTATAAACACACAAATCATAACAATGGAAGTTACATTTAGGAGAAAAAAGATATATTACATTGTTGAATTACATTGGAGAAGGGACATTATCTGGGCTAGAGACTCGATCACGCCCAAAGTGGGGTAATGTACGATCTCTACGGTAAGGTAGGTCACTGTTGAACTGTCTTCTTAAAATCAAACAAGTCTTTAGGGAAATTGACCTAGTGTGTGTGTGTGTGTGTGTGTGTGTGTACCTACAGACGAAGGGAATGGCACGAGGGAATACCTGGTAAATAAAGTGTGTACACTGCGTCTTTCCCGTGTAGGGAATGTTGACCAAAAGGCGATTATGTGTGCCACAGCCAGTAATATAGTAGAGAGATGTCAACCTCCCATTCTGTGAATGTATTCTTGTTGACCTCCTGCGGTCAAGTGTTAGTTAGGAAGACCTTGATGACACACATCGCCATTGTTCAGAATATTCCTCAGAATATTCCTTTTCTATTTTTGTATATACAGAATTACGGTCTTGTTTCTTTTGTACCTCACACTGGGGGGCCTCCCACCTCACGTGACTCCCGGGTCTTGATGGCATGCTGGTGTTTCTTTCCTCTCCCCCACCTCACATTTGTGGCATTTTATGCAAATTTACATTCATGTATTCTCTTGTCATTATACAAAGAATGTCGAGTGTCTAATAACCCTTTAGATTATAAAAGAGGAACGCTCTAAGCAGGTGTTCTTTTCTTGTGTGTCGAACTGGTTTTTTGGGTCGGATGCAGTACTGAGAGAGGGGCACGGAAACGCGAATAACGATACGACACTGTCATTGGGTGAGTGCAGACGTAGCGTAGCTCAGGTGAGTTGATACAAGTGGTGCAGGTTTAGGTAAGAGAAGAGACATGCCATTGGCAAGGTTCCCGTGGCATTGTTGTAGGTGCGGGAAGTGTGGCAGCCGTTCTGTAGGAGAGTTGCGTCCCAGCTGGGTCTCGTGGAGTTTCTACAGAAGAGATCCTGAGCTGGAGGGCGGTTATCATTCGCGCTGAATGCTGCAGGATGCCGTGGCCGTAAGTCCCGTAGTTCAAGCTGCTTCTCAAGACAGGTGGCGGCGATGTCCCACACAAATCCTACCGAAGGGGCTTGAGCTATTAGGAGGCCTTGGGAGATACAACACAACAAAGCCTATCTCATAAAGTGAAATCTGGACGTTTCCAGACACTGGGTGCATCTCGGGGTCTGAGGGCCAGTGCACCTACTTGAAAACTTACTACCTGGGTCTGTGGTGAGGGGGAGATGCTCTTGCCACCCCAATAGTGTTAATGATGTGGGCGTGGCCGCCAAGCCCATTACGGTTGTGGGCCTCTAGTGCCTACGGGGTCACGCAAGCCTACACATATTTCACTCACTGGCCGAAACACCCAAGTCATAACCACACAGATGTAAGTACAAGTATCGTACAAACGATGAATCATATAACAGTAAAAGAGGTATTCCAACCTCACCTGTTAGTTCTCCGACATTGGTTCTTGAAATGGATTTGACTTGTTACGAGCGGAATTTTGACATCAAGGGGATGACGGTAGGGGCAAAGGCATTAGCTTACGTCTCCCTTCATTGGTGTCTGGTCAAAGAAACTATCGATATTCAAATTGCTGAATTAGGACTTAGGCCTACCGGCCCATACCGTCAGATACGCCCCATTCCCGTTGGATATCACAGTCTTAGGCCTAGACAACCATCATTATTTACCCCAAGTGATCCCCAAGCTGTATCGTTGGGACCCAGCTTGGCTGTGTGGGGGCGGGTTCACCTCACCCTGCTTACCCTGGGTCCTCCTGGTGCCTGACAGTCAGAGGATGAGATTAGATCTGTATTCCTCCTGGCGGCATGAATCCAGTCGGGAGGCAACAGCTAAAATATGAGGAAGTATGGCAGATTATCACCCTTGTTGCACACTGATGCTTAGCTCCCACCTGACACTGTCTGGGACAGGCGGAGGATAACCTCCCTGCTCATGATGTCCCCCTGCTCGTGATACGCTCCCTGCTCGAATGTTAACAGACAGGTTATCCAGACGATAAATCTCGGTAAGAAGGACCCCCCTCAGCCCGCCCCGCCCCGCCCCGCCCCGCCCCGCCCCGCCCCGCCCAGCCTCGCATTAACCGGGGACATGACATCAATCTTAGGGCTGATGGCCCTCCTGGCCGTCCCTCCATCATATGTAGTGGTGATGGTCCTAATGTAGCGGCTGCTCAGTGGTGGTCAGTCTGTTGACTCAGCTCCTCGTTTTCTGCCTCAGGTCTTCGTCTGTTACAGAGTGGTCCAGTTGGCTCAGGTCTTCGTCTGTTACAGAGTGGTCCAGTTAGCTCAGGTCTTCGACTATTACAGAGTGGTCCAGTTGGCTTAGGTCTTCGTCTGTTACAGAGTGGTCCAGTTGGCTCAGGTCTTCGTCTGTTACAGAGTGGTCCAGTTGGCTCAGGTCTTCGTCTGTTACGGAGTGGTCCAGTTGGTTCAGGTCTTCGTCTGTTACAGAGTGGTCCAGTTGGCTCAGGTCATCGTCTGTTACAGAGTGGCCCGGTCGGCTGAGGTCTTCGTGTGTTAGAGTGGTCCAGTTGGCTCAGGTCTTCGTCTGTTACAGAGTGGTCCAGTTGGCTCAGGTCTTCGTCTGTTACAGAGTGGTCCAGTTGGCTCAGGTCTTCGTCTGTTACAGAGTGGTCCAGTTGGCTCAGGTCTTCGTCTGTTACAGAGTGGTCCAGTTGGCTCAGGTCTTCGTCTGTTACAGAGTGGTCCAGTTGGCTCAGGTCTTCGTCTGTTACAGAGTGGTCCAGTTGGCTCAGGTCTTCGTCTGTTACAGAGTGGTCCAGTTGGCTCAGGTCTTCGTCTGTTACAGAGTGGTCCAGTTGGCTCAGGTCTTCGTCTGTTACAGAGTGGTCCAGTTGGCTCAGGTCTTCGTCTGTTACAGAGTGGTCCAGTTGGCTCAGGTCTTCGTCTGTTACAGAGTGGTCCAGTTGGCTCAGGTCTTCGTCTGTTACAGAGTGGTCCAGTTGGCTCAGGTCTTCGTCTGTTACAGAGTGGTCCAGTTGGCTCAGGTCTTCGTCTGTTACAGAGTGGTCCAGTTGGCTCAGGTCTTCGTCTGTTACAGAGTGGTCCAGTTGGCTCAGGTCTTCGTCTGTTACAGAGTGGTCCAGTTGGCTCAGGTCTTCGTCTGTTACAGAGTGGTCCAGTTGGCTCAGGTCTTCGTCTGTTACAGAGTGGTCCAGTTGGCTCAGGTCTTCGTCTGTTACAGAGTGGTCCAGTTGGCTCAGGTCTTCGTCTGTTACAGAGTGGTCCAGTTGGCTCAGGTCTTCGTCTGTTACAGAGTGGTCCAGTTGGCTCAGGTCTTCGTCTGTTACAGAGTGGTCCAGTTGGCTCAGGTCTTCGTCTGTTACAGAGTGGTCCAGTTGGCTCAGGTCTTCGTCTGTTACAGAGTGGTCCAGTTGGCTCAGGTCTTCGTCTGTTACAGAGTGGTCCAGTTGGCTCAGGTCTTCGTCTGTTACAGAGTGGTCCAGTTGGCTCAGGTCTTCGTCTGTTACAGAGTGGTCCAGTTGGCTCAGGTCTTCGTCTGTTACAGAGTGGTCCAGTTGGCTCAGGTCTTCGTCTGTTACAGAGTGGTCCAGTTGGCTCAGGTCTTCGTCTGTTACAGAGTGGTCCAGTTGGCTCAGGTCTTCGTCTGTTACAGAGTGGTCCAGTTGGCTCAGGTCTTCGTCTGTTACAGAGTGGTCCAGTTGGCTCAGGTCTTCGTCTGTTACAGAGTGGTCCAGTTGGCTCAGGTCTTCGTCTGTTACAGAGTGGTCCAGTTGGCTCAGGTCTTCGTCTGTTACAGAGTGGTCCAGTTGGCTCAGGTCTTCGTCTGTTACAGAGTGGTCCAGTTGGCTCAGGTCTTCGTCTGTTACAGAGTGGTCCAGTTGGCTCAGGTCTTCGTCTGTTACAGAGTGGTCCAGTTGGCTCAGGTCTTCGTCTGTTACAGAGTGGTCCAGTTGGCTCAGGTCTTCGTCTGTTACAGAGTGGTCCAGTTGGCTCAGGTCTTCGTCTGTTACAGAGTGGTCCAGTTGGCTCAGGTCTTCGTCTGTTACAGAGTGGTCCAGTTGGCTCAGGTCTTCGTCTGTTACAGAGTGGTCCAGTTGGCTCAGGTCTTCGTCTGTTACAGAGTGGTCCAGTTGGCTCAGGTCTTCGTCTGTTACAGAGTGGTCCAGTTGGCTCAGGTCTTCGTCTGTTACAGAGTGGTCCAGTTGGCTCAGGTCTTCGTCTGTTACAGAGTGGTCCAGTTGGCTCAGGTCTTCGTCTGTTACAGAGTGGTCCAGTTGGCTCAGGTCTTCGTCTGTTACAGAGTGGTCCAGTTGGCTCAGGTCTTCGTCTGTTACAGAGTGGTCCAGTTGGCTCAGGTCTTCGTCTGTTACAGAGTGGTCCAGTTGGCTCAGGTCTTCGTCTGTTACAGAGTGGTCCAGTTGGCTCAGGTCTTCGTCTGTTACAGAGTGGTCCAGTTGGCTCAGGTCTTCGTCTGTTACAGAGTGGTCCAGTTGGCTCAGGTCTTCGTCTGTTACAGAGTGGTCCAGTTGGCTCAGGTCTTCGTCTGTTACAGAGTGGTCCAGTTGGCTCAGGTCTTCGTCTGTTACAGAGTGGTCCAGTTGGCTCAGGTCTTCGTCTGTTACAGAGTGGTCCAGTTGGCTCAGGTCTTCGTCTGTTACAGAGTGGTCCAGTTGGCTCAGGTCTTCGTCTGTTACAGAGTGGTCCAGTTGGCTCAGGTCTTCGTCTGTTACAGAGTGGTCCAGTTGGCTCAGGTCTTCGTCTGTTACAGAGTGGTCCAGTTGGCTCAGGTCTTCGTCTGTTACAGAGTGGTCCAGTTGGCTCAGGTCTTCGTCTGTTACAGAGTGGTCCAGTTGGCTCAGGTCTTCGTCTGTTACAGAGTGGTCCAGTTGGCTCAGGTCTTCGTCTGTTACAGAGTGGTCCAGTTGGCTCAGGTCTTCGTCTGTTACAGAGTGGTCCAGTTGGCTCAGGTCTTCGTCTGTTACAGAGTGGTCCAGTTGGCTCAGGTCTTGTTGTTGTTAACTTTGCCGTCAACATCCGTCTTGTTAATGTTATCCTTGCTGATTATGTCATCTTGTTAATGTTAACTTCGCCGCTAACAATTTGCAGTTTACATCAGTCATGTGAATGTAAACCTCGCTGTTAATATGCATGAGGATCAGGAGCTGATGTTCATGAGCTGATACGCATCATCTCTGTATTCTCCTCACTGAAAGAGATCAGATGCTGCTACGCAATACTTGAGAACGCATTCATTATCGTCTCTGACCGAGGGTAAGTGTGCAGTGGGGGTGGTGAGGCGCGGCAAGTGTTGTGAGGGGGTCGGGTCTGCAGCCCGTGGGTAGGAGTGAGGGGCGGCAGGTGTTGTGGGGGAGGGGGAGGTGTCGGGTCTGTCGCTTGTGGCTAGGAGTGAGGGCAGCAAGTGTTGTGGCTGGGGGGAGGGGAGTCGTCGGGTCTGCCGCCCGTGGCTAGGGGCAAGGGGGTGAGGGGCAGCAAGTGTTGTGAGGGGTCGGGGTCTGCGGCCGTGGCCCGGAGATTTGGGAACATGAGCCTTGTGTTGTGTCGTCGCTGAATATTCATGTTGAATTTTTAAAGGCCAACAGTGAGTGGGGGGGAGTGGAGGCGGGGGGGGGGGGGGGGGGGGACTGGGGTAGTGTTTCGGGAAGAGGGTGTAGTAATGAGGGCGGGTGGGGATGAGTGGTGGGATAGAGAGAGAGGGGGAGGGATTGGAGCGTGAGGGGAGAGTGTGAGGGAGGGGAAACATGTGGTTGCGTCAGTGGGGATGTGTGGTTGTGATGATGGGTGAGGCAAGAGCAGGGAAGACCCGGGCCAGGAAGTGGAAGAAAGCGAGACGTTGTACAGGCTAGAGATGGTTGTGACGGAGGCGGGGGGGATGGAATGGTTGAGGAAGGTGATGGAGTGTTAGGGGGATGGTTGGGCAGGAGTGAAGGAGGCGGGAGGATGGAATGGTTGAGGAAGGTGATGGAGTGTTAGAGAGATGGTTGGGCAGGAGTGAAGGAGGCGGGAGGATGGAATGGTTGAGGAAGGTGATGGAGCGTTAGGCGGGTGGTAGATGGAGACTGAGAGGCAAAAGAGAGGTGTGTGGTGATCACTGAACACATGGCAGGAAGGAGGCAGGAACCCGAGGTGGCAAACATGGGGAGGAAGGGAAGGATTGCGCGCTCGGTGTGGGTGTGGGGGAGCGGTCAGGAGGGGCGGTGGTCGAGCGTGGATCATGGAAGAGGGGGAGGCGGTGGAGGAGGAGTAGGGGGTAGAGGGGGGAGGGGGTTTGGGAGAGGTTCATATTGCAAGAGTCAGGGTCACCATATGTCCCCAGCAGCACCACCCCTCTGACACACACACACACACACACACACACACACACACACACACACACACACAATATTCTGTCCATTTGTTTACATCCTCTGACAATTTATCTCAATCACCCTCGGAATTACCATCCGTTTCCTTAGTGTGGCCACCTCGCCTGGCCAGGGGAATGGTGCAAATCGCACCTGCCCGTAGAGTGTGTGTGTGTGTGTGTGTGTGTGTGTGTGTGTGTGTGTGTGTGTGTGTGGAGCCCATACTATTGCTCGATGGCCTGGGGCAGAGGGCTCAGCCCCCCACACCCGTGGGAACATAAACACGTTTCCTCACGAAAAAAAAAAACCTGCCCCATTTTTTCCCCCTCCACGTGGATAATGTGTTGGTGTTTGGTCTGTGTTTTATATAAATCGTCCACCAGGTTTGTTACAGTAAGGAACGACAAACTGCATTATCCTCCGTGTCAGGGCCAGTGTATGGCCAGGCTTCCCGTATCTGTGTATGGCCAGGCCTCCCGTATCCGTTGGCCAGTGTATGGCTGACCCTCACACGTCTCCTTTGGCTCGTGCATGGCCAGGTTTCTCTTATCTGTTGGCCAAGGTATGGCCAGGCCTCACGCGTCTCTGTTGGCTCATGTATGACCAGGCCTCCCGTATCTGTTAGCCAGGGTATGGCCAGGCCTCACGCGTCTCTGTTGGCTCATGTATGGCCAGGCCTCCTGCATCTGTTGGCCAAGGTATGGCCAGGCCTCGCGCGTCTCTCGAGACTCATGTTTCGTCTGGCGTCCCGTGTCAGCATATTTTTGGCCTCTGAAGTGACCTTGAGGGTCAGGTCAAAGGCTAAGCCACCGTAACGTTGTGCTCGGGAGGTCATCAAGGTAGAAAGAGATGATGATAGTGAGTAGTGACCCTGATAATGACGGAGGAGAAAACATCACGTACTCAAGGAGTGGAAGTTGTGTTAGGGCTTTGTGTGGCGGCACAGTGGTAGTCCTGGGCGCCGACTGACCCCGACGTGGCCTGGAGCCTCCTGTTGTTCCTGGGGTGTTGCCTCACACCAAGCACCCACCGCACTCACTGTGTAGTCGGTGTCTCAGGTGATCTTTGTGGTGACCAGCCTGCCTCTGGCTCGGGCGCGAGACTCGCTGGATCACGCGCCCCGTCCACACCCTCTCTCATGTGTTATAATTGCCAGGCATGGGGACGGACGATATAACAAAGTATCAGTGAAATTACTAGCCGGACATGATCGAATTACTTGTAGACTCAAATGGGGTTTACAGTGAAACACAAGGTTCTACCGTTCAAGAGAAGGAGGAGATATGACAACGATCAATCCTCGATTGAACGGTCTTCACACAGAAACTGTAGGAAGCAGCAGCCTAACGTATGCCTCGGGTCTATGCTGTTAAGGCTCGGACACATGCATACACCTCACGAAAACAAGGCCTAAAGAAGACCTGTGAAAATGAGAGAAAGCGGCAGCATTGCGGCGTACACAGAGGGATGATTGAAGAGAGTTGATGCCTGAATTGATTAGACGGAAGCTCTTGATATGGATTCCACTCTGGTTAGCAGAGGTGACGGATGAGACGCTCCAGGGCTGACTAAACCGCTTCACGTGTGGAATGACAGCATTTGAGAAAAACAACTATGGCATCTATACAAGACTCCCAGGTTTTGCGAAGCAGATTTTGTGTTGTTGGTTACGTTAGGTTTCCAGGGTAGAGTGCAGGATATATGTTGTGCCCAGCCATATGGTTATTCTTGGGTGATTTTGGCTCCACCGGTCACGTGCTGGGAACACAAGAAGGATGGAACCCAGGGATGATTAAGTGTTGTTAATCTCCCAACCCTTTCCCTCCCCAAAAAAGTGCCATACGGTGGTAACGTAGTACATCCATATGTGGATCCATTACACAAGGAGCAAGTAGAGGGATAGTCTTTATTGTACATATGTACATGATTCCCACACTCAGCCGACATGTCCATGTCATCAGTATAGAGCCTAGCGCAGCCTTGGGCTGGGTTGGCGAGTGGCGATTGCGCCTGTCATCGGCGGCCGATCCGTCCTTCATGAACGCAACACTTGCCTTAGCAGAATGAATTTGCCTGGGACACCGACACATATCGGAGCAGACACAGGTTGTTGACTACATCCGGCGACGTGGCGGCCAGACAGCGATCACGCACACCCGTGACTCAGGGTCGTGCGGGGGACGTGTCACGAGCACGTACGTTTACTCCATCATGAACAGACGTCTGGACATTAGGGCCGCCTCCTGTAGAACACATCAGACATCAGCCGAGCAGCATCTCCCTGCTGCAGTGGGTGTAGTGACCGATGTTCGTCTCGGCCAGGATCACACTTGTATGCACTTTCAACCCCGTCCGGAGAAGGCAGACTCAACAGGTCAGCAGGAGAGAGAGAGACAAGTCTTAGGGGGCTGTCTCAGCTGTTGCAGGGGTGCCAACCCCTCCTCCTCACCACCACAGGATCACATGACTGCTTGAAACAACAGCCATCTCGGGGCACCTCAGGAACGTCAGCTGGACATAACTGTGGCTGTGAGCGGAAGCGTCAGGCGGAGCACCACCATCCACGGCTGCACTCGTGACATCAGGAGAGCTGTCGTCTCGCCACGTCCCCGACACTCTGCTGGAGATGATCCTCACTGCGTGGCAGGTGCCGGTGTTGTGGATAACAAGGGGTGTCCATACTGGGTGGATGGGATATTCCCAATGGTCCAGGCTGGGCTTGGCTCCACCTCACTCTTATCAAGGTCACTGTACCGAGCTCCCACCTGGCGATGCAGTCTACAATAGATGAACTCGTGCCAAATGCCCAAGTCTTGCAGTTTGAGGTTATCAGATCTCGCTTCGCTGGGCCACCAGATATATTTCCCTTGATACTTCGAGGTCATCAGGCTCCACACAGTCAGTACCACAAGGTTCTGCTGGCCCTACATGTTGTATATTTTCCATCACGGTGTTACTTGCCTACTTGCGTACCACCAGGTGGAGTAGCTTCCGTGAGAGAGGATCGTGTCTCGGATGTATGAGCTGTGATTAAAGGTGATCTACCCACTGTGAGTGACAGCAGGGCGGAGGTACGAGTGACAAGGGCCGGCGCCGTCATATGACACTGAATTACAGTGTCTGAAGGACGCTCCAGTTCGATTATTTTCCATCTGGATGCCAGTTCTCGTCTGGCGTCTGTTTACATCCCAGCATCAGGTCTCATCCTAGCAGCGATTTCCATCCCACGATCCCAGCACTGTGTCCATCCAACCACAAGCCCCCCCGTCTTAGCATCTGTCTCATCCCAGAACCAGCTCCTCTTCCAACCCCAAGGCCCATCCTAGCACACGATGCATCTCAGCACCAGTTCCTATCTCATCCCCTGGTCCATCCCAGCACCTGTCCAGTCCCAGCAGCAGGTATCATCCCATCACCAAGTCCCAGATTACCATAAATAACAGATGAATGCCTGAGAATGTGCGGGATAGTCTTGTTCTTTGTGGGATCGCGTGAATATGACACTTTATTGGATCATGTATCCATTTTCTCCTCATGCCTCCTCCTCCTCCTCCTTCCCCTCCTCCTCTTCCTCTCCTCCTCTTCTTCTTCTTCTTCCCTTAACACAGAGTATCTAGTTAAGGAAAAAACTAGGAATTTGAATTTGAATTTGGTGCCGTTTAGTGAACTTGGTGAACTAATTGTGAACATTGTTCCATTAGAGTAAACTTGATCCACTTCACTGTTGAACATGAGATAATGACAGCGGACGTAGGAGAACATGATCGGTCTCCAGTGAATATGAGTGAGTTCGAGGGAACATGATTACAGTTACGTATGAATATGAAATTACGTATGATGGGCGATACGTAACGGCACCAGTGAGTGTGCATGGACCCCATCAAACACTAGGGTGGTTAGGAATGAATGTTGTTGTGGAGACTAATTGTCACCACCCACCGCTAGGGGGGGCCGGACGACACAACAAGCTCGCGCTGGCAACGTTGTTGGCTGGGTCTCATGAAAGACAGTCTAGGATTCCAAAAGGGTTAGCGAGACGTACGGTTAGATGTAATACCGATAACTAACACTAATTTAACATTACCTGACGGGGAAGACAGGTAGTGAAACAAACACTGAACACTGTTGATAAGAGACCACGAAGGGAACAGTACCTGGGGTGATTCACACGTGTAGCTTACCAACACGATACAGACCCCCTGCTACTGTGCCGACCTCTCCACGCTAGTGAGTTCCCATGTCCATAGCCCCGTCTAAGTTATACCACATAACACTTGGTAAGCCACCGAGTCACAAGATCACTTGTGTGGCCATTTTGGCAACTCAAGGGTGAGATATGGGGATGTCTGTTTCTTTCCTTCCACCTCTGAGCTTTGGAACTCTTTACCAATCTCACGTCTTTCCAAACAGCTGTGAATTACTATTTTTTTCACTTCTTCGAAAGCCTTTTAGATTATTTCTCCTTTTTATCGGTTTCTTTAATCTTATTAGCACCTGAATATCGTATTTTCAAAGCCTTGCCTTGAGGAGGACACTTGTCTGTGACTAGACATACGGAGTTTCCGTATCCATGAACCCATCCCCCAGTGTAACTAGACCTTGAGCTGTCCCACTCCCAGCCAACCTTGGCTCAGGCCTCTCCTCCCATCTCAAGGCAGTGTCCTGAGAGAATTATTTAACTCTGTCGAGGGGAGACACTTTGAGGGCAAGGGGAACCGACGCGCGTCTCCTTAACCCAGTGAGAACTATATTCTCACCAGCATGGCCTCGGGGCCCCTCAGAGTACTCAGCCACTCCTCGAACTAGATACCCACCATCCCTCCCGCAACAGCCTAGCGAGACGAATGATATTGATCGGGAATATAGAAGGCTCAATCAGCCATGATTAGAAGTCCAATAAGGGAGGAAAAAAAGGCCTTGGATTGGTCGTCAATAATGACGTAAGATACACAAAGCAACATCTGGCTACTACGTCAAACCCAGCCTTCGTTGTCAGTAATGTATACAGTAAGACGAAGGACGCAGTACTTGGGTGTTTACAAGGTCGTGGTCAGACCTCACTGGGATACGCAGTTCAGTTCTTGGTCATCAGACTTAATCAGGGAGGGTGGGAGACTAGTACGACGAGTACAGAGAAGAGCAACAAATCTAATTTTGTCGCTCAGTAGTAAGCCACATGAAGGAAGAGTCCGATATTGAACATTCGTCTCTCTCTCTCTCTCTCTCTCTCTCTCTCTCTCTCTCTCTCTCTCTCTCTCTCTCTCTCTCTCTCTCTCTCTCTCTCTCTCCAAGAGGAAAAAAATGCAAACTCCGAAATTTGATAAGTTTTGAAAATTCCAAATTATTTCCACAACACAGCGCGCGAATATTTCTTTCACATTCGATGCCGAATCAACGACCAGAAATAATGGTATGAGATGAAAAGTAAGACGATCCAGTAGTAAGGCAGGCAGAAGTGTCTACAACTATAAGGTTATAGAACATTGGAATGAACTGCCACAAGATGCCAGTGTGAGAACCACCAAGACCTTTAGATGACGGGTTGATAAATGCTTCAGTGACATCAACTTTCAGTTACGTTTGCCTAATAAAGATAAGCCAACAGTAATATCTCTCTTTAAGGACTTTCAATTTTGATTTTTGTCGTATCGTATTTCAGCCTCTTCCCTGAAGCATACAGCTTGAAGAATTCATTAGATTATTTCCATTTACAAATTCCAATAAATCCTCCTGGTTAGTATACCCTCATATTCTGCCTAGTGTCTTTTCAGCTCTTTTCCTGCCGTCTGTTGTGCCAGAGGGAGAGGTGGGTAGGGAGGTGTTTACTGCTTTACTATTCTGTCTCTGTTTCGTTTTAAGATTAGGTACTTAGGATGCCATCACTGCCCTGCATCATACATAACACCGTGGAGACAGGAAGTATGGTCGTCTGTCATAACACTGAGGATGTAAAAGATGGTTCCACGTACCACGTACACACTCGTAAGTCATGACTGCACAACTTCCCTGGATGGTTTTGCTGTCTGCAAGGATCGTCCCTTCTCTGCAGGGAGGCTTAAGTCTACTTCTGTATCCGAGGGGAGAGAGGGGGTTCCGTAGCCTCATACTATGGAAGGAATCATATTTATACATTATGGATGACTTTGTTAGGTTTTGCAGGATGGACTGGTAAAAATGCGTAGAGGAAAGTTCCCGAGTGATAAGCTGAGAGCTGGAAAGATATTGGGTTTGCGGAGCAAGATAATGATTGCGCTCCAAACAACTTTGATAAGAAATTCTGAGAACATACAGTGAGTTCTCACCACGACGCCGGCAGTGGCCAGCCACCCGGGGCCACCACCGCCATCTCGCCAGTGTGAGGGTGAGCCACTGCAGGCGGTGCCCCCTCCTCACACACCTACAAATTGGGGTTGACATGATGCGTCGGGGGTGGCCGTATATCAGCCGACCCTGCCACCCAGGCACCACGCCCGCTGTCATCACTAAGTGGCCCTCAGGACCTGATTCACCCAACTCCCTCCACCCAACTCCCCCAGTGCTGTCACCTCATCTCACAACACGCGGTGCCGGGCCATGTGTTGGTCATTTGTCTCACTGTGGCGTGTGTTAGTCTCACAGCACAGTAGGTAAACACGACCCTAATAGTGCTGAATTATGTGTATCATGTATTTGATGTATCCTAGACCACCCTTCCCCCCCCGCACCCGATGGGAGGAAGATCCCTTTGGGTCCTTGGGCCCCACTCGCGCCCACCTGTCACTGTATTATACCCACTGTACGCTCTGTACTGGCCTCCATCTACCCCTAGATATGCGCCCTTCACCCATACTCTCACTGAGGTCCATCGTATATGTCTAGACAATAAATGATTTAATACTTTATAGAAGACTGAAATTTATCAAGTTTGGAAATTCCCCTGGTGTTGTGAGGAAGCAGACAGCAACTCCCCAGTGTTGTGTGGTGAGGTGACGCCAATCCCTTGGGTGTTGTGAGGGAGGAGACAGCATCTCCCCCAGTGCTCTGCGAGGTGAGCTGGCAGCAATTCCTGAGCGCGAACGCACCAGTAATAAGGACCCTGCGTAAGAGCATTGTGTTGCCCGTTGACAATACAAACACGTAACAAATCAAAATGGGAAAGAATTGCTCCCTGTATGAGTCGGGGAATACAGCTCTGTAGTAGAGGAGGTTTGTTGGAGGCAAGGAGTGCCATTATTACCGGGTTATTACACTGGCCTTTGATGCGAGTTGAGGCCCTGTGGCACGATAGAGTCGTCATGCTGACCTTGTGTCAGGAGGTGGGTGGTCGTAGGGCGGGAGAAGGGAGACGGACGACTCGCATTTATGCTTTTTACTGACACTCAGGAGTCGTCATGCTGGCCCTGAGTGCAGGAGCTGGGTATGGTTGTAGGGTGGGAGAGGAGGAGGTGGACGACTTGCAGTGTACTCCTTTCGATGCTAGTGGGGTCGTCAGGCTGGTCCTGTGACAGGAGCTGGGTGGTCGCTAGGGGGAGAATGGGGGAACGGACGACCTGCATCGTACGTCTTACAGACGCTGGCTCGTCACGGCAGTGCTCCTGACGGCGTGGTACTACCACTGTGGTGTGGGGGGCGCTGCTGCCCTGTAGAGTCGGTGTGGTGACTGTACGGCAATGGGGGGTGCTCATGTTGGGGACTCAACATGCTGGTACTGGGGACTCAACATGCTGGTACTGGGGACTCAACATGCTGGTACTGGGGACTCTACATGCTTGTACTGGGGACTTTACATGCTGGTACTGGAGACTCTACATGCTGGTACTGGGGACTCTACATGCTTGTACTGGGGACTCTACATGCTGGTACTGGGGACTCTACATGCTTGTACTGGGGACTTTACATGCTGGTACTGGAGACTCTACATGCTGGGACTGGGAACTCTACATGCTGATACTGGGGACTCTACATTCTGGTACATCGTGATGGTGGGGATGAATGGGGATATATATTTCACATATTTATTTATTATTTCAGTATATGTATTTATATATGATTTATCAAGGTGGTTTTATTGTAGATTCATTGGTATATTTATTACTTAGATTTATAGTGCCCTGATTTGTATATTTCGTATGGCACAATAATATTTTTTATTAAGATTTATTTGGCACGTAATTTATTTAATCCTGATTTATTGATGGAAAGTTCAAGCTTCATTTATTAATACGTTATTTTCACATTTGATTTATGACCCCATTTTTTGTTTACTTGTGATGTATCATTTAGCAGGCTCAGAGATGATTTATTATCATTATTATTCAATTATTGTGTTCAGTTATGGGTAGTTATCAGCACATTTGAAGTGTTTCGCACTATATTTATTAATGAATTATAATTCCACAATCAGTTTATTAGTGTTCTTTTTCCATGATCATTTTAGCTCAGACTTTCAAATTACCATGTTATCTCTTATCATCCGACATATTGTTACGTTCGTAACGTTTTCTCTTATCTTTTAGTACAGTACATTATAGTACAAGTACGACGGCAGTGACCTTTGAAAGCCAACCTTACCCCTTAAGGGTCAGGTGGAAGGTAGGTCACCCCGACAGCCCCAGTGGCGGACACGCCGTGCACGACGGGTTTGGCTTGCGGGTAAGAACTGATCTGATGTTTGCCGCAAGTTCCGGCTAATCTTAAGGTATGGGACGAGAGGTTGTGAGGCGGTGGGGTGCGCTGCGGGGCGGGGCGCATCACTGCCTGGCGTAGGAGTGATTTATGGCGGGCTGCCTGCCTGCCTGGCTGGCTTAGGGCACGGGTTTTGGGGCCAGCCTTCCTCCTATAGCACACACACACACACACACACACACACACACACACATATTCCTATGAGTCCACTGGGAAAATGAAAGACGATAAGTTCCCAAGTGCACTTTCGTGTAATAATCACATCATCAGGGGAGACACAAGAGAGAAATATAACAGTCAGTTGATATACGACGAAGAGACGTAGCTAGGACGCCATTTACCAAATGGCGTCCTAGAGAAACATTTTCACGTGGTTGTGTGTTCATTAAAACTTGTGTTTGTGTTTGTAAGTCGTACCCAGATGGATTTCTTCTGTCGTTGGTATACATATAAAAAATAGATATATATATTTTTGGAGGATTGTTTAGCTTCCGTGTGGACCCGTGTTTGGACTGTCGCTGCCAGTTTTCTTTACTGTAACACATTCCAGACACAAAAGATAAATTATTATGGGTTTTCAGTTGAATGTACGAATTCCCCACCGAGGCTCTTCTGTATCGTAGATATGACAACATTGTATTTGTAATTCATGCCTGTATTGTGTTCTGTGATTACGTTTACCAATGTGTCGTGTGTGTGTGTGTGTGTGTGTGTGTCCTTGTGTTGGTGCTTAGTGTTGCCATGCAAAGCGAGGCGGCTTCCTCATCCCATACTAACCTCGGCGGTAAAGTATCATGGCCTCCGGGCCCCACGCGCGCGCGTGTGTGTGCGTTCTCTCTCTCTCTCTCTCTCTCTCTCTCTCTCTCTCTCTCTCTCTCTCTCTCTCTCTCGGATCATAAATCTTCTCTGACGGATGGTTGTCGCTAATTCCTCAACTCACCCTTGAATCCGTATGGTGGGGCTCCGCGCAGCTGGCCAGTGTGTGTGTGTGTGTGGTGTGTGTGTGTGTGTGATGGTGCTGTGGCCGTCCACATCTTGTGGTCTTGGGGGTGACCACGACTGTCGTCGTAGCCTTGGGTTCTTCCGATAGCCGTGGTCCTGCCTCTTGTGGACGTAGCCTTCGGTCCTTCTGGTAGGCCTAGGCTAGGCTAGCGTAGCCTTGATCGCCGCCCTTAGCACTCCGAGCAGTAGCCAGGATGGTGACCCTACCTCATGCAGTAGTTCTTAGCTGAACTTTAGCACTAACTACAGCCCGGACCCCTTACCCAAGCCCTGACTACAGCCCGGGCCCTTACCCAAGCCCTGACTACAGCCCGGGACTTTACCCATCTTTCCTGGTTTTAGCCAAGCCTCTGGGTCGAGTCCCGACCTTATCCGCTGGTTGGGTCAACCGGTCACCCCCCTCCTCCCCCTTGTCGTACGCCAGTATGATCATGTCCGTCATACCCAGGGATCGAACCATCGTCCCCAAGTGGTCAAGGTGTATCTCCCTGGCCCCGGGGTCGCAGTCCTTGCTTGACCCTGGCTCGTGTCTGGGGCGGAGGCTCCCTCCCTCGCAGCGCCTCATCTGTGCAACACTTCGCTGTTGCAGGTCATTAGGGGCGTCGTGGCTGCCTCGCCCGCCCGGCCCGTGTCTCCTGTGTCAGACTTCCTGTTTTTTTTTTGTTTTTTTTTGAGGGCGTGGGCGCTCACCGCCTGTTTTATATGGGCGGGTGTACAGTGTATGGGCGGGATAATTAGGACGTGTGATTGGCGTGGGCGGGGTAGCCGGGCCATGTGCCTGTCCGGTATAATGTAGTTAAGTGCACTGAAGGCTCCGCGGGCGGTGTAGTTCGAGTGTGGGCGGTGTAGTTTGTGTCCGGGTTTGTATAGTGATGCGTGGGCAGTGTGAGATGGATGTCTGTGATCTGTTTTACAGGGACCGGTGTTGTGAAGGCGTGGTTGGTGGTTTATGGGCGCATGTGAGTGTGTGGTAGTTTGGATGTGTTTGGTAGTCTGGGCATGTGTGGTGGTTCGGGCTGTGTTGTGGTGGTTTGGCGCGTGTGATAGGCCGGGCACGTTTGGCCGTTTGGGCTTGTGTGGTAGTTTGAGCGTAGGCGATGAACATTGGGTGTGTAGGTCGTGTGCACGACATGTATGGTGGTGTGGTATGGGCGAGGGCGGCTTCACGTGGACTTTTAAGCGTCGAGGTCTATTCGTTCAAGAGGTGCCAGGGGCGTGGCTCTCGAGGGGCGATGCTCGCCGTGAAGGTGGTACAGTATGGGACGCGGGCCTGCACGAGTGATGCAGGTGTGGTACAGACCCTGCAGGTGGCACAGTAAAGGCATGAGTCCTCCTGGGGTGGTACAGGTGTGGTACAGACTCTGCTTGTGGCACAGTGAGAGCGTGAGTCCTGTGGTGGTACAGGTGCGGAAGAGACCCTGCAGGTGGAACAGTAAGGGCGTATGGGTGAGGGTGAGCGAACACGATAAGACCATATTAGTGCAAAGGCCTGGGCTTGGCCGGGCCTCAGCCGGGATGTGTCTAGGTGGGCCGGGCCGAGATGTGTCTGGGCCGTGTCTGGGCGGACCCCACATCACCACTACCCCTCACCTGGTCGCTCTTGAGGCACCGGAGGAGAGGGTGTAAACATGGGCATGCTGTAAGGGTCTGCCGTTGCCGACGCGCCCTGGGAGAATTCACCGATATTTTTTTTCCAAGAATCTGTGACGAAGGTATATGGTATGTGACAGCTTAGTCTTGAACTGAGCTGTGAGGGAAGGGCCTCCCCTAACCTTCAAAAGGTAAAGGAAGGTCCCTTGACTCAGCTGTTGGGGGTAGAAGACCTGGGAGACTATCGAAAAGTGAGGTATGGTTCCACATAACTCAGACCTGCCCGAGTTGTGCGGGTAGCAAGCCTCCAGAACCATCATGAGGTGCTTGTAAGTTAAGGTGAGTCTGTGTGTGTGTTGTGTGTGTGTGTGTGTGTGTGTGTGTGTGTGTGTGTGTGTGTGTGTGTGTGTGAGGTGTAATTGTTGTAGAACAAGAGAGGGTAGTGTTAGTGTGAGTGTGATGAGGTGCAGCGTCTGGCCCACTGTCTTATGTATGCAAATGAGAGTTTCCCTACGTGTTTGTATTTCTGTTTTATGTAATATACATGTGAAGGAGTGAGAGACCTTGTGTGAGTGGGTGGTGAGGAGGCTTGTGTGAATGTTTGGTGAGGAGTCGTGTATGAGTGGCTGGTGAGGAGCCATGTGTGAGTGGCTGGTGAGGAGCCTTGTTTGAGTGGCTGGTGAGGAGCCATGTGTGAGTGGCTGGTGAGGAGTGTAGGAGCGAATGTACCATTCGCCAGAGCCTCTCGCGCGGCTAATTGGTAGTTTGATAATCACCAAATAGCATATATCGTTTGGGGTTCATATTACTAATATGTTATACAACCGAATTTATTCATTCACTCTTTATCTCGGATCTGCAGTCACATATTAGACTGAACTACAGTAACCATCTAATGATGTTAATCATCAAGTTATCATAACAAGTTGATGTATGGAATTGTATTCGATGATTTTTTCCCTAAGGGTCATATTGGCCACAGCAATGTTTCTGCTACGACGATCATAGTGTTGTGACGCTGATCGTCACACTGACCTGACCTCATCGTTAGGCACCCAAGACCTGGCCGTCACGCTTGATAGGTTACAGTAACGTCACACTACTGTGGCCACAGTAACAGCGTCCAGGCAGTGTCCCAGAGGGTGGTGTGGCCACAGTCACAGCGTGGTTCCTGGGGATGACGTGGCCATAGTCAGCGTGGTCCCTGGTGGGGATGGTGTGGCCACAGCTCGGGGTGTGGTGGCGGGTGGGGTCCCAGACACCACCACAGTTTTTATTTGCTTATTATGTTGTCGGGATCCATCACGGACAGAGGGAGGGGGGTTAGTCGTCGCCAGCTTGGTGGGTACATGATACACAGGCTACACCCAGCCTGTACATGATACACAGGCTACACCCAGCCTGTGCATGATACACAGACTACACCCAGCCTGTACATGATACACAGGCTACACCCAGCCTGTACATGATACACAGGCTACACCCAGCCTGTGCATGATACACAGGCTACACCCAGCCTGTGCATGATACACAGACTACACCCAGCCTGTACATGATACACAGGCTACACCCAGCATTTATATGATACACAGGCTACACCTAGCCTTTATATAATACACGGGCTACACCCAGTCTTTACCTACCTACACTCTGTTTTACCCTGTTCTTGACAGGTGTAATTTCATGTTGAAATATTGCACCTTAGTGGGATAGGATTACGGATTAGTTATATTCATGCATATTACGTGTAAGTGTAACTTATGTTATTATAGTGGTGACATGGCATGGACAGAGTGTGCCTCAAGGGAAGTCTGTCGTTTGAAAAGTGAAATGTTCAAGGTTACAGGAAGGAGAGAGAATGCGAGAGTAGGAGGAGAACCTCCCGAAGAAGGAGGAGCACCTCTCGAAGGAGGAGAACCTCCCCAAGAAGGAGGAGAACATCCCAAGAAGGAGGAGAACCTCCCCAAGAAGGAGGAGAACCTCCCCAAGAAGGAGGAGAATCTCCCAACCTTCATCTTCGAAGAAGAAAGGAGGCGTCATCAACTGCCAGGCCTCGTGTGGTTGGTCTCCACCGAGCAACTCGGGGATGCCGCCAGCCAGTAGTGTGGTGTGGCTCGTGGTCTTCAGTAGGGTTTGGGACACACTCGGAAGAGAGGTGATAACAGGTGAGTCGATAAGGGAGATGGAGGAGGAGCCCTCCCAGATATGCCAGCCATGCAGGGGCGAGCAAGCAAGACCCCCCCTGTAGATGTGGAACAGATGCACAGGAGAAATAATTGTGGCCTTTACAACCCTACATCCTCTTGGGAAGCAGATTTTGTAATTGCCTTTACGTAGGGTTGTCCGGACAGAGTAGTGGATATGGTAATGCTTAACATGTTAATATTACATCGCAGGGGTAAATTGTTGTGTTAAACAATTTAACAATAAGTAGGAAGAGTGTGGCTTGCCGCCTGGCTTAAAGTAGGAGACTTGTGGTCTGTCGCCTGGTTAACTAACCTCCCTGGGAACCAAGCAAGTCATTCCTCACTCTGGCATGATGTTGATATTAGCATATTAACCATGTCCTGAATGCCACACACTGATGCACCACGCAGTACACTCAGGTTATAGATCTAATAAACTCGACCCCCTCATCACGTCCTGTGGTTTGAGGTTGCTCAACTTAGAAGACAATCATTGGCTGAATTCCCTACATCGCTGAGGTTAGAAGAGACAGTGAAAAAAAAGGACCGTCCAAAACAAGCGATTGAGTGATGTAAACAATTGCCAACAGTATGACTTATAAACACAAATTGAATTTGAGACAACGAGAGTAAGCAGCCTCGCTTACATCGTCCCGCTCGCGTCCACCTCCCCACATCTGGTCTCATTCCTGACACCCTTAGAAAACTAGAATATTTAAAAGCCAATTATTTTAGGCTAAATGAGAACAAGAGAGAGAGAAAAAAAAAGATTGTTTCTCATGCTTTTCCTGGCCTTATCCATGCCCCATCGCGTTCACACAGTCAGCCACCAGAGGGGGTTTATTCCCGCGGATGGATCTCACAAAAGCTTCAGTCACTGAAAAGTGTATTCCACTCCCTGAACCCATCCCTTTGTGGCGTCGGCCCGCGCGGCCTTGGGCTCCCCTGAAAATTCGCCTGAAGTTCGTCTGGCACCGATGGTTGGCTTGGCTCCGCCTCTTATCAGAAAATTGCATGTTCCCCCGGAGTGTTGGACGGAGGTGTGTGAATTCAGCGCCAAAGAATCTGTTCCAGTTTATTTCCTGATAGAATATGTCCGTGCATGATATTTCCTCTCCCACCCATCTCACCCACCCATGCCCGTCTTTTTTAAAAGTTCATGACCATTGGTGGTTGAATATTACATCAAAATATTGGTCTCTCTCTCTCTCTCTCTCTCTCTCTCTCTCTCTCTCTCTCTCTCTCTCTCTCTCTCTCTCTCTCTCTCTCTCTCTCTCTCTCTCTCAATCAGGAACGTATCTTCAAGTTACGCCAGGCGGTGATGCCACCAGGTGAGCGAGCGTGGCACGGGCCCCATGCTGGGCGACCGTGGGGGTGAGAAAGAGGTGGAGGAGGAGGAGGAGGGGATATTGGTTTTGTGCGCCGTGCGTCTCACCAGGGAGACGGTGGTGGTGGTGTGGTGTATGAGTCGTGTCGGGGTCGACCAGCCGGACACCCATATGGCCAGACATCCATCACACACACACTTTGCGGCCTCAACAGTAATTGATCTCAGGTCCTCTTGCTCTCACCCCGGCACCTTACTTGGCTCCTTCACCTGTCGTGTCCGCTCTTTGGCGACTCCTCTCCTCACTGACGTGTGTTCCATCCCTCCCTTTTTTCTTTTTTTCTTTTACGTTTCACTTCCGCCATTTCGTTGTCGACCATTCGACGCTCTTCGTCAGCTGTATTTTTTTTTTTCGTTAATCCACCGTCGGTTTTTCGTGTCGTGTTTGCCCTCTGAGTGGGGGGAGGGTGAGTCCGTCGGCTTTACCTCTCGACCTCTGCTCCACGCGTTCGAACCCTCTTAAACCCCAGATCCTTCATCACATCCTGGCGACCTGGACGCCGTCCTCAGCCCCACCCTCCCTGTTGTGTGTTGCTGCTTGGAGCTGATTACCCCCCGTCGCCTCCCGGGCAGCGTTCCCTGTTGTCCATCGGTGTCTGTCTGGGTCGCTGGCCAGATGGTTTGATGCCTTGATCTCGCTCGATGTCTGTCCTATCCGGTCATTATGGTCGTCCAGCTCTCCCCATTGTGGTGCCTGGCCTGTCTAGACTTCTGTTCCGAGTCTTGCAGCGTTGGACGAGCTCCTGCTGTTTGCACAGCACCAGCGGCCGACCTCCGAGAACTGCCCAGGTGTGGCGGGCGCGCGCGCGTATGTATGTATGTGTGTGTGTGTGTGTGTGGGGTGTTGGGTTTACAGACTTTTTGGTGTCATTTTTTCTCGTTCTTTTTTTTTCCAGACTTTTGTTACTTTTTTTGCGTATATTTTGTAATGTTTTATTTATTTATTTATTTATCTATTTGTTTTACACAGGTCGCTTGCTAGCGTATCTGTAATTCTCTTGGTGTCATCGTAAATTCTGAATCCCTTGTTGTGCTTGTTATTCTTTATATACGCCTTGGGACGGTTCTGAATTTCTCCCCTACTCCCTCATCCCAGTCTGGGACCCGCCTCCTCTTGCTACCCTTCTGGTCTGTCAGGCTGTTGCGAGGCCACGGCCCTGTGCACAAGTGCCTACATAGCCACACAATTCCTCCTATCTGTCTCCACTTCCTTTCCTACGTGTCTTTCTTTTGATTTTTCTGCGTTATCAACTTTTAAGCTCTTTTTTTTCATACCCTTGTAATATTGTCGATGGTAAGATTCTTTCATGAATTAACTCCTCAAAGCACAGGAGACGCCGGCCAAACATGGGTTCTGTCTTCTGAACCTCACCTCACCTCACCTCACCCTTGAGCTGAGCCGCGGCGGCGTGTCGCTCCTGACGCGGGTCATTAGTGCCGCGTGCTCCTTGATGTAACATGGCTTCCTGAGGACGGAGGGCCGGTAAAAATCTGGCCGGCGGGACAAACGGGCCAATATATCCCTGGCCGCCTGGGGCGACAAGACTAATCACAGGTAACAGCAGTTTGCAGGGGCGCCCGTAATGCATGAAGCGGAAATATATGACATGAGGGAGGGGGGGATATTGGCCCAGGTTATTGGATGGCTCTCCGGCTGCAGGCCTTTGTCACAGTTGTGATCGGAGGGTTTTTATGGTCGTTTTGTTGGTGTGGGTTGTGGAAGGGGGGGGGGGAGAAGGGTTGGGATGGGTTTGAGGGTAGTGTGTTGGGGGGAAGGGGAGAAATGCGTGCTGGGAGATAACGACTGGGAGATGGAGGAGGCGCTGGGAGAGATAAGGAGGAGATGTTGAGGGTAGGTAGAGATAGGGTGACGGTGGAGGCGAGAGGAGAGATACCGTGAAGAAGGGGAGGTGGGAGGACAGATGTAGATAGTCAGCACAGGCGGGAGGAGGAGGAGGAGGAGGAAGGTACTGCAGTGGTGGTGAGGACAGGCGCACGAGGCAGGGGAGAGTGAAGGGAAGGAAATACATAAGAAGAGGAATAACGATAATGGATATGACGAGTGTAAATAAGGGGCAAGTGCGATGACTGGGGGACATTATAGACGGGGGTTTGTAGAATGAGAGACGAAGGAGGTGAAGCAAAGAAGGAGGCAATAAGGTGAGGAGGAGACGCGACCCACAGGGTATTTGATTAAAACCTGGTGACACCAGCGGTAGAAGACGAGACGCCTGAAGAGGTATACTTTGGAGAAGAGAGGCTTCAGGACGCGAGGTATGAGAGGATGACTGGCTGAAAAGGACGACCTGGTGACGTGCACCACCACCTCCTCCTTCTGTTTGTCTCCTGGGACAGCTGGAGATATGCGCCTCTAGCCCAGCTGCAGCAGCAGCAGCAGCCACCGTCTGCTGCCTTGGGCCTCGGGAGACATATGCGCCACACCGGCGCTCCTGCAGGCAAGCAGGCAGGCAGGCAGGGACATTGAGAAGTATTGATTACAAGACTGTTTAATATTGTCACTGGTTAACAAGCGCCCCCTGCGCGTGTGTGTGTGTGTGTGTGTGTGTGTGTGTGTGGTACCTGCTGGAGTCGTCCGTCGTTCCAGTGTTGGTTCCTGGCCCGTGTGATCACGCCAGATGTGGACCCCAGACCTGGCCATGAGACTCTGGCTATCATGGGGTCCCCCCTGTATGATTATCAGTGCTTGAGTCTGATGAATATTTGACCAGTTGTGTGTGTGATAACCCCGGACAACCTTTTATGGTAGTGGGTTCTTGCAGTTTGTTTTTTTTTTTCCGCTGTGAGGGAGGCTGGATGGAGTAGGGCCTTACTATTTGTGTCATGGGTGAAAAGGCGGTATTATTGGGTGATTCTGTCGCCCTGGTTTGAGGAAGACATTCACATGTGATGGCAGGAGGATGGTGGAAGTGGCAGGAGCCATGGGGAGGGAGTATGTGGTGGCAGGAGGGTACAGGTGCAAGAGCATGTGTGCTGCTGTGGTGTGTGTCAGAGGTGCTGCACCGCGATGGCAGCGGTTTAGAAGATAGTATCAGATTTGTGGATCAAAGTGTGGAGTTAAGCCCGCGCTAACCACCACTACTGACCCACCTGGTGATTTGTGGGGCAGCGAGGTAGTTGGATAATTAGCCAGGAG
This sequence comes from Panulirus ornatus, assembly GCF_036320965.1. NCBI lineage: Eukaryota > Metazoa > Arthropoda > Malacostraca > Decapoda > Palinuridae > Panulirus > Panulirus ornatus. The sequence continues at coordinate 17,554,061 of NC_092257.1, read as the reverse complement.
GGAGCGGTGGAGGCACGCGAGGCAACCATTACCAACATTATGGGCATGTCTCCGCCCGGGGTTCTTATCACAGCACCACCGCCCGCCGCCCTTTACTCCACCCACGCTCTCGGTGTTGTGGTGGTGAGCTATGGGGAAGGTTTGGTGCTGTGGAGGAGGAGGAAGAGGAGGGGGAGGACATGGAGGAAATGAGAGAGACAATGGATGTGCGTGTGTCTGTGTGTATGTGTTTGTCGTAACTGATTACTCTGAATATCTCGAGATGTTTACATTCGGGTGTGCTAGTTTGTATTTGTATGCGAGTGTAGGTGTAGTGTTTTTTTTTTTTTGTCTTGTCTGTATCACCATCAGAGAGGACCTCACACACACTCTCATGTGAGGGACTTCCTCCCACCACCATCTTTGGAACTGCCGCTCTGCAGCATCTCCGAAGGTGCCAGTCAGCACCATCCTTGGCGCCCCACACCCACAGAGAGGCGACACCAACACTCCCTGCAATTCTGGTCGGCTTAGGGAACACAGACGGACGCCCAACATCAAGCAACAATTACCATTAATCACTAAGTCGACCGCCAGTTTTAAAGTGAATTGAGAAGTCTGGGTCGCCACGTTTAGCGGGATGTGGGTCTGGTATCGTTGAAATGGCGGGGCTGTTGGGGGGCCTTTGGAGGAGCACCTTTGAGAGACTAGGGCAGGTGGGGATCCCCCAGCGGTGGAACGATTGTCCCTTTGGTCCAAATGAGACAGAGATCCTTTACGGGTTGAGTAAACATCCTGAAGATTCATGAAGAGTGGTTCCTTTGGGTAAGATATCCCTCATAACTACAGGGTGGATTCGTGCAGATCCTGTGTGGATATTTTACAAATGGAATCCTGGAGAGTATCCTGTAGGGACGGAATGGAGTGGATATCCCTCCGGACTAGGGAAGGAAGAAGTGATCCCTGTGGTCTGTGGTGTGGGTGTGGTGTATACATCCAGAAGAAGTCGGGAGAATGTCTTTCACACTCAGGATGGGTATTATGCAGGTCCAGGGGAGGAATGAGGGACTCGTTTGATTACATACGTGTATCCTTGAACCTCAGGGTGTGGGCAGTGTCTCAGAATGATTTTGGTCACCACTGCTACGGGGACGGTGAGCGGGTCGTGTTTGTGCTTCAAGTCTTGTAGCACGGTACCTCCTGCTGGATGGAGTCAGACGTGTCGTAAAGTGATGGTCACTGTTGATACCAGACTTCATACCACAGGATTCTTCTGGTGCGGATTTGGTCAAATGGAGAGCGAGTGGTACCTCTCTGGACGGGTTTCAGATTGTGTTGGCTACAATGGTCTGCATCCCTGGCCACTCCACCCACCACACAACCCTACCACATACAACACAGCCTCTGCCATTGAGATGGGTCGAAGTTCTTGCTATGTTTGTCTTCAGATTTCAAAGGTTTATAAGTGCGACTATCTATATAGGAGTGTGATGAGAGGATGTTTTTGCTGTGGTGATCCCAGAGGAGCGGGGCGAAGTAGCGGCCACAGGGGACATCAGTATATTGGTAGTCACCACTGTGTCTCGCCAACATGACCGGCTGGTGGTGAGCTATTGAGGTAGTGGTGTGTGGGAGGGGACCTTGTGTATGGGAGGACCCGTGTGTGTGGGAGGACTTAAAGAAGGCAGGAGAGGTCATGTTTCTGACGGCGGCGGTGCTGGTGGGGGTCCACATCAATGCCACCCTGAACCCTTGGGTCTCTCCACTCTACACAAGTATACTGTTGTTTATGATATATAGATTGCTATATATATATTATCTATAACAATAGTAATTGTAAACATTACTTCATCTCTAGTGTTGTGATGAAGGATTACGGTGCTGTATTCCAGTCGATAGATAAGGAATTGTATTCAAGCTGTATCTGATGTTGTATTCAAGTTGTATCTGATGGTGATGAAGGCGATGGAAAATACAGAGGACTTGAAGTGTAGAAGTTTATGTCGTGGCAGCGCCCTGCGGCTCCTTGGTCTTGTCTCCGGGTAAGCGAGCTTGCGAGGAGTCCTTACCGCGCCAAGCACCCCTGTACACGAGGAGTGAGGTCATCCAGCAGGACCCATGAGTGTGCAGCCATCCCTTAAGGATCCTCACCCACCGGGGTTTATTTCTGCCATAAACAAACCTGGGACCTGGACAGACTGGAGGGGCTGGAGACGCCCTCCCCTTATGGTGCACCTGACACCTTTGGTGCAGGTACACAGGTCTTTGTGACACGCATGGATCGCTGGTGTGACACAAGAGCACCTCAGTGGTACGCGTGTCATGCTGTAAACATCGCACATACCCAAGGAGCTCGATTTCTGTCGATTAAGTAACGCAGGGAGAACCAAAAACTGCACAGCTGATCTGTGCGGTCGCACAGCCCATAGGCGCGGCGCAAATAACCCATATCTTGCTCCTTACGACTCGGAACCCAGGATCTTGAAATCAGAAGCCCCTTCACTTACGCCTCAGCCACGCCGTTTGATTTTTCAGGCACTGGTGAAACCTTGTACGTAGATAGAGTCGGGGCTTTACTGTCGGTGGTGAGTGAGTGCGTTACTTGGTGAGCCAGACTCGGGCGGGTGTTTACCTCCGTGTCGCGCCTGCCGCCCTAGATGGTGGCTGAAATACGTTGGAGGAGGATCCTGTTGGGTGCTCTAGTGTCCCACATGTGGTGCTGTGGTGAGAGTGGCAGGCTGTTAGTGTGTATGGTTCGGTCAGGCTGCTCCCTGGCCACACACCTGTACTTTTAGTTCAGTAGAGAGAGACATTATGGTAGCGAATGTAGGGACATACCTGGTGCAGACGAGGCAGCTTAAGAAATGGAAGTAATTGTTTAGGAGAGTCAGTATCTTTGTGTTGCTGAAGACTGACCACGGTGTGGGGTGGACGGCAGCTGATGCAGGCAGGGCCTGAAGACCTCCGTCTGGAGTTCCTGAGTTATCTTCCCTACAGAACACAATGATATGGGCTACAGGGGTAAGGCGGGGCCGTATTGTTGGACTTCAGTATCCACTTTGGGCCTTACTGTATATATATATTGAAGAAATTCATAAGCCATCATGCCTCAACACCCGGGGCAGCATGCATAGTCATACACCACACACACACCTCAACCACACTCTCGTACATCATCCCAACATTCACCCCACCCACATACACCACACCTACACCCAGCCACACCATAGCATACTACACGCACACCCTATCACGCTCTCCGACAACACGCCTACACTGGGCCACACCCCCAGACACCTCACCCACAGCCGGCCACACCTTCAGACACCACACATACACCCGGCCACACTCTCGTACATATCCAAAACTCTACACCTAATCTCCCTCCGCTCTACTATCACAAAAGTCAATGACATCCTATTTACGACCTGACCCCACACATCCCCTCCCCCCACCTCCCGGCACTCCCTCCGACCTTTATATTATTAAACCTTCCCAAGAAAAGAGCCCTTGAGCCACACCTGCACCGCGCCGCCCAGCCTGGCACCATCTGTACCGCATACCGCCACATGCAACCCAGACACTACACCCCGTCACCTCTGTTACTACCACAAGCACTCCTCACGCCACACCTCTGCTACCGCCACGCACACTCCTCATACTATACCTCTGGTACCACCACAAGCCCTCCTCACACCATACCTCTGCTACCACCACGCACACTCCTCACACCATACCACTGGTACCACCACAAGCCCTCTTCACACCATACCTCTGGTACCACCACAAGCACACCCTCACCCACCACACCACACCCTAAGCCCTCTGGTACCACCACACGAACCCCTCACCCACCACTCCACACCCTGAGCCTTCTAGTACCACCACACTCACCCCTCACCCACCACACTACACCCCAGGCCCTCTGATACCACCACACTCACCCCTCACCCACCACACTACACCCCAGGCCCTCTGATACCACCACACTCACCCCTCACCCACCACACCGCACCCTGAGCCCCCTCTGGCATCCCACCACAGCTGCCTCTGCCGGCGGTGCTGTAATATAGAGTCTCCTCCACGTGTGGCGGCCAATATTGCATGTGTGTTGTTGTCCTCATGCATCATGTGTTGCTCTCGTGGGTCGCCCCGCCGCCCCCACACCCAACTGCTGCTTTCAGACACCATAACCTTATATATATATATATATATATATATATATATATATATATATATATATATATATATATATATATATATATATATATATATATATATATATATATATATATATATATATATATAAACAGCAGTACCACAAGCCACACTTACTGCATCATCAGGTGTCTGTGAAAAGATCACCATTGTAAAATTGAAGCTATAAAGTCATACACATGAATTATACACATTTTAAGGTTTTTCTTAATGAACGAAATAGGTGTATGCTAATGATTAAGACACATATAGAGATCGTATGAGATGGTTAGATGTGCACAAAGCGAACACTTGGTGGCTGGCCATGTACACATCACCAGGTGACGGGCCATGTACACATCACCAGGTGGCGGGCCATGTACACGTAAGATCGTATGTTTTGTGTCAATTTAGTGTGACACCTTCCCAGTGTGTTGGCGTGTGTCTACACCAGACAACGAGACTTCTCATGGAAGTTCGCAGAAAACGTGGTTTGAGATGGGGGAAACTTTTTTGAAAGCCAATGGTGGTGTAAGGGTCATAGTTATTGGTCAGTCATATGGGACTGGGGACGATCCCACTCACATATTGGTGAACTGATTTACATAGATACGTCATAGTTTATTACCGGAGGGGTTGAGGGGGGTAGAAAATGCAGACTAGGTAATGATTTTTCAATAACTCTCCCCCAGCTCCGTATTGAAGAAAACGAGGGAAACTGTTGACACTGACAACGGTTCTGGCATAAATGTACGATCATTGATGAGGTGGAGGAGGAGACTGAACACCCCTGCGTCTCCATCACGATTGCCCAATACTAGGAACACCACAAGAGTGAGATGTTCGGTGATGAGGGGAGAAATGAGGAAGGACGAAGAGTGAGGTGTTCAGTAATGAGGGGGAATGGGGAAGAACGAAGAGAGGTGTTCAGTAATGAGGGGGGGAATGGGGAAGAACGAGGCGTGAGGTGTTCAGTTATGAGGTGGAAAATGGGGGAGAACGAAGAGTGAGGTGTTTAGTGATGAGGGGAGAAATGGGGAAGGACGAAGAGTGAGGTGTTCATTGATATGGGGGAATGGGGAAGAAGGAAGAGAGTGAGGTATTCAGTGATGGTGGAATGGGGAAGAACGAAGAGACCAAGGTATTCAGTGATGTGGGGGAAAGGGGAAGAAGGAAGAGAGTGAGGTATTCAGTGATGGAAAAAATGGGAAAGAGCGAAGAGAGTGAAGTATTCAGTGATGTGGGGGAAATGGGGAAGAACGAAGAGTGAAGTATTCAGTAATGGGGAGGGAAATGGGCGAAGAACGAAATGATTATGCTCTGTAGATATTAGATGTGAAGTAGAGAAGACACCCCTCCAGTACGACCCATGTAGAAGGCACCACAGTTCATAAATCGTGTCACCGAGAGTCGTGGGTACAATCTCTTGTTAAAAAAAAGAAAATAAATATGGCTTTTGTGAACCGGGGGAGATATTGGGAGGCGTCAGGAACGCGACTCTATTTTTTTTCCTTTTGTTCCCCAATACATTTTTGGGTTCACTTTGCGTGGATTTCCTGTACATGTATTTTTATGATATTTTTCTCCCCCTTCTCCGGAAGGGCATTTACCCCCCCACCCCAACCCTGCAGAGCCAGGCAGGTCTGAACTCTTATTTTTCTCAGGCTCCTAATTTTTTTCTTTTTCTTTCCTTCGAGACAATCGTGATTGTAGCATGTTTTGGCCCATGTGTTATGTCGTATACTGAAATGTGTGTGTGTGTGTGTGTGTGTGTGTGTGTGTGTGTGTGTGTGTGTGTGTGTGTGTGTGTGCGCGCGTGCGCAGGAGTCACCACGGTTCTTAACTCCAGGCAGATGTGGATCAACACCTGCACCCTCCCCATGTCATCGTGATGGCCAGTCACTCACACTAGCAGCTCCAACTATTCTGGGCATCGCTCACACACACACACACACACACACACACACACACACACACACACACACACACACATATTTGCATATCCTGCATACATTTCATGTACACTTGATTATATCATTTATTTATTTAGTCATCCAGTTTTGCACATTCCTCTCACTGGTCCTTCCCTCTCTTTACTTCCGCTGTCACACTGAGGATGAGGGAGGACTTCGTTGTCACTCTGAGGATGAGGGAGGACTTCGTTGTCACTCTGAGAATGAGGGAGGACTTCGTTGTCACTCTGAGGATGAGGGAGGACTTCGTTGTCACTCTGAGGATGAGGGAGGACTTCGTTGTCACTCTGAGGATGATGGAGCACTTCGTTGTCACTCTGAGGATGAGGGAGGACTTCGTTGTCACTCTGAGGATGAGGGAGGACTTCGTTGTCACTCTGAGGATGAGGGAGGACTTCGTTGTCACTCTGAGGATGATGGAGCACTTCGTTGTCACTCTGAGGATGAGGGAGGACTTCGTTGTCACTCTGAGGATGAGGGAGGACTTCGTTGTCACTCTGAGGATGAGGGAGGACTTCGTTGTCACTCTGAGGATGAGGGAGGACTTCGTTGTCACTCTGAGGATGAGGGAGGACTTCGTTGTCACTCTGAGGATGAGGGAGGACTTCGTTGTCACTCTGAGGATGAGGGAGGACTTCGTTGTCACTCTGAGGATGAGGGAGGACTTCGTTGTCACTCTGAGGATGAGGGAGCACTTCGTTGTCACTCTGAGGATGAGGGAGGACTTCGTTGTCGGGTTTACTCCACGTCTTGTCAACTGTGTCTTTGCCTGAGCCTAATCCAGTTTACTCTACCAGTGTCCTGGCGCATTTCATGGTATAGTTCTTATCTAAAACGTGGTATCAGATTGTGCTAATCTAAAGTTCGTTATCATCTTGATATCTTAGGAATCGAAACGTAAGTAGATTACAGTGAACTGGATGATGTGATCAGGGTAGGAGGGAGGAGAGGAAAGGCTGGCTGGAGAGTGAGGGAGGTGGTCTGGGTAAAGTAGGGTCCTGGACACTCCGAGGTCCCCCCCTCAAGTCTCTCATGACAAGGGACGTTCCTGGTGCTGGTGGTGTGGTTGCCCTGTAGTGACAAGAGGTTTATCACGCCCGCTCCCCACCTCCGCCTGGCGTGTCCCTCATTAAATCACTCCCACACGAGTGCCCAATGTGGCGCCTCCTCCGGTGACACTTAACATCTCCATCTGCAGGTCTTGCTCTCGTCCCCTCACCATCGTGGTGTGTAAAGTACGTGCGAGCTGTTGACCAGACTATGGGTTGATAGGAAGTATGGTGTCCAGCAGATGGCAGACGGGAGGCTAATAATACGTATGGTATCCATCAGATACATATGGCAGGCTGACACTAAGTATGGTATCCAACACAAAACAGACGGTAGAGAGTTAACAAACCAGAGGGCGAGGCAGTGGCAGTACCATACACGGCTCCTTAGTGGGGACGAGGCAGTGGCAGTACCACAGACGGCTCCTGTTGGGGACGAGGCAGTGCAGTACCACAGAAGGCTCCTGGTGGGGACGAGGCAGTGGCAGTACCACAGACGGCTCCTGGTGGGGACGAGGCAGTGGCAGTACCACAGACGGCTCCTGGTGGGGACGAAGCAGTGGCAGTACCACAGACGGCTCCTGGTGGGGACGAAGCAGTGCAGCACCACAGGCAACTGCTGATGGGGACGTGTGACGTATCAGCCATGGAACATGGGGAACTCGAGGCCCAGTGAGACTTAAGAGGGTCAAGTGTAGAAACCTTTCATCAGATCCTGCCGCTACACCGCATCACTGGCAGACTTGTGCGTTAGGGAGTACAAATGCAGTGTAATTACAAGGACGATACACGTTTTCAGTCTGGTTTCTGAAAACCGAGTACCGTATTTATCTCTGCTGTAGCGCGTAATGATCACTAGAGTGATGATTGGTTCGTGAGTGGATCAGAATGTGGCAAATATTGACCAGATGTGTCAACGAGAGGAGGAGTCCAGCTGCGGCCTCACGAAGGGAGTGAGGCCTGAGGGCCTCGGTGAGGACCGGGTACTACAGAGTCTGGCGGAGCAAAAAGTGTGTTGGTTGGCTCAGGTAATTTAGGGAAAGTTACGAACACAGGTGCTTGAGGCTGTGTTGGCGAGCGCTGCCCCCCCCCCCCCACCTCTCTCTCTCTCTCTCTCTCTCTCTCTCTCTCTCTCTCTCTCTCTCTCTCTCTCTCTCTCTCTCTCTCTCTCTCTCTCTCTCTCTCTCGTGGAGGCAGGCGGAGGGAGCAGTGGAGGGAGTTGCAGGGAGATTGTGGGAGGCACATACGAGTGTTGAAGGGTTGTAGGTACGGGTGGAGAGGGTGCATCGCGGGCAGGTGTGGCTGGCGGTAGCAGGCTCTTTAAGGTTGCACAGTACCTCTCATTACGACTCTTAACCAAGGGTTCGTGGTATACCCAAGGGAGAATGCACACACACACACACACACACACACATACACACACACACACACACACACACACGCGCGCGCGCGCGCGCGTTCACAGAGAAGTAGAGGAAGGGGTGGGAGATCTGGAGGGAGAGGGAGAGGCTGGAGGGGCAGGTCATGGGGGAGTGAGAGAGAACGGAGAAGGGAGAGAGAGAGAGAGAGAAAGAAAGAGAGGAGGAAAGAGAAGTTAAAGGTTAAGGGTAGAGGAGGAGGAGGAGGAAGCAGCGTGAGGTTTTACTTGTGTACATATTTCTGAACTGGGTTGTCAGTGTAATTACCTGTTTGTGCCGTACGGGGAGGGAGCTCCGCGCGCTCGTGAGGTCCCATCTCTTGACCTTTACTGTGATGCGAATCCTTGATTTTTTTTTTGTCCGCTGTCGGTAATCACCGCTCCGTCACTAAGTACAGTCTCTTCACCCAGTACTTTTCATACGAGAGATGTACTTGGTTGTATTTTTTTTTTCTAACGCATTTCAAGTTAAATTTCATACCAAGGTCTCTGGTTATTATGTCTTTTGCGGCTTTCGAAGAATTGTCCAATGACAGCTTCATCAAACTCCTGTACAAAACTTGTGATCAAGTCACCAATTTTCCCTCTCTCTTCCATGGTGGGCAAATTCAAGGCCTCAAGCCTCTCTCGCTGTACCGTTGCTCTCCTGATTCGGGTACAGTCGTTTCTTCTCCTAAATCTGGACTTTTTGTGTCCAATACCAAACTTCAGAACCATATTTAAGTCTTGGCTTAATATAAGATACGAACAGTTTGCATTGGAATGAGATTCTGAGATTTCCCAGCAGATGGTTGGCCTCCTCTGCTCCTTCGCCAAAGGAGGAAGTCTAGTGACATGTCAAAGTAAAGTGTCGAACTCCACATACACAGGTTCCTGCCTCTAACTTCTTACTTAATGTTATTCGTATCGAGGGTTTTCCCCCCTTTTGACTGCTTCCCATCCTCATAAACTCGTGTTTACTGGGATTAGACTCCATTAACCATATATTATAAGAAGTTTGACATTTTCTTCAGGTTTTCTGACCTCGACCTCAATCGTTCCTTGGTTATGATATTAAAAAGAATGGGTTTTCGAATGACATCATCGTCACATTCCCAGCAGCAAGTTGGAGTTCATTACAGAGAGCTACGAGGGCTAGAGTGAGAGTGAGACACGTTGGCGGAGTGTTGAGGGAGGGTTGAGGTACGCACTGCGGCCCGGCGGCAGCTGACGACAAGAGCAGACACACGCACTCACCACAGGAGGGAGGGAGGAGGGAGGAGGAGGAGCAGTGGCGCCGCTGACACAGTTGTACACACAGTTGTCACGTCCATGCTACACACGCACCGATGCAGGACCCGTTCTGAACCTCACCAGCTGCTGCCTTGTAGACACCACGTTTATATATACTTAAAGCTTCGTACTTAAGTACCGACCCAGTGAGATCACTTTTTTTGTATCTCCTTCCAAAAAAGTACTTGCGTCTCTGGACACAAGCCATGCGTATGGACCAGCCTGGCTTCCTACCTCGTGTTTTCAAGGATTACGTTTCTGAACTTGCCCCCCGGGCTTGCTTGCCTTCTCGGCTTTTGCCTAAAAACTAAAGAATATCCTTCGTCTTAGAAACTCGCATGGGTACAGCCTGCTCCAGGGCACAGTGGCCTTTTTTTTAACACCCTCCAGCGATCGTCCTGTTGCTCTGACTTCTACCGTTTCCCGAGCCTTCCCATCCCTCGTTAGCTCCCGCGTCCTTAAGCATCCTGAGCCTCAAGGCTGGTCATGGGTATGGCCTCCGTAAAGCGCGATCCACCGTCGAGATTTGTAAGTCGTCGCTATCAGCGCCATGTTCCTCCTGTGTGCAGTAGCGCCATCCCATGATCACCTTGTGAGCGGTAGCGCCACCCCATGATCACCTTGTGAGCGGTAGCGCCACCCCATGATCACCTTGTGAGCGGTAGCGCCACCCTATGATTACCGTGTGAGCGGTAGCGCCACCCCATGATCACCTTGTGAGCGGTGGCGCCACCCCATGATCACCCAGTGAGCACTAGTGCCACCCCATGATCACCTTGTGAGCGGTAGCGCCACCCCATGATCACCTTGTGAGCGGTGGCGCCACCCCATGATCACCCAGTGAGCACTAGTGCCACCCCATGATCACCTTGTGAGCGGTAGCGCCATCCCATGATCACCTTGTGAGCGGTGGCGCCACCCCATGATCACCCAGTGAGCACTAGTGCCACCCCATGATCACCTTGTGAGCGGTAGCGCCATCCCATGATCACCTTGTGAGCGGTGGCGCCACCCCATGATCACCCAGTGAGCACTAGTGCCACCCCATGATCACCTTGTGAGCGGTAGCGCCATCCCATGATCACCTTGTGAGCGGTGGCGCCACCCCATGATCACCTTGTGAGCGGTAGCGCCACCCCATGATCACCTTGTGAGCGGTAGCGCCACCCCATGATTACCTTATGAGCGGTAGCGCCACCCCATGATCACCTTGTGAGCGGTAGCGCCACCCCATGATTACCTTGTGAGCGGTAGCGCCACCCCATGATCACCTTGTGAGCGGTAGCGCCACCCCATGATCACCCTCTGGGCGATGGCTGAGTGTTTGCCTAATGCGAGTTTGGCTATTGCATCAGTTTTATCATGCTCCCGGAGGTCTGTGTGAGAAACAGTGCGCTACAGTTTGACCTGAATCCCTTTACCAGCAGTGTTCACCGTGGCTTCACAGACAAACATGTTATATATTCGTCTTTGGTTATGTAGGACAAGAAGTGAGGAGAGATGATTAGATTGTCTTTGGTTGCAGTTTATACAAGCTCAAGAGCGATGAGTATGGCAGACACTTCACTCTCTAGGGTGGATGCCCAATTGTTTGTTCTAACGTTCTTCTCGTATGTGTTACAGGCTGGCTGGATCACAATGGCAGCACTACCTATCCTACCAGTGGCAGAATTGAGGGAGCCGTCAGTCTAGATGCACTGGGCTATGTTATTGTCAGTCTGGAGTTTCTGCATGTGTTCAAAAGCACTGGTTTTGGCTCAGTGGATGAATACGACTAAGTATGGTGATGTCAAAGGAAGTTATCTGCCAGGGGAGGTGGGAACTGCTCCTGTTACCTCCCAGTGCTTGTACAGCTGATGTACTTCTAACATTATCATGTGTATGGCTGCCATCTGGATCCACTTAGATTCACTTGTTCTGTGGCAGAGTTGCTTGAACGTTTCTGAAGAGACAACAGTATATGGTTCTCCACGCTTAGGAGCTTCAGTCCCATCATGTGACTGAATTCAAGTACTCTGTCCTCATCGCTAGGTGTGCCTAACGTGTTGAATGCATAAAAGTGAATTTTTGGACACCATTTCTCTTATCTAATCATTGCCTTAACTCTCTGTGAGAGACCATCTTTGAGCCAAGCACGTCATTCTAGCAGTGTTAACATTAGCATCATGATTAAGACTGTACCCTGCTACAGCTCTTGAAAGCTCTGGACCAGTATAATAGTCGTTGATTCACGTTTCGTGCAGCAGGTCTGCAGTACCTGGGACCGAGCTGCCGAGATGTTCGTAAGACGTTGTCATTAAGTTTGTCATCAGTTTTCAACGTTGATGGTCCATTGTGCTTCGTTTTCTGTGGTACTTTGTTTGGGTATTAATCCAGAGTTACTCTGTCTCCTGCCTGTGCCGTTAGGATCCCTGTGTGATAACGCCCATCTTTTACAACCTCGGCTGCGAGGTATTTGGCTACGCCCTCTTCTACAACGTAAAGGACAAAAACTTGGGCAACCTCCCATTGACTTGGAACCTTAGCAATGTTTTCTCCCTTCTGCAGAAACTCCACGAGATCCATCATTCATATACGTCACTTGCCTTACCATGTGACTCATATGCTTAACCCTCCGACGCAGTCACGTCGAGACGCCTACCTCACCTCCTGTTTGCTTCCCCACCAGCGCCACGGGACACCTATAATACCTTGTCCCCTGTACCAACACCATGCCTACCTCACCTCACCTCACCTCACGTTATCTAATCCCGAACCACTGGCAGCAGCTCATCTTGAGCTAGATCAGCTGTGTATTTCACTAATCAGTCATTGTATATTACCTGTGCTTCCGTAGCTCTCCCTCCAGTCCATCGATCGCCACAGCAAAGAGAGAAGTTAGACACATAAATACACGTACTAGAAGTTGTATACAGTGGAATGATTGAAGGGCTTGTCCACATCTATTTTATCATTTGATTTACCATCCCACATACTATGGCATGGGCAAGACATTACATTGCTACTCGACCTAATCCAGCGTGCAGGAGCCTCAGCTGGACCTGTGGTAGCAAACACTGGCTGAGTGTGAGGCAGTGAGCCGCACACACGTTATCATGCCGACGATCGTGAAGTCATTGGGGACCCCTGGCAGGGTCCCTCGCCAACCTCCGTCGCCGAGAAGATAAGAACTCTTAAGGATTACGATGGGCACGACGGTATAGATATCAAGGAGGGAGGAGTTCGTCTGGTGTTCAGGGAGGAGTCCACACACCTGGCGCGGTCCACCTGGAGTATATGGCTGGGTCGGGGCGCCGCCGCCCCGTCACCACGCGGGGTCCACACCCCTTCCCTGTTGGTTAGTGACAAGATGGTCGAGTGTGTGGGCGGCCTGGCCAGTGTCATCACGATGTAACGAGCGTGTGGGTGGCATGAAGGGTACGTGGATGGCTCTGACTGATCTGATTTTTGCAGCAATATCGGCTGGGTTATTGAGCACTCTGGCCCATCGTGCGGGCGGTGGCGCAAAGAGGACTTTTAAGTACACGAAAGAACAAGAGAGCGGGCGTCAGTGATCGAAGTACACCAGCCGATTCGGTCCTTCGTCGTCTCAGTCCTGTGGAGGTCTACCAAACCCTCCCTCAACACCATCACTCCCTCCCACCCTTACCACCACACCCTAAAACATCAGCACTACTACTCCCTCTTTCTTGGCCACTGCACCCTGAACGGCGGATGGCATAGTTTAGTTGCATAAGTACTCACTCCGCCATCCCCCCCACCTACATATTGCCGGCGCAGCCGTCCCGCTCAACACTGAAATATTTTCCCGCAAATATTTCACCCCAGGACTCAGCAGATTCTACCCAGGCAAGAAAATAAATGAATTTTTGGCGATTGTGTATAAGGGGGTTAGTCGTAGTGCGTTTGGCAGCTTCTTTGTCTTCTGTTTGGCGCTAGAACTAGAGGAGGCGCTGCAGAATCAGTTAGCGAACGGCGGATGTACACACATCATTAGCTATGCTACCATCTGGAGATTGGCTTGGATTGGGGCCAGCTACAGCTGCGGGTACTCTAAGCTTTTCCTCACGTGGATGGTTAAGTCTAGTTACAACAGCTCCAGTTGTTGGTGCTTCAGATACAAGACAACGACACCTTCTTACCTGATGAGTGTGTGTGACCCATTATTCAATCGAATCCTTCTAGTAACTCCATATATTTGTAGGGGATCGAAGGCGTTTGCTGAGGATTTTGGTTATCTCAACAGACGAAGGGTATGTTGGTGGCTTGTGGGTGAGTATAATGGGTATGTAAATAGCGTGAAGGAAGTGCGTGTGGGTGGTTTGTGATGGGCGCGTGGACGTCACGGAGGACAGTGTGGGTGTTATTAAGGTGGGGTGATTGGAAGGAAGAGCGTGTGGGTGGAATGGTGGGCCACCAGGCAGCCTGGAGGACGTGGGGTTGCATGACGAGGTGTGCCGGGCATGACACTGTGTTGGCGGCCACACTGAATATTACATAAGACATGATCCTCCTCTCGCAGGCGTGGGCCACACGGACGAAGGCTGAGGCGGCCCACCAGGGTGCACTTGCTGTCGAACGTGAGGGTACATTTGTGGGGGGAAAGAGGGAGGGCGTCAGATTCACGTGGTGCCGGACGTGAGGGTTCGTCTGGGGTTAGAGTTGGGGGAGGGGGTTGGTCGGGCCGCCAGGGTGTTCATGGAGGAGTCGGGAGGGAGAGTGGGTGGCGGAGGGAGTATGTGGGAAAGCCAAATGACAGAAGACCTGGCTGTATATGACAGTAATAGTCACCTATGTTGTTGTTGTTTGATATTAAACCTCCCTACAACTCAGGAGGTGCGGGCCCTTTGCTCTAGGGCGGCCCGCTAGTAGTGAGGGACCTAAGTACTGGGCCTGGGTTTGGGCTTGTTATCCCACCCGGCCCTTACGAGAGCCAGGCTCCCTTTGTAGTATCCTAACTCCCTGATCTGTGTAGATGTAGAGGAGACATTGAAGCAGTAGGCTCTTCTCAACACCCACCAACACCACTCCAGCATATCAGCTGGCAGGGAAAATAAGTGAGGAGGAACACCAGGTGGTACAGAGAGTATACTGACGTGGACATGCCATAGGAAGGGATGTATGGGTGGCATTCTCATGGAATTACGACTCCTGATTACTCGTTACTCTATGGAAGAACAACTCCTAATTACTGATTACTCTGTGGAAGAACGAGTCCTGATTACTGATTACTCTGTGGAAGAACGACTCCTGATTACTGATTACTCTGTGGAAGAACTTGTGGAAGAACTTAAGCAGCTGCTCTGTAATGGTAAAGGGCGTAGGACATGTGCAAACTGTTATGATCATTTCAAGCAGTGTTATGAAAACCATGAGATTGTTATTCACTGGAAACCTGATATCATGAAAGTATTTGTTTAGCCAGGTTTTGAATGTAGTTACGTCTGCGTCTTTGACCATACCTGATGATGGTTCAGTGTCCTGTAACAGTGGTGCTAGAGAAACGTTGGCCCTCGTCTGTGGTGTATATATATATATATATATATATATATATATATATATATATATATATATATATATATATATATATATATATATATGATTTCATTTTAACTTCACTTTTTTATATCTGGTCAGTTTCTGTGTAAGGCGAAGCACGAGTCGTAAATTTTGTGGCTGAAGTTATGCAGGATTTTGCACAATTATGTCACACCTTGTGTGAATTCAGACTTTTTTTTCCCACAGGATGACTTAGATGTGTGAGTCTTGCCTCATAAAGTTTTCTTATGAGTGACGGATTTAGTATGTTAGTGCTGTACTCATATTCGTTTTGGTATATCTTCGTCACTGACAGATTTTGCTTCACCAGAATTGGGTTGCATATAGTAACTGTGCTCTGATATTATATGAGAAGTTAGCCTGCTAGGATGCACGTGGTGCCGGAGGTGAGGGTATGTGTGAGGGGATAGCCCGCTAGGGTGCACGTGGTGCCGGAGGTGAGGGTATGTGTGAGGGGATAGCCCGCTAGGGTGCACTTGGTGCCGGAGGTGAGGGTGGGAGACGGGTATAGGGCATTGAAAGTGGTTCTGGGAAATTGTGTGTGAGTCTCAGGCCACTTGTGGGCTGATGCTGGTTAGATTGCCCTCTGCTCAGTGAGTTTACCTACGTGAGGATAAAACCTGTCGACGCTCGGCGAGGGATGACAGCATGGCCTTAGGAGAAGCACAGATACATTGTGGAATATTTCTCAAGAGTGTTTCCCTTTTCTCATTACAATGCCGCCATGTAATAGTCTGATCTGATTCATGACTCAAGTATTGAACTGATTCGTGGTTCAAGTATTACGGTTCCTCAAAGTGGCTGTTAAGTCCAGTGTTGAAGGCGAAGGACGAGTGTGATGCCATGTTGAGATTTTGGTCAGAGGAGGCAAATGCTGGGGGCTGGTACTGCCTCGTGACTCGGGGTCATTACATTACAACACGTGTGATCGAGGAACAGGTTGTTTACATTCTCTACCAAGGTGCCTGTGTTGCAGCAGCTGCCTCCCTCCTCCCCAGCCAGCCAGGTGCGTACACCAGCCCGTCGCTGGAGCCAAAGCCTCCTCCCGCCCCTTCATTGGAACCCCCCTCCCACCGACGCACACAGCAACATAAGCAACAACAACAACAGAAGGCAGAAGTTCGTCCTGATTCAGGCCAAGATTTTGATGGACTGCAGCCTCCTGAGGCTTCTTTGTACAAGTAATGGACAGGAGGGGAGGAGCTGTGGCACACGTGCCTGTGGGAGCTGTGGCTATGGCATACGTGCTTGTGGGAGCTGTGGCTATGGCATACGTGCCTGTAGGAGGTGTGGCTGTGGTACACGTGCTTCTGGGAGGTGTAGCTGTAACCTCCGTAACATAAGAGTACAGGTAAAGCTTGGCAACCCGTTCATAGCAGCCGCCACTGGGTCCCTGAGCCCTCACAGTCTGGCGTGGAGGTTGCAGCTCGTGGTAGTGTGTCGTACCATATGGCCCTTCCTGGCGACCCGGCCCAGCATGTGCTGATAGGGAAGGCCTTGTGTGCTTCCTGCCGTCTGACACGATACGTTGGACACTTACCATCCCCTAGTCGTAGATAGACAGCTTCCTTTAACTGTGCATTGAAGTCTGTTGTTTCTCCTCGACACATGACGAAAGAATAACTTCTGCTCGTATGTTAGAGCCATTAAGCGTATTCAGAGGTCCATTTTGAAGCTGTGGAGTCGATATGCGTCTCTGGGAGAACCTTATATTACAGTTTAGTTGACGGGAGGGTCCCCGTCAGCTGTGGGTGAAGTGACAACCAAGGGGACCTGTTATGGGCGTGTCCTGGGGTGGAAGGTGTGCGACAGGAGACGAGCGGACACCACAGCGGGCACCGTCCTCCGACTGGAGTGTATCTAGGAGAAGGTGACGTGTGTGTGTGTGTGTGTGTGTGTGTGTGTGTGTGTGCGTGTGTTTGTGTGTGACTAGTGAGGGCCGTCTTAGATTGGTGTGGAAGCGTCCACCCTGTGGCTGAAGCAAGACAGGTGACGGTGGTGGTGGTGGTGGTGGTAGGTAGGGAGGGAGGATGGTGATGGCTCAGGTGTCAGCGGAGGTCTCCGGTGCATCGCCTCACTCACACTCTCACTCCCAAACTTTCGCTAATTACGTCGCGCGGGACCTTCACTCACACACACACTCACTCGGGCATGACGCAGAACCTTCTGTCCGCCTGCACGCAACTCTTGAAACTGAAATCTGGCCAAGAACGATGAAACTGCAGCCACTCACCCCTCCCGACACGGTCATTACGACAGAGAGCGAGTGTATTTGAAGCTTCGAATGACGTTTTTCCATATCATTGATGTCGTGTTCAGAATACTGTCGTGTCACGCCGTGTAGTGAGGCTCCTTCACACCGGCGTCCCCGCACCTTCACCTCTGCTCTGGTGTAGGGTCACTTTCCCACGCTGAATTACCCCACCTCTCCTCCCGCACCACCTGGTGTAGAGGCAGCCATCTCACACTGCCTGGTCTTACACCACCTTCCCTCCCTCCCCATCACACCACCTGGTATATGGACCGCCGCTTCCCTCCCTCCTTCCCACACCACCTGGTGTAGAGGTCGCCCGCTTCCCGCCTTCCCACACCACATGGTGTAGGTACGGGCTCCCTCCCTTCATCCCGCTCTCTCACACTACCCTGACGTGTGATTCGCCTCTCACACCGCATGTTTCACTCTCCATCCTCTTACCTCTCAAATCACCCGTACAGTCTCTCTCTTCTCTCTCTCTCTCTCTCTCTCTCTCTCTCTCTCTCTCTCTCTCTCTCTCTCTCTCTCTCTCTCTCTCTCTCTCTCTCTCTCTCTCTCTCTCTCTCTCAACATTGGTCTCTTCCCTGATTTTCTTCCTCCTCTACCAGCATGATCTTTCCTACCAGTGACTCCCCCCGCCCCCCTCGCCATCTGTTCCCCACCGTGATTTCAGTATTGCAGTTTACCAACCCAGGGCTTCCCTTCCCTCCAGCTCGGACGACCTTATCACTGGCACAGGTCGCAAGACACTCGGGCGGATTTAATTTATCAGACTGCAGGAGAGAGGCGGGTAGGTGAGGTGGCTGGGCGGCGCTCGGGGGGGAGGGACCATTGTGTGGTAATACGGCTCCGGGAAACCAACACTCACCCTTCAAGGTTTGGCACCCAGACCACAACGGGTGTACATTTTTCTTCGTTGAATGAGATTTTGGGCGACATTTTTAAGGATGGACGCGTAGCAGTGTTAGAACTCTTTTAGATGCCGTGTAAGGAGGATCTGATTCTCCAAGAGTTTCAAGACTGTGAGATTGTATTGATAACGAATGTTTCGCTGGTTGACGTTAAACCACTCTCGGGTTTTTGGTGAGCCAGGCAATTTTTCCTTGAGCATTTCGCCTGGGGGGTTTTAAGGTCCACTTAACCCCGTGGGGGTCGGATGAACCATGTGGAGGTCAAGGTGCGCCGCTCGAGGGGGCCTGAACACTTCATGAGGGGCCACTGTAGACCTGCTGTAGGAAGTGTAGACGTGTGGTGGCGAGGGATGTGAACTGTAACGCGGCCCGGGAGGCGGAGGCAGCGGCCGCAGCCGGAGCCACAGCAGTAGTGTGGCGTCTGACGGTGGAATACTTTGTGAAAGAGACCAAGGGGCGCCATCACCAGGGGGCAAGAGCGGCGGGTTACCATCATGATAGTGCCGTAAGGTGATTGGCAGCAGGTGGCCCGGACCACTCAATAACCAGGGAGGCGACCCGCCCTCACCACCGCCCATCTACCCTGATGGCCGACCGGGCGGAGATCCCACCAGCTTAATGACTATATAATTAGACCCTAATGAGGAAGGTGATAGTACAGAGTAGCATCAGGAGACTACAATCCCCAGGAAGCGAGGCTGGTTAGGTGCACCCCAGGGGGCGGGGAAGAGGGTCGTTTGTTTGTTTTGTGATCTTGTCTCAACAGTCAGGTGTGTGTGTGTGTGTGTGTGTGTGTGTGTGTGTGTGTGTGTGTGTGTGTGTGTGTGTGTGTGTGTGTGTGTGTGTCGGCGGCGGCGGTCGTGGTAGTGTTGCTGGCTCACGCCGACGTCAAAATGCCGGGGAAAATAAAAATCGTCCCATTATGTCGCAGTTGTGTATCATTCGTCGTAACCTGCCGGAGTGCAGAGGTGATGATTGCTGTGTAAACCATAGGAAGTTGTCGTGTGGAGATACATGTGTTCAGCAACGTTAAGTATGTCTGTGTGGAGGACAACAGGAAGGCAGAGGGTGTTGTGTGGCGAGTTGTGAATGGTCGCTTGTCCTCGGGCTGGGTGGCTGGCCTTGATACACCACCACTGTACTCTGATAAATCCGGCAAGTAACTTGACACTCGCCGGTACAGTGGGGAGGAGGGGAAATGATACGTATATAAAAAGCTGTTGCTTGCAATGCACAGACGTTGAGTCATGGCAGGTGTGACCTGGGGTTGTCAGGATGTGGTGGGCGGTGTAGTGCCTCCCCAGCCACTCACCACCAGGTAGCTTCCATTGCTGTTTGTAGTGATAAGTGATACCCCGGCGAACCCTGGCTTATTTACGTGTATGAACGGTCTTGAGGTACAGTGTTATATTACGTGTATCGAGAATCATTTCAAGTGGCGTATCATCACAGAGAAACATGTCTCTCCCACACACACGCATGCACACACCCACACACACAACACACACACACACACACACACACACACACACACACACACACACACACACACACACACACACACACACACGCATAGTCTCACACACACACGCATAGCCTCCCAGACACACACACATATACGCATATTCGTACGTCTAACGAGCAGGCATCAGCAGAGGGCTGGAAGCAGGTCAGGCCCAGGTCTGAGCGGGGAGGTCTCGTCCTCGGGTAACATGTGGAAAGTCTTTTATGGCAGGAGGTTGAGAGGTGTTGACACCCACTCGTACCGAGCGACCTCTCTCCAGCCTCAGGTGGGTCCTTGTCTCCTTGAAGGACCTTGTCTCTCGCCCACCAGAGTCCTCCAGCCCCTCGGCTAACTGCTCTTCCGATCTTTGATCACTTTAGGTAATTACCCGCTGCTCAGTGTCGCGCCAGGCGGGCTGTAGCGAATGGGTCTGGTGCTTCTCCCATCGCCTCGCCCTCGGCAGAGAGTGTGTGTGTGTGTGTGTGTGTGTGTGTGTGTGTGTGTGTGTGGAGAGAGGGAGGGGGGGGGGGGGGCAGCAGGGACGCACATGCTCTGCTGTATTGATTTATGAAGTTCCTGGAGGCGCTGATCTTGGGATTCGTATGGGGGTCTGGGTCTGTACGTGTCCAGACTGTGTCATGGGTATTTCTGTGCTACGCGTGTGTGTGGGGAGAGAGAGAGAGAGAGAGAGAGAGAGAGAGAGAGAGAGAGAGAGAGAGAGAGAGAGAGAGAGAGAGAGAGAGAGAGTTTTAAAACACTCGTATCGCTCCGTCACTTCAATTTCTTTTTTTTTCTTTTTCTTTTTTTTTTGATGTGGCCTTTGTGGAGGTTGTCTGTCCCTGTGTGGAGGATGGAGGGAGGCTTGTAAGCAAGCAACACTTGGAAGCTGTTTTGTACAAATACGAGGAACTCTTTTTGTAGGTGTTGAGACCCTCGTGTACGTGGGTCCGTGAAGGTTTATTTGCGTGGGGAGGTTTGGTTTCCATTTGGGGGTTGTGTACACATTTTTGTGTGGCGTAGGTACACATGTAAGATAAATATGAACAGCAAGGTTATGTAGCGGGTTTCTAGTGTGTGTGTGTGTGTGTGTGTGTGTGTGTGTGTTTTTGTGGAAAGAATATTAGGGTCAGGCGTATATGGGTGAGGATAATACAGGCAGTATGAGAAATGTACACACACACACATACACACACACACACACACACACACACACACACACACACACACACACACACACACACAGCCCGGACCACGTCCTTAACTCCTGCATAAGTAGGGGGGGTCTCTGTGGTGTAGGGGTCAGCGTTACTAAGCATGAGACCGCACGGGCCAGCCAGGACGAGTTCGAATCCTAGGCCCGTTAGACGACCCGCAACCAACCCAGGTGTTCCCCTTCCTGTTAGAACTGGTCTATAAATTGGTACCTGCCTTAGACTGGTATGTGTGTGTGTGTGTGTGTGTGTGTGTGTGTGTGTGTGTGTGTGTGTGTGTGTGTGTTTGGTCATCGCACTTAAAGTAGCACCCAGAATTTATCAAGAGGGTCCAGAGGAGGGCGACGAAGATGTTACCAGAATTAACAGAGCTGAGTTGCACGGAAAAGGCTAGAAACCCTTCTATATAAACCCACAGTGGAAGAGAGAAGAGCGAGGGGTGATCTGATCATAGTCCATAAGTTTCTTAAACCAGTCTGAGAAAGTGAACAATGAACATCAGTTCTCCGAAAGAGGCAAGGAGTAAGATAACCGGAAAGAACTGAAGGAACCTTGATTTTCTCTCTTCAGAATAACGTGACTTTGAGTGTCCGTACTAGAGAGATACCCGCCCGCTTGAGCAACCACAAACTTGCCTGAAGGTGGAAGGAAAGAAGTCCTTTAGAGGATGAAGAGGAGGAGGAGGAGGAGGAGTAGTGGAGGAGTGGTGGGTGAAAGGGGACATACGGAGGGACGAGTCTGTGGATGCAGACGGCGTACAGACTTTTTTAAAACAAGTTGTTGAGGGTTTTAGAGGAAGTTCGAGAGATGAAGGGTGCCTCGCGAGTAAGGAGGAACCCACTTCCCCCTCTCTCCGTACATTACAAGTAGGTAATTACGTAAGGGTAATTACACACACACACACACACACACACACACACACACACACACACACACACACACACACACTGCTGTAAGAACATTGTCTGTACAGTCAGTCGGCGTCATAAGGGACTGGTTTATCATAATACGGTAGCGAGTTGATGTATGGTGTAGAGTTGCCAGTTACCGTATCGACTGAAGCAAGCTGTACCTCAATCAGTGTGTGACGTCAGGTACTGTGTTGGAGGCGGACGAACATGACAAATAAGAAGGTTTGTACATAAACACGTTACTCGATATTAGTCGGGGATTTCTAATCCCTTGGGAAGCTAACGTTTGGCAACGTCTTGGAACGATTCAGGTATGTTTTGATTGTTGCCTTATGTAGACTGTGTCTGTGGATGTGTATAGTGTTACAGGAGGCAGTCATTGGTGAGCAGTGTGGCCTGGGAGGTGTGTATGTGTGTGTGTGTGTGTGTGTGTGGCCCGGGAGGTGTGTGTGATGGGTGATGTGGCCCGGAAGCTGTGTGTGTGGTGGGTAGTGTGGCCCTGGAGATGTTTGTGTGGTGAGTATCGCAGCTCCGGAGGTGTGTGTTTGTGTGGTGGGTAGTGTGGCCAGGAAGTGTGTGTTTGTGTTTGGTGGGCAGTGTGGCCCAGGAGGTATGCGTGTGTGTGTGTGTGGTGGGCAGTGTGGCCCAGGAGGTATGCGTGTGTGTGTGTGTGTGTGGTGGGCAGTGTGGCCCAGGAGGTGTGTGTGTGTGTGTGTGTGTGTGTGTGTGTGTGTGTGGTGGGCAGTGTGGCCCAGGAGGTATGCGTGTGTGTGTGTGTGTGTGTGTGTGGTGGGCAGTGTGGCCCAGGAGGTGTGTGTGTGTGTGTGTGTGTGTGTTGTGTGTGTGTGTGTGTGTGTGTGTTGTGGGCAGTGTGGCCCGGGAGGTATGTGTTTACCCCATTATCAGGAGGCCATGATGGCGAGGGTATCTCTTCCTCGTAACTTTACGACCCAACTAAAGCCTCTTACGTTGCGGAAAGTTACGTTTAAATACGTGTAAGAGCAATTTGGATGCCTGTCCAGATGTCTCGCAAGTTTAATTAAACTAAGGCGGTGTGCGGAGTGCATCAGTGGGAAGGGAAGGCACCATCGGAGCGTCAGAAGGGTGTGGTGTGGCCGTATTCCACGCAGAGTTAACGGGGTGTGGAGGAGTTTGTAACTAACGAAGTCACTGGTGATAGAAAATCGGGGTGGTGAAGTGAAAGCTCGAGTTGATAGAAAATGGGATTAATTTGGCCAGTGGAGAAGAAAACGGTTAGTGGGACGAGCTGATGGAATTCAAGGCGCAAGAGATTTGGTGGCGAGGAAGGATCTAATGGAAGAGTCAGGGGTGGAGGCGCTGGACGCGAGGGCCACGGAACCTGAGTTAACTGAAGGGAAAAATTAAATTGTTGGGCTCTGGTAAAGACTTGGGAGGTTTGCTTTCCATTTTCTTTGCCCCCCGAGAGTGATTTTTCGGGTGTGTGCTTCACTGCCCAGCGGAAAAGCCTTCCTTTTTTTGCTTGTAGAAATCCGGAGGAAATGGATCGAGGGAGTGAGTATGTAGGTCGATGTGTGTGTGTGTGTGTGTGTGTGTGTGTGTGTGTGTGTGTGTGTGTGTGTGTGTGTGTTGTGTGTGTGGTAGTAGTGTGCATGTGTGTTTGTGACTGTGTGTACATCCCTCTCTGTGACCGTACACACGCGCAGACGTGTATGCAAATGACGGCTGAGAGTTAGTTGAAAGGACCTTATTTGCCCAAGCAGACGGGGACGCGACGTCTTTGTGACAGCGTTGGTGAAGGGCATGTAGCTGGGTGTCGCTGGAGGCCAACATAGAAGCGAGTAGTGAGGGAAAATGCGACACAGGAGGGTGACAGATGGGGGCCCAAGTGGGGCCCAGGCCAGGAGCCTTGAGGGCCCTCGTCTCGTTGCAAGAAGGGCCGAGCAGAGAAGTTGGATGGTCTGTAAGAGACAGCAAAGTCCGATAGTGATGGTTCGCTGGCCTCGAGTACGTCTGTGTTAGTGGAGGATTTACAGAAGGCCACAGGCTATGGGAGCCTTGAGGGACCCGGAGTCACTGTGTCTATTGTATCAGGAGTGGAGGGTGGTTGGTGCGGGGCGGGCGGGGATAGAAATTTGATATTCATAAACCTCTCGTATTTCCTGATATCGCTTGCAATAACACCAAGATCCTGATCGAAGATATATGTTTCATAATGCCTAACATGCTTCTCTCCTTTCGTTACAGGTGAGTGTGGGTCGGCCCTGTAGTTGCTTGCTGCATCAGTGTGAGGTCAGTACCGTACGTGATTGCTTCATATACCCTTTGTTTCTCGTTCCCTTAACCTGTCGTAGACACAAGGGTGATCATCAGTTTGCTGTCATCATGTACTGCCGACTCCAGAACAAGGAAGAAACTCTCAAGTGTAGACAACACTGAGAGAGGACAGCGGGACGTTACCCAGGGCTCTCAGTGGGCTATACGATGGAGACGAGGCTCCGCTACTTTATTTGTGGTTAGTTGTGTGTGTAACCTTATCAGTAGAGTACTGGTCCAATTTTTACGGTATATCTATTGTACAGAAGGAAGTGTATTATGAGTTCGGGGACTATTATTGGATATATATATATATATATATATATATATATATATATATATATATATATATATATATATATATATATATATATATATATATATATATTAGGTCTTATTTACATTAACGTAAATGCGAACCAAACCAACAACTGAGTAACTTGTGTCAGACATTTGTGCATGAGAACATCAACGAAGAAAAAGCAGTACTGCCATTGCACCTCCACCTGCAGGATAACAAGACGAAAACTAATCCAACAGTTTTCAGTCGCCCGTGGGATAAACTTTAGATAATGGAGAAGATATCAAAGTCAGAGACAGAGAAAGGGACCCGGGCTGTTGGCTTGGTAATTAACTCGACAGAAGACTCAAAAGGGGGGGGGGGGTTCTCTCTCTCTCTCTCTCTCTCTCTCTCTCTCTCTCTCTCTCTCTCTCTCTCTCTCTCTCTCTCTCTCTCTCTCTCTCTCTCTCTCTCTCTCTCTCTCTCTCTCTCTCTCTCTCTCTCTCTCTCTCTCTCTCTCTCTCTCTCTCTCTCTCTCTCTCTCTCTCTCTCTCTCTCTCTCTCTCTCTCTCTCTCTCTCTCTCTCTCTCTCTCTCTCTCTCTCTCTCTCTCTCTCTCTCTCTCTCTCTCTCTCTCTCTCTCTCTCTCTCTCTCTCTCTCTCTCTCTCTCTCTCTCTCTCTCTCTCTCTCTCTCTCTCTCTCTCTCTCTCTCTCTCTCTCTCTCTCTCTCTCTCTCTCTCTCTCTCTCTCTCTCTCTCTCTCTCTCTCTCTCTCTCTCTCTCTCTCTCTCTCTCTCTCTCTCTCTCTCTCTCTCTCGTGTAGAGGAACTGCACCTGTGGTTCTACTGGTACACGCTGGAGATCCCCACATTTGGGCCTAAGACATCCCAGGAGGGTCTGTTGTGGAGTATCCTGCGTTATTATCCCGTACAGGAGCATGACCTGCAGCTGATGAACCATGGCGTTCAGCGCAGGACCCGTGATGGCTGGGGCATCCTACGCGGCTGAGTCTCTGAGTCCCATCGAGGGAACTAGAGGAACCAGAATAATTGCATGGCTGTGTAAATCATAATTCGTATTACGTTTACTGTATCCTGTATATAACTGGAGGAGGTGGGTGGGTGGTTGGGTGTCACTCCTGCCTCCTCTCCTGTACGCCTCTGCATGCAGACTTGGAGGGGAGATATGGTGTCATCACACACCCCTGGTAGTTGTGGTGCCTAATGAACGCTCAGATATCGTCTCCTGTTGACGTGGAAGACGTTGCAGAACATCACCACTAGGATCAGAAGGCGCAGTGAACACGGTCGTTGTAAAGCGTGTAGGACCTAAGGGGCTGGAAGCACGTTTTACCTTTCCTCCTACAGGTATTTGAAATGCTGTCATCCCCCCGGTAGAGGACTTCGTGCATTCACTGTACAGGGCACTGTGCAGTGTAGGTGATCAGTCAGGTGATGCAGAACACATTAGGCCCACGGGCCACAACCTCAGTGCAATATATCTACGGATACCTTCACGTGTTTGGACGCAAGCCTCGTGTTCGATAACGTGGCTGAATGTGCTTGTCTGCTTCCCGAGGTGCATACACCAAACTTGGTCTACCAGAAGCCAGTCGGCACCGATCTCATGGTAGTGGCCCGCGAGGACTTAGATGTCCAGAGAGACGCTGAAAGACGTGGTGGCTGTAGCGTTGAATATGATGATGGCTTCAGATTCAAGAAAGATTAGTACAGAAAGTACAGACTTTGCGTCGGATGATGTGATTTTGTAACTGCCAGAATACGCCGAGGATACACGTCCATGGGACGAGTCGCGAGGAATAGTGGCCCTGAACGCCCTCAAACAGCCTGATTGATCAAAGTAGCTACAGAGCAAATTGTTCCCCAGCCGGACTCTAGAGGGGGTAGAGTCAAGCCCCTAGAGCCAACGTAGGGTATAGAGGCACACGTCCAGTGTGGACTACGTGTTGTTGTTTTAACATAGACCACACAGACCCAGAGGTCCATGCGAGTCGATATGGCCTCAACACTAAATGAAAAAGATGCGTGAAATCTGACCCTATAATAAAGTAAACGTTTTCCAATACGCGGCTCGCACCAGTTGAGTCCGCCATGTTGTGTACTGCCTGGTTATGAACATTGTAAACTAACAAACGTGCACTCTGAGAATCCGGGGAATTTGTAATATAGAAAGGGGAGCCTCACACCCACCCAGCACAGCTTTACCTCACTGTCAGTCATGCCAGACCATCGTGGCACAGCCACACCAGACCATACCGAACCCAGACTTAAATGGGTCTCAGCTCCTACTGTCTGTAGCTCTCGTGTGTGGACCCCAAAGTCAGTCTCTCCTCGTGTTATTCCTTCTAAATCTCCTTGACTGGAGTGTGATGTAGGTGTCTGAAGGTGGCTGGTTTAGGAGTGACCGTATGTGTGTCAGTCAGACGTGGAGGTCTGGCTGGAGTGTTGCTGATTGTGGCTGCCGTGGACACTAGAAAAGTTCGTGGTGTGTCAGCCCTCTGCTTCAGATGATGCACTCCAGGGAATGTGTCCGTCTGAGCCAGCCTTGTGTCGCTGGGGAGAAATTAGTTTGTAGTGAGTGTGGCTTTCGTTGCCAGCCAACTGGTGGTATGTGATTCGCTTGTCAGGACAAAACTGGTTGGCGTGTAGAAGTAAAAGAACAAAATGTTGGGGAGGGATTGTGCATAGTATGTGGAGACATAACGTAGTCACCCTGTAAATTTGAGTAAATGAAAAAGACCAGGAAACCCTGTTGGCCAAGCCATGTTAACAGTTATCTTACCATGTAACATGTTGTGTATTCCGATCACTGAACCCCCAGTCCTTAGACCTTTTGTGCGCCGCTGACCCACAAGATGGGCAGGAGTGCACAGTTAAATAGCCAATCTTGCTGTAAAAAAAGATCAATATCATTAAAGATGGAGATATGTATTATAACGTTTAGGTCAATATTATTAACATTATCTCGTGCTATGCTTTCTCTTGTGGTTGGTGGGGAGGTAAGATGTCTGTCGACACACTTGTACTTCGTAATTACGTCCATGTTATGAAAACAGACGTTATCTTACCTGATGAGGACGGTGAGGAAATAAACTATTGCCTGCCATATTTGTGAAGGTCTTGTTGGAAGAACCCTACAGTGGCGATGCACGTTAAGCTGGTCACCCAGGCCAGCAAAATAGTATCTTTCGCCTTCCTTCTCCCCCGTTTTCACTCGCCAGATCAAAATACTGCTCTGTTTGGTTCTGATTTTATTATGAAATATAAAGATCCCACGAGTGATGTAACTTGTTCCTTACATGCACGTAGAGACGAACATGTGACGGTAAGACGGCCGTTTTATAATAGAATACCTTAAAATTGTGAGAAAGAAAATAACGGTACCAAAGAGAAAGTGTCTCGGTTGAGGGATAACTTGTATAAGTTAGGAGGCCCCGTTGCGTAATGGTGGTGCAAGTCAGAAAAATGTACTAATACGTTACCTTAACTTTTCTATTAGATATTTAGATTTCAAGTAACAAGACTGACGTATTACGTACATAATGCAAGTATTTAACCCAAGGGTTCTTTGTTCTCGTCTCTAAAAAGCAAACACTTTTTAACGTCTATACATATATATACGTAATCACACATTTGTTACCTGTTTTGTCCCGATTTCTGTATCTTTACATATTTCGAAAATCTGTTCATTTCGAAAAACTGTTTACTGTCCACATAATCGATCCGTTTCAAAAGTTTAAAGGTTGTGATCAAAACACTCCTCATTGTTCTTTCTTCTAAGGTGGGCATATTAAAACCCTTTAGCCTTTCCCTGTAACTAAGCTCTATTAAATCTGGTACCACATGTGTGTGTGTGTGTGTGTGTGTATGTGTGTGTGTGTGTGTGTGTGTGTGTGTGTGTGTGTGTGTGTGTAGACAACTTGTTACTGACTATTTACCCCACACATGATCTTGGCCTCCTTCCTTTCATTATTGTTCTCCCATTGTGACAAGTTGACAATGGATGTGTCTCCCTATATAGGAGAGAGAGACACTGTTTCTGCCGTTTCCCTCTTATTTCTTGTTCTTTTCTTTCTTTTTCTTTCTTTCTTTCTTTCTTTCTTTCTTCTTCTTTTTCTTCATCTTTTTCTTCTTCTTTCATTTTCTCTCTCTCTCTTTCTTTCTTTCTCCTCCATCGATCAACACAGCTTTAGTCTTTCACTTCTAAAGCAGATTGACTTGAAAATTGATTGATATTTAGCTTGCTTCATAACACCCAGACTTCATCTTTTATATTCTATTTCATGTTTAGATCCTCTAAGATATTTTTATGGGGCCAGGTCAAACAACATCTCTCGTTTTCGTTGAGTCATACACATGAGTCGTACACATGTAGCATGTTTTGGTCGGGTCTCCACTGTAATCTTGGTTCATGTTGAGCACTGTTGACACAAAGATATTTAAGACGTTTATAGACGTATGTGGAGACAGACATGCTACGCTCGCTCGTGAATGTTGGTGTATCTAATTCCATAACGTAATCTTGTGTTTATAATGATTTAAACGCTTACTGGAAACCTCAGGGTTTATACAAGGGTGACACTCTTTTTATGAGACTGTACGAGTTCCTCCTGCTAACCCCCGTTTTCTCTGACATTGTCAAACGTAGTTCAGCGTTGCCGTTAGTGAGCCATCACGTCCTTGTATGACTGTTGTGGATCAGCCTGTACGTGTAGACTGAGTTTTTATTGTAGTATTTATTTCCTCCAACTGATGAGAGGAAAATCGAGTACCGCGATAGAGTAGAATTTGATTTATTGACGTATTGTCGTATGTTAAGGATTGCATAGCGGAGGGTTAGCTGGAACACTAGAACACAATATTGTATGTTGTGTTGTGTTAGGGGTGCGGAGGTTGACCCGTTATTACTGAGGCGCCCCGTATGTGTGGGGGTTGTTGGGGTGGGGGGTGGGGGGGGGGGAGCGTCACCGATAGGCTGTAGTCTCCACCCTCCGCCTTGGCCCCTGGTGTACCCCTCCCTGAGGGTACGTGGCCCCAGGGAATCACTGCAGCATTAGCGTCACCTCGTCCTACCGCCTAGCCACCGGCCGCCACCTTCCTCACGCCGCCTTCTATTGTCCACAGGCAGGCTGCCAATTAGTGACCGCTGATGATCTGCAGGATGGGTGCTGGTGCTCTGGGCTGGAGGGTGGTCCACGTGCGTTGGTCTCATGCTGGGGAGGTGGCTGATGAGGTCTCTGGTGGCCATATGCGTTTGGCCGACGTGAAGGTGTTGCTGGGGAGATGGCTGCTGAAGTGTGTGTATGTGTCGTCCAAAATGTTTTTTTTTTGGGGGGCGATGGTGGGATGTTGTTGGCTTGGTTTCATGCTTTATCCTGACGAAGACATTACAGGCACTCCACAGACATGATTTCGTGTAGTAAACTAGGCATACGTGGATATGAGGCGAGGTATGGAAGTGGGCCTCGTGTATTCACTATACTAGCAGATTCGGGCACCCGTGTACTTACTTTTACGGAGGGCTGGAGAACGGTAGAATGGCATTGTTCAATGGTATAACTACTCACCACTGCCATTTTTTTCTTCTTCATACCTCACATAATACAGACAGCTTCCTGCTGAATATTGTAGTAATTTCCCGAAACTGCACCACCCCCAGCAGCCAGCAGTTCCCATCCTGTCAAGGAAATGGATGAAGTATTAGCATCTGTGTAAGGGAGTTGATCGTCGTCTATAGACCGAGGACAGACGGGACCGCATTTTGACAGTATATACAGAGGTGGCTTCACGACGAGGCAAGGCTGGTTTCTTTAAGGTTTTGGATGATCACAGGTTACGGTGTGAGAGAAATGTACACGAGGATTGGACTTCAGTTAATGAATTATTTAACAGTTTACGCAGTAAATGAACTGTCTGCCTGCAGAGGTTGAGCAACAAAGATTGGATAATAAATTATATTGGATGATACGGTATACTCAGGTCTGGTGTCTACATAGTATACTCAAGTCTAGTACCGATCTCCCAACACTTATATCTAGTACCCATCTCCCGTACTCAGTCCTCGTAGACACCTCTCAAGTATCCGAGACAGATCATTGTCATGATTGAAAAGCCTTACACACAGCCTGTAATGTTCGGTAGTAATGACCGCATCTCTCAATTCAGTAATTGTACACACACCCGGGTGTTGCTGGGTGAGCGTAGGCAGCGAGGATGCCAGAGAACGAGCCGTAACTCTCTCACACCGGTGATGTTATGGGCGCTGGGAGACTGCATCGCCGCCACCCGCCATTATCAGAGCCGTCATCAGTAGATGCTGTGGTCTGGTCCGCCTCGGTGCAGTCAGGTGATCACGCACTCGGCTGAGATGATTGTCTGGCCAGCTTTATGTAGCGATCCGCTTGGATGTGATTACCCGCTGGTTGGAGCCACCAGCGGCTGTGCTGCGGGACTGTCGTGAGACACGTACGCTGCTACGTTTTGCAGAGGTGAATGTTGGGGTCGTGGGGTAGAAGACCCATAATTGTATGGCGCGTCTCTCTCTCTCTACACGACATTATAAACTACCGGGACTTGACTATGATTTAATGGCATTTGACCTTCCGAAATGTGTTGTCTGTGTGTCTGTGCCACGCTGCCCTCAAATGCCTCCGTTTGTGAGGGGTTGTGTCAACAGGTGGGGGGCGTGGCGGGTGGGTGGGTGTCGGTGCCGGGGAGGGGTGCTCGGTGGTGCCTACCTCCTGCCGCTGCACACCTCCAGTCCTCACGTTTTATGGCCTGGTTCTCGTATGTAATTCCAGCTTATCCCTCGCAAGTGAAGGTTGAAGTACGCTCTGTAAAAGGCATGACCGAAAGAACAAAAATATTTACGGGCTTCGTGTAGCCAACCCCTGGAGTGGTAGGCTTTGCACAGCCTGTTGATGTAGGGCCTCGGCGCTGGCAACGCTCGCTCTAATGTGGTGATTTGAAAGTCAAGTTTTCGAGTGTGAGGCACGGGAGTGGGTAGGGGAAGGCTGTGGAGGGGTACCGTCTCCGTGACGCGGGGGGGTGGGGCCTCCTGGCGCCTGAAACACGTCCGCTCGTCTTCTTGCTCCCGTATATCTCGCCCAACACCTGAGTCTTTTAATTTATTTATGCGGGGCTGTAGTTAGCGGGCAGGTAAGATGTCTGTCGACACACTAGTACCTCGTCATTACTTCCACGTTATGGAAGCAGATGTTATCTCAGGTGATGAGGACGGCGAGGTTATTAATTTTTGGGCGCAGGAGCGAGCGATGTTATCGGGGCGGAGGAGGGGTGGTGTTCCGGGGTGAAGTGCCTGCCTGCCAGCCGAAAGAGGTGGGCTTTGAGCAGCCATCACCGGGGTAAGGCCATCTATCACGGCGGCAGCCCTGCCCCCTTGCACGATAAAATGGGCTGGTGGTGATCTGTGTTGTGGGAGCCCGCCCCTGCCAGCCTCCTCCTCCCACACCACAAGCTCCTCCTCCACCTCCGGCCACTCCTGCTCCTCGTATCTACTGGCAGGAGGAGGAGGGGGCAACAGCTGGGTAGATATCGTGGAATGTTGTCCAATCTGATATGTTCCATTGGCTGGGGATGAATACCATTGTCTCAGATCCTCCTTTTCTCCATCATTAGCTGGCTACCTTACGGTCCTTCTTTCTTATAGTCCACAGTCGGGTATCCACAGCCTAAGCAGCCGTGTAAGACGGCAGGGAGAGTAAACCACTGTTGTTGTCTGTACAGTAGGGAGCCACACGGTGCCCGGGTCCTCAGGGGAACCACGGCGATGGTGCTCGTATATGGAAGACGTGATCAGCCAGGCCAGCTGGGCGGCTCCACCGCTCCGGCAACGTTCCTAACAAGGAAGGTCCAGCGGGAAGGTAGACTAAACGTGAGGCTGCTTCAGCGTCCTGACATTCTTTTCAAGTAGTTTCGATCCTTGTACATTAGGGTTCTGGTGGGGGTATTCGAACCCTTCACCACGGCAGTGCGACCTGCGGGCAAGCCTTTTAATCCAACTCGTAAGGATCATTTCAAAGGCCAGACCATCATTCGTGCTCAAGGGTAACTTGGAGGCTGTACTGTACGAGGAGTACATTAGTAGGGAGAGTATCATCAGGGCAGACGGACCCAGCTGGAGTGCGGTAGGTGTTGGTGAGGGCGGGGCAGGTCAGGTGGCCGTGGTAACAGCCTGGTCATAGTTACGAGTGTAATGGATGGGCAGGGCGGTGCTGGAGGGAGCTGACCACACCGTCAGGAGAGTCCCACTGCCTCCCTACCTTCAGGTTCACCACGGGTAACACGGGTTTTGATTCCCCTTCACCTGTTATGGTTTAGTCGTCTAAACCTTAAGTAACATTGGTTTAATTCCCTTTTGCCTATCAGGGTTTAGTTTATAGAGAGTAAGACAGTTGGTAATTATGTCTGTGGTCAACCATCAGTACGTGTCCAGCCTTCATTATGTGACTTGCCTGCAGTATGGATATGTATTAGTGAGGTGAAGGTAAGAGTGTGTTCTGTGCACATTGACACACTACGGGTGTGCTGTATGTACACTGATACACTGAGGATGTGTTGTGTGTACAATGATACACACGTGAGGATACGTCCGCATACAAGTTGGAGGCGCCAGCCTCAAAGCCGAGAGCAACGGACATGTATAGCCACGTCAACTGTGGGAAAACCTTCACATGTTGGACGTAAGCGTCGTCATGATCGTGTTGATGACCCTGCTCATCATGCTTGTCTTCCTCCGACCCCCAATACCAGACTCGGTCTACCTAAAGGCATCGTCCACACCGGTCTTATCGCATTTGCCCGGGACGAACCCCTGACCAATACTGAAAGACCCAGTAGCCTTATTTTCTAACGATGGTACATCCCTTGAGCACGACGGTACAATCATTAAGTACGACGGTATATCCCTTGTGCGCGACGGTACAACGCCTTGAGCACGACGACACAGCCCTTGAGCACGACAGTATAACCGTAGGGTATGATGGCCTGGCTTTTTAGGGTCAGGTCAGTTAGTAATAGCGAGGGGTGGATGGTGAGAGGAGAGAAGGGTGGAGGAGAGTGTGAAGAGGAGAGGCAGGTGTGTTTGAGGGAGGCTGCTGTGTAGTGAGTGAGTGTTGTTTATCAGTGTCACAGTACCCGGGGAGGCTGACCAAACATGGTGCAGCTGCTCCCATCCCTCCCAGGCCTACACCACCGCCTTTCTCTTACCGCAGCCCCTTCCCCCACCCTCACACTGGCACCACCACTATTACAGTCTCTCACACTGGCACCACCACTACAGTCTCTCACGCTGGCACCACCACCACTACAGTCCCTCACGCTGGCACCACCACCACTACAGTCTCTTACACTGGCACCACCACCACAGCTCCTCACGCTCCTGTCGTCCAACATGTTGTGCTGATGGTCACTGTTATGATGCCGGGAAGAGGATGTGAGTGAGCCTCCTGCTGGAGGCTTGGCCACTGGTTCTTTCTTGTGTCTCTGCCTGGCCTGCCTGCTCACCTGCTGGTCATCTCCAGTGTCAGAGTGATCCCAGAGGCTCCTACATCCCACACCCACACTGTAGACGTCACATGGTTCATCAGTGTTACATTTCGAGATCCCGTCAGTGAGCCAACGACGGTACGACTCTTGACATGACGGTGACCATCCTTGGGTGAGATACGGTCAGGCTTTGACCTGACCCACATGGGTCAAGACAGAAATTAGGCCGCGCTCGGGTCGTGGAGTAAAGCTCAGTAGGTCCAGAAATAAATGTGTGAAGTTTTCTTGTAGTCACATGTCAGAATAAAGTAACGCGGGTGTGTAGGTCACTTTTCGCAGGAGGGGGGGACACAGTGCTGGAGTCGAGGTGTATTTGCGTCGGCCATAGAGTCATGCCCTCTTGTGAGGTGGACTCCCTCCCCTGAGAGCATCATCTCCCGCAAGGGCACGAACCCTGGACCTCATCCACTGTCAACGCGCTTTCCAGTGTGATGATGGGGGGGAAATGTTGTGGTGCCGGGTTCTGTTTTGGCGGGATGTCGCGTATACACCCCGCCACATCCCACTTTATCTCAAGGAGGTCCCCTGGAATACCCCGGCCACGAGATGTTATCCCGCTGTCGGCGGGCGTGGGCGCGTAAGCCTTTCATCCTGGTGTAAAAAAAAAATCGGCGTGGCGTGCGACAAGAAGGGGCTCTGAGAGCGTGGGTTTTTGTGGCGGAGCCGTGGCGCCGGCCAGACCCACGCTCACGCCCGGCCGCCCGCCCGCCTGCCCGGCCGCCCCGATCATCTGATAGCCGCACGTCTCCCCCTCTTACTTATTTACCAGTGTATTGTTCCCCCTGGATATTTTATCCTTGGGTATTGTCACAGCCGGGCCGGCCACCCTCCCTGCACTCCTGGACCTGGCCGGGACTCGCTACTCTCTACACACACACACACACATACATACGTAACTCTTATTCCTTAGAGGAATTCATAGTAGTCTTGGGTTGATTTTGAGTTACTCGCGCGGGTGAATTTGCTGTTTGAACATGAGGGACGCAACACTTTGGTAATTGCGTCCACGAAGGATGAGGCTCACACAAGGGTCGATTGTGTTGAGGCAGGATGTGGAGGTTGGTGGTGGTGGTGGTGGCAGGGGTGCTGGTGATGGTGATAGTTGTGCTAAGCTGGTGGTGTTGGCTGGTGGTTGTGGTGATGGCTAGCAAGGATGGTGGTGGTAGAGTTCGTGTAGGCTGATGGTGGTAGCTGTGGCAGGGGTGGTGCAGATTGGTAGTGGTGGTTGTGGCAGGGGTGGAGCAGGCTAATGGTGGTAGCTGTGGCAGGGATGATGCGGGCTGGTGGCAGTGATGGCTGAAGCAGGGATGATGCGGGCTGTTGGTGGTGGTGGTTGCTGAAGCAGGGGTGATGCGGGCTGGTTGTAGTAGTAAATGGTAGTGGTAATGGGAAGGACAGACATCCAGAGACTTGATGGTCCCTGTTTGGTTACCAGACCGATCATGTTCTGCTGTGTTGTAGATACATTGTATCACATGGTAATGTCCTGATGGTCCAGCTTTCCCTCGAGTTCGGTGTCGGTCTATAAAAATATCACGATGACCCACTCTTGTCCAAGATGCAGCTCTCCAGAAACCCACACCAACATTACCACACTTTTTGGCTTGTGGTCTCGACCGGTGGACGCGCTGGGGCAGCCTCATATATTATATATATATATATATATATATATATATATATATATATATATATATATATATATATATATATATATATATATATATATATATATATATTTTTTTTTTTTTTTTTTTTTTTTTTTTTTTTTATACTTTGTCGCTGTCTCCCGCGTTTGCGAGGTAGCGCAAGGAAACAGACGAAAGAAATGGCCCAACCCCCCCCATACACATGTACATACACACGTCCACACACGCAAATATACATACCTACACAGCCTTCCATGGTTTACCCCAGACGCTTCACATGCCTTGATTCAATCCACTGACAGCACGTCAACCCCTGTATACCACATCGCTCCAATTCACTCTATTCCTTGCCCTCCTTTCACCCTCCTGCATGTTCAGGCCCCGATCACACAAAATCCTTTTCACTCCATCTTTCCACCTCCAATTTGGTCTCCCTCTTCTCCTCGTTCCCTCCACCTCCGACACATATATCCTCTTGGTCAATCTTTCCTCACTCATTCTCTCCATGTGCCCAAACCATTTCAAAACACCCTCTTCTGCTCTCTCAACCACACTCTTTTTATTTCCACACATCTCTCTTACCCTTACGTTACTTACTCGATCAAACCACCTCACACCACACATTGTCCTCAAACATCTCATTTCCAGCACATCCATCCTCCTGCGCACAACTCTATCCATAGCCCACGCCTCGCAACCATACAACATTGTTGGAACTACAATTCCTTCAAACATACCCATTTTTGCTTTCCGGGATAATGTTCTCGACTTCCACACATTTTTCAAGGCTCCCAAAATTTTCGCCCCCTCCCCCACCCTATGATCCACTTCCGCTTCCATGGTTCCATCCGCTGACAGATCCACTCCCAGATATCTAAAACACTTCACTTCCTCCAGCCTCTCACCATTCAAACTCACCTCCCAATTGACTTGACCCTCAACCCTACTGTACCTAATAACCTTGCTCTTATTGACATTTACTCTTAACTTTCTTCTTCCACACACTTTACCAAACTCCGTCACCAGCTTCTGCAGTTTCTCACATGAATCCGCCAGCAGCGCTGTATCATCAGCGAACAACAACTGACTCACTTCCCAAGCTCTCTCATCCCCAACAGACTTCATACTTGCCCCTCTTTCCAAAACTCTTGCATTTACCTCCCTAACAACCCCATCCATAAACAAATTAAACAACCATGGAGACATCACACACCCCTGCCGCAAACCTACATTCACTGAGAACCAATCACTTTCCTCTCTTCCTACACGTACACATGCCTTACATCCTCGATAAAAACTTTTCACTGCTTCTAACAACTTGCCTCCCACACCATATATTCTTAATACCTTCCACAGAGCATCTCTATCAACTCTATCATATGCCTTCTCCAGATCCATAAATGCTACATACAAATCCATTTGCTTTTCTAAGTATTTCTCACATACATTCTTCAAAGCAAACACCTGATCCACACATCCTCTACCACTTCTGAAACCACACTGCTCTTCCCCAATCTGATGCTCTGTACATGCCTTCACCCTCTCAATCAATACCCTCCCATATAATTTACCAGGAATACTCAACAAACTTATACCTCTGTAATTTGAGCACTCACTCTTATCCCCTTTGCCTTTGTACAACGGCACTATGCAAGCATTCCGCCAATCCTCAGGCACCTCACCATGAGTCATACATACATTAAATAACCTTACCAACCAGTCAACAATACAGTCACCCCCTTTTTTAATAAATTCCACTGCAATACCATCCAAACCTGCTGCCTTGCCGGCTTTCATCTTCCGCAAAGCTTTTACTACCTCTTCTCTGTTTACCAAATCATTTTCCCTAACCCTCTCACTTTGCACACCACCTCGACCCAAACACCCTATATCTGCCACTCTGTCATCAGACACATTCAACAAACCTTCAAAATACTCATTCCATCTCCTTCTCACATCACCACTACTTGTTATCACCTCCCCATTTACGCCCTTTACTGAAGTTCCCATTTGCTCCCTTGTCTTACGCATATATATATATATATATGCAGAAAATCACATGCACATGACTTCGTAAATGCAGAAACTCCACCAGGAAAAGGAAACTCGAGAATCCTGAGCGCTTTCGTGTATTACCATATCTTCAGAGGATGAAGCTGTTAGATTTTGACCCTACTTGGTACACTGCTCTCGCTCAACTAACGATCGACAGCGAGTGTAACCTGTGCCGTATTTAATGGTTGCTTGGTCGCACTTGCCACGCAGAGCGTCCAGCCGGCGGACGTATAAACTTTAGCTGGGTCTTCATGTGGAAGAGTGAGGTTGCGTCCGTTGCTCCGCTGGAGAAGCAGCAGATGGGTGAGGTTCCGTCCCCTGCTCTGCTGAAGGCGGAGCGGAATCACACCTATGCCCTACCTTCTAGACGGACCTGCTTGTCTGTACCTTCTTGTCATCTGTTTAGTGAATCACTTTTGAAAGCAATCCTACTACGCTAAATTTACTCATTTATGATGTTCCAGTGTAATTCGGGCCACATCCGTTGGTTATGTAAGCTCCTACCTCTTATACATCTTTCATTAAACTATTTTTCCCACGTGTGAACCCTTCACTACTTGATCTTTTGGCTATGGATCAGCTGGGACTTTCCAAGCATCTGTCACAGTGGTGCTAGTCCCCGTGGCTCCGAGGTTGCACCGATCCCCAACGCCTTTTGCGTCTGTTTGACTTCACCAGTCACCAGGATGGCCGTATGACGCGCATCGTCCAGGATGACAGTACTGGTGGTGGGGTTAGGGCCGCGGGCCAGGCAGCTTGGGCCGTCTGCATACCTTGGTCCTAGACACATGCCATACATACACACCCTCACAAAGTACACAAGTGGCGCCGTCGTGGAAAAATCCCTGACATTCTCAGCAGACGAGACACACTCCTACCCCTCAGGTCAACAGTGGGCCGCAAGAGGGAGACCAGACCTTGAAAAGCTTTCAGTCGCCCGACCTTC
The DNA here is from genome assembly GCF_036320965.1 of Panulirus ornatus. Lineage (NCBI taxonomy): Eukaryota > Metazoa > Arthropoda > Malacostraca > Decapoda > Palinuridae > Panulirus > Panulirus ornatus. Next base: position 17,515,016 of record NC_092257.1, on the reverse strand, counting down.
TTAAGGGGGTCGTAATTTCGAGGATCGTTAGTGGACGGTCAGTAAGTCGTTACGCTCATAAACGAGGCAGTTTAGGAAGCAGTAAGGTGAGGCTGTAGCCAGTTGTAGTGTGAGGGCGTTAATGTGAGGGCTGCACGCGAGGCTGGCTACCGCTCAGACGCCTGGAAGTGTCGGAGTTACCGGGAGAGGGATAAGTGTGTTCGTGATCCTCGCCATCATCGGCTGTAATCAGTGGGTTGTGAGGACGACACACGAAACAATCTCCTCTCCTTTCCCTTGAATAGTGCACGTGTCAACACGCCCGCACCAGACGCGGAGGTACTTATGTTGCTTGTCATGAGAAACGAAGTGTGGACCAGGCGTGCTGATGTTAATGTTAGATTGGCTGAAATCATGCACTTGGCCTCCATAAGGTTACTAATTTATTACAATCTCGCTCCGCCTTTGGACCTGCGTAGCAATGAAGGTGTTTATAGACTTTCGCGAATGCAAAATGAAGCCTTACAAAATAGACTTGGCTGTTTGCAAGACCACTTAGATATTCCACATGCAGAAGGAGCTTGGTACACATTGTGTATATTGACCGAAGAAGAACTTGTGATCATTACACTCTGGAAGCTGTACTGTAGTGTACCACTCTCTTGTGTGTACATCTCAGTACACATGAGCCTCTTCAGTGTCAGCTGACGTGTGGTGATTGTGGTGGTGAGGGTGGGTGGTTACCGGCACACGCCATGAACCCCCGGCAGCAGCAGCAGCAGACATAATCGCTGCCTCAGACCTTTAGCCAAGGCCAGTAGTATATCACCCCAGCCTCTGATGATGCTTGGGTAACAGGTTAATTAGTCTGGATTTGGTTGTTTGGCTGGCGAGAGACGCAGCCATGCGGATCCCAGCTCACGGAACTGAGGAACAGTTGTGCTATTATGTACATTTGCATATTGACATATTCGCCTTCGAGAGGGAGGGAGGGCATGTGTCAGGTCTTGGTCATATGAGATTGTTAAAGTTTTGATGTGTGTCGCTAGGGTGTGTGGTTTTGCGGGGTGTGTGTCCGGGGTAGGGCCGGACGTGAGTGTGGTCGGTGGGCCATCCTGGTGCACCTCCCCGCACGGCTGGTCATGTACATTATGACCTACAACCGCTCAGGTATGGTTACTGCTGGTATATCACGGCTGACAGGGTCGGCAGGGGGTGTGTGGAGCGTACCTCACTCCCTGCCGACCCCCACACTACATCTCCACTGCTCTCACAGCCTCCCGTTGAGTAGTGGAACCCCTCCTGGCGACCTCTACGCCTCCACTGCACTGCACGTCCACAATTCCCCCAGCCTCCCAGTGAGTGGCACCTCCCCATGCTGACTCACACTGCAACTTCACGCTGACAGCCGACGTGCACGGACCGACATACACGCAGAATTAAGAGCAAATTTTGAGTGCAGTGAGGCCACAGCTGTGGAGAGAGAGAGAGAGAGAGAGAGAGAGAGAGAGAGAGAGAGAGAGAGAGAGAGAGAGAGAGAGGAGTAAACACAACTGGTCAACACCGCCAGTCACCGTTATCGCTCGTCATGCAAATGAGGGAGATAAATATTGGGAGTTCTTCCTCAGCTGGTGGCTGGTGTATCGGTGGCTGGCAGCAATCATGCGTGGCTGGTCTGGTAGGCGGACCGGGGAGCCGCCTGGTGTGGGGGGTGGGTCGCTGTATGTTGTGTGTGTCTGACATCTGGTTGTAAGGTGCACCCTACGCCCACACCAACCCACTACAACCCCCCCCCCCCCCATCCCATCACACAACAACACCCACGACACATCCCAGTGCACTCGACCCCTCATCCCTTAGGGGCGTGTACCTTACACTAAACACACACACACGTCGCTTCCTGGCGATACTCGTTACATGTTGGGTGGTGTTGACAGCAGTGTCCTGAGTCTGAGTGTACTGTGTTAAGAGAGACAGCAAGCTGCAGGATACCTTGAGCTCACACCACAACAACACATACAAGCTCCCAGGACAAGACGACAACACAACACATGGAATGCTTCTGTTAGTCTCCACCAAGACGATATGTTATATTCATGTCCACTGTCTATATACTCAGTTTCCTCTCTTGGGTCGTCCTCTGTACCCACAGATCTGTTACTTGGGAAGTGTTTCTTCGTCCCATATGTTGTACTTCGATTCGTATTTAGTCTCTTGTTCTGTCCTCTCACCGACTCGCTGCTCCTGATTTTTCGGGAATTGTTCAATATATGTTCCATCATATGGATTGTTCAATATATGTTCCATCGTATGCATTGTTCGAATTGTTCAATATAGATTCCATCATATGCATTGTTCAGTATATTTTCCATCATGTGCATTGTTCAATATAGGTTCCATCATATGCATTGTTATATATATATATTCCATCGTATGCATTGTTCAGTATATGTTCCATCATATGCATTCTTCAATATATGTTTCATCATATGTATTGGTCAGTATGTGCTTTTATGTAAGGGTAATTCCATGGCATGCTGCTTAGTTCTTCCCTTTTGCTTCGCTCTTTGTGTGTGTGTGTGTGTGTGTGTGTGTGTGTGTGTGTGTGTGTGTGTGTGTGTGTGTGTGTTTTGTGGCTGTTGTTGTGGGTGGCCACAGTAGAGGCTTTGTTGGTCTCTGGAAGCAATCATGAGCCGGGGTTGTGCATGGTACCATGCTCGGCAGAGCATTTGGCGTGTTGTAGCCGAGTGCATGAGTGATGGCGTTGGGTCAGGTTGGGTCAAGGGTGGATCAAGAGTGGGTCAGGGGGATTGAGGAAGAGTCGGTTGAGAATAGACCAGGATGCTGGCCAGGGTAGGTTGATTTTAGGGCTAGGGGTGGGCCAGGATGAGCCAAGTGGGCTAGGAGGTGAGCTAGGGTGGGCACAGTGGGTGGGTAAGGATGGGTCAAGAGTGGTGCAGAAGGTGGGCGAGAGATGGGCGTTTGTGTGGACACGTGGGTCAGTTTTGCCTCGGGGGTCACCTGGGATTTACATGGTACAGGCCATATGCCCCTTGGGAACCTTGAGGGGGGGGGGGGGACGCGCGCGCGCGCCCCGCTTTGTTCCTCTCTGGACGTGAGGCAGACGCACATCCCCCTCCAGCCCTCATCACCCTCACACCCTCACACCCTCCATACTCCTATCCACTGCTGCCGCTGCTCACTTATCACCATTCTTCCAGCACCTCTCATCGTCCTCTCCTCCTCCCACCTGCCGCCTCTCACAACCCCTTCTCCTCAACCCTGGGGTGGCCATCACAACCTCGGTCACTCACTGTCCACAAAGACTTGGTGAGGGACGTATGAACTACCAGACGGTATATACTGACCAGATGTGACGCCCTTTGGCTCCGTCATGTGTCACGCTGGGCTGGTCCACCCACACCGCCCATCCCCCGTGCCCACCGCAGCCGCCGCCGCCCTGCAGGGGACTCTCCCACGCCGTATAAGGTCACACGGGACCTCTTCAGTACTTTCCAGTCCGTGTTTGCACGAGGCTAGACATGTGCCACCCCTGGACGCCGGCCTCCCTCCAGCGGGCAGCCGGCCGCCGGCCTCCCCCTAGCAATATATACTGCCAGCAGGGCAGGGTTGGGCGGCAGCGGCTCCTCGCCCCGCTGGGACGGCCACCTCCATATGTGGCAAGTTTAGTTATGGTGACGTGTGTGTGTTTCACTCCCCAACATGACCGTAATGGCCGGTGAACACTTGTGGTGATCGTGAAGTAGAGGAGAGACATGACTGACGTTACACACACCGAGGAAGGTCGTGAATTTATAGAAACCTTCCACTTGCCACTCGTGCTGGTGGTCGCAGTGTCATGTTGCATGACATGGTGGGTGCGCACCGAGGGGTGGCATTACAGTTGTGAGAGTGGCGTAATGGGTGTGAAGGTGATATTGTGTATATCTGGGTGGCTAGGTGGGTCGTATGAGGAATATTCGGGTAGAGAGGCAGGGTTGGTTTCATGAGTGGGTTGATGGTAAACATGGGCGCGGCTGGGTGGTATGTCTACGTGGCATCATGTCGTCTAGGTGTATGACAGATGGCTGGGTAGCATCATAGGTCTCAGCTGGTGTAGTTAGCAGCACGTGGGTATATAGGTAGATCATAGGTATATAAAAGTAGCAGCATTTTTTCTTGTCCTATGTCAGGTCTTCTAGCCTCGGACAGACGACCAAGTTCAGGAGCAGGCCTCGTTGACGCTGGAACCTCAGCTGTGCATATGTTTACAGTGTGGACAGACCTCAGGCACCCGGCAACACCCGCCGGTTGCTCTCAGTGACGTGAAGCGGAGGAGATGCTGAAGAGCTGTAAGTGTTGGGTGAAGGTCGGCCACCTGGTTATTATGTGTGATGTTATGTGCGGGTCGGAATAGCAGAGTGGGTTATGGGATGGTTGGAGCTGTGGCTGTTATTGGGTTGAGGAGTGGGTAGTGGTGGGCGCTGCCGAGGCTGGCTAAGTGGGTCTCTGATTGGAGTTCTAATTAGGAGCTGGAGTGGAACGCCTTCAAGTGGCGGCTCCAGCTTCCCCCGGTGAGGCGGATTACCTTCCTCCCACCACCAGGGATGCAAATGACCCTCCTCCTCCTCCCACACCACCACCATCATCATCCAGGAGATCAGGGACACAGGAGAGAGATAGAGATAGAGATAGAGAGAGAGAGAGAGAGAGAGAGAGAGAGAGAGAGAGAGAGAGAGAGAGAGAGAGAGAGAGAGAGAGAGAGAGAGAGAGAGCAGCTGCCCCGCTGCCAGTGAGGTCTGGGGGCTTGTCACACTGGTGTTATTGATAGCTGGAAGGTGGTAGTGGGTGGTATGGCTCCAGCAGGGATGAGAGGCTAAGACCATGAGTGGTTGGGTGACTACTTTTTTCCACCCCCTGGCCATTTGATCATTCTAGCAAATGAATAAACCTTATCATTAAGGTGGGATTTGATGACATGTCCCTCAGCTGCGAGCGTAAAGGTGTCCTTAACCAATCAGTGGAGAGACAACATACAGACGTCTTCATCCCTATACCTGCGTTAAGCACAGGTATTACGACGCATGATTTCTCAAGTGACGCCGTGCCACCGCCTCTCTCCTAGTATTAAGTCGGGCAGTCACAACAGGCAACGTTACTGCTATCATCACACACACACACACACACACACACACACACACACACACACACACACACACATGCGTCTCTCCAGAGGCACAATTCATACAGATGCGTCAGCTCACTTCCCACTCCTTCTTGTCTTACATCTGGCCGACACCAGACCAGCATCAGACCCGCCAGTGATGATAAAAAGGTTCTCAGTGAAAACACGTGATCACTGTACACTGCTTTAGGTCTCGGCTGAACCAATATGCGGTAAACTACATAATGACCTTGTAATGACCACTACTACCCCCCCTCCACCCCCTCAAACCTTTTACTTATAGCTTCCCTAACGCTATCTTACCAGATAAAGGAAGCGTACTATAATGAACCTTAGATATCCTTGGGAATAAATGAATGTGTTGGGGGGAGAGAGGGGAAGGCGACCGCAGTCGCTTGGTTCTAATTGGTCCACCGTTTATCAGGTACATGAATAACGTACGTGGCAATTATATCTTGGCCTGCACAGGACTCTCTTTGATAATCACGGTCGACTGCCATGGGTGTGGTGAGGCTACCAGGGTCTTCCGCCAAGGACCTGCTGCACAGGCTCGCCCATAGGAAATACCACGGACCTGACTGGCTCTCATCAAGGCAGTTCAAACGTACGTAATTGTTAAACAAGCTTGTTTGAGAGGGGGAGACTCTCTCTCTCTCTCTCTCTCTCTCTCTCTCTCTCTTACACACACACACACACACACACACACACACACACACACACACACACACACACACACACGCGCGCGCGCGCGCGCGCGCGACACTGAGCCACACTGGAGGCTGGTTAAGACCCCGGATCTACAGGTAGGAGGAAGTGGGAGCGATCCCCCGCGATAGACAGATGACTACCTTAGTGGAAGGGAACGAAGGTCACCTGTCACACGAGCCTTCTCGAGCTGGGCTGGGGGGTTCAAAACCAGTGAGGGGGGTGGGCGAAGGGGGTAGGTAGGTTGCTGCTTGGGGGGTAACCCTGACCCGGGACATTGCTCTTCTTGACCTGCATGAATGATTTGCCGGTGGGGGGGATGGACGCAGACCTGCAGATGTCTGCGGAGGTCACGAGGGAGGTCAGGAGGTGACGAGGCTTGCATCAACTCAACACCGGACCCCCGAGGGAGGCACACCTTCAGCGATGGTCTGGTATTGGTCGATGAGGTTCCCTCCTGAGGAAATGCCAAGTATAAATGAGGATGGGTCGCGATGAGAGAAGTTCTCATGATGAGTTTGATCCATCGGGGAATAAACAGCAGGAATCTATGTGTGTGTGTGTGTGAGAGAGAGAGAGAGAGAGAGAGAGAGAGAGAGAGAGAGAGAGAGAGAGAGAGAGAGAGAGAGAGAGAGGCTGGGGCATCCACATTGTACCCAGCCTCTGGCCAAATCTCCATCTCCAGCTGAACCATGAAGGACGCAGACTGTCTGTTGGTAAATGTTAAGACCCCGCGTAGCACAGAGAGCCAACAGAGAAGGTCCAGAGGAAGGCAACAAAGATGGCGACATAATTGTGGGCGATGAGTTAAAAGTGGCAGGTTGCTGGCGATAAAATATGCCCGCCGCGAGAGAGAGAGAGAGAGAGAGAGAGAGAGAGAGAGAGAGAGAGAGAGAATATGAGTGAGTTTCACATCAGTTTGTTCATGTCAGCAGTGAACAGTTCTTCGAAAGATGCAAAGATAGAACATCCAGAGGCCATAACGTGAATTGAAGCGAGAAACGTATTACATCATGTGTAAAGAAATACTTTGAATTTTTCAGAATGGTGGATAAATGGGGAAAACCTGAGTGTTGAAACTGCAAATTCTGGCTGTACACAAGAACCGGAAAAGTTGTAAGATAACAGAGAAAGTTGAAGAGAGGAGGCCTCATATTTAGTTTAAACCTGTTAGAAAGGAATTAAGAACCTTTATTAAAAGTATCTATACGTTTTAATCTCATGCGGGAGCTGATGATGGTAATGTCAGAGCATTTATATTTACGACTTATAATATCACCAGTCTCCACAACCTGGATTATCAGGCACTACTGTCTCTGGAGGAGGAAGGTGGAGACGTGTGTGTGTGTGTGTGTGTGTGTGTGTGTGTCTCAACCTTCTCCGTTTTCTTATCATCTTGCCCCAGTTACGGACTGTCATGTCACAGGCATCACTTGATATCTGAGGCAGACGTGACCGGGGCCTGCCAGTGGCTCCCGCCACCTGTTTTAAGGAAGGTAACAACAAACATAGCGGTGACCTACCTTCCTTCACCCACCTTTACAGTAAAGACAGAATTAGGGAGTATATTTCACCAGGTCAAGATTGTAAAAGTTACTCCTGCATACTCGAAGCAAAGTTTTCTGAGAGAAGATTGAGTTGCGAATTCTAACAGTATCTTGAAGGCACTTACGTCCACCAGCTTATCAGAAACTCGTACTTATTGTACCCCTGAAACTTATGAAAGTATCACATACGCTAAATATCATATTCCCTTCAGTTGAGCTGAAACGCTGTTAGTGACGCGACGCCGCTGAACTGGTTAGAAAGCTAACTTCAAGACCAGAGATGATTCCTCAAGTCATTTCCCCCTCGGATGTGAAATACATTACCTTTGGGGTACTTTATGGCCTTACACTCGACCCCCTGCTCCTCCTGGGCCCCTGTAACTAACAACGCGATTTTCGCTGAACAAGTTTCAGCTCAGCGTTTGTGCTGATACAAATGTATATTATACGACTCCGCCTCTGAACATGAACGCCCTCATTGTTGATACCAGCTGACGGATGGGCAAGTTTAATTCCTCGTTGTGGCGCTAGGATTTGTCTGTATCATTTTTGGATCCTTGATAAAAACCAGAGCCCCTTGAGACTGACGCTGAAGATTTGTTGATCCTGACGCGAAATTATTAGTCGTATATCATTGTGGATGAGTCACAAGTAGACATCACATCCCCTAAATGTCCGCTAGAATATGATATCAAACGTTTGGTCTACTGTCTGGTATTCACAACCTTTTGATAGAGCAGGTGTGTGTGTGTGTGTGTGTGTGTGTGTGTCCATACATCCCCAACTGTTTGTTTACATGTAATACATTGCGTTCCCATTGTGGGAGATGCTTCGAACGCCTCACTACACTCTGCTGTCGTAGCTGAAGAAGTGCGCTGTCGTCTGACCATGTTCGGACATAGTTTCCCTCCACTACATGAGGAGAAAACCTCTCACACACACAGATGCATCGCAGACCTAGTGTGGGGCACCAGCCCGGGCTGTGAGGTGGGGGAGAAGACCCTCGGAGACTTCACCAGGTAGTCACCAGGGCGCTCTACCCTACCAGCCTCCTGGGGTCAGTGTGTCACCAGGTTGGTACGTACACATACCTATCCCTTCCTCAACGCAGATCGCCATCTAAACTAGTCTTTAACTAGTTGTGCTAGTTTTTGCTGCCACCAGATTATCTTCATCCGCGAGGCTGCAACAAGAATTTTCCCCTTCGTAGAGGCCAGGCATTGAATGCTGACAAGACTGGGGAGTGCACGGGAGGACCAGGACTCGCTGTTGCTAACCTAGCTCTTATAGTCTTCACGTTTGATAGTTCTTTATAACGCCAGTTGCGGAATATCTTAGCCAGAACCTCTATGTATGATCATTGATTATATACATTATGTGTAAAATACTTTCCACATAATCCAGCAAGTTGTGTAGAAATTCTAAGGTCCGGTGACTCACAGGGCCGGGTGAAAATGTTTGATTCCCCCACCTTTATTTTTCACTCTGTTGATGACCAGTTAAGTATTATCATTATCCTCAGCCCAGCCAGGGTGAGTGTGGGGTTCCCCTGAGCAGCAGGTTGGGCCGGGTGGTGCAGACGTTAGTGGGGTTTTTATAGCTAGGCTAGGAGAGCGTAGCGGTGCGCCCGCCTCTCTACCCCCGCCATCTGGGGGTCACGCCGTCACACACCTGGCTACTTTTGCCTCACATATTGTGGCATATACCTGACACACGGGGTCTAGCTCTACTCGTGCACCTCCTCCACGCCAGCACACACACGGTACTCTGAAATAAAGCTACAAATGCGATTGACGTAACGATGAGGCTCATGGTATGTGTTTTAGCTGGAGAGGATGAGGGAGGAGGTAGAGGCGGCCGGGAAGGAGGTATCACCGTGCCGGCCTCTGGTGTTATTGTGACAGATGTGTAGGTATGTGTGTGTGTGTGTGTGTGTGTGTGTGTGTGTGTGTCCCAGGCCTGGGGTGTGCACACCTGCACCCGCTGCGAGGCCTGGCGAGGCGGCGGTGTTAGCGGAGCCGTGGGACGGGGGTAATTACTGCCTTGTCTCAATGCCTGTAAGTTGGTTCAGGTCTTTTACCTTGGCGTATTTACCTCGTGCACTTGATCGACTCGCGTGGCTCTGGTGAACAATGCTCGGTGAACTGACAACCTCTTGGGGCGAACTCAGGCACCAGATACATCATAGATAATGGCGCATATTGTCCATCATGGTTAGTCACACCACCAAAATCGTCGTCCTAGCCTACCCTGAGCACGATCGTCCATCCCATCCCCCCCTCCCCCTCCTTGTATATGACCGTGACCCCTGAGGGTCAGGTCAGAGGCCAGGCCACCATACCCAGAGGTTTTGTACTGGAGGACCGTCCCGTCGCGTCGTCTTCAAGTATCGCACGGTGGTGGTCGCTTGGGGCAGGAGGCATGCTGACTGCAAATATAGCACAAGGCTGTATATGGTGCGGCCTGCTGGGGCAACCCTGGCCATATACGGCCCAAGGCAGTAATGCCGTCACGGACCACAGGGCTTGTCTCTCCTGCCACACATGTACTCCACTGTACACAGACCTTTTGTGTTGTGTGTGGTTCGCCTGCCTCCAGCATGCTTGGCTTTTGGGTTCATCTGGGCGCGACACTGCCGACCCAGGCACAGGTGAGGACGTTCGGCAGACTCGTACTGTTCCCTGTATGTTGCTGGTCCGTGAACCCGCTCATGGTCCTTCGTTACGTGGACGATTGTGTCATCGATGTTCGTAATTGACAATCAGCTCTCACACTACCTCCGACCTCCAGGACAGGCTGAACAGCCTTCCAGAGCTGCACCACCGCCAACCACGTACGCCACCAGCAACCAAAACCACGACCGTATGATCATGCACGTCAACCTTGCTTCCAACCCACTCCAACCTCCTGCTGTCTCACTAGGTCCCCCTAGCCTCCTCCTGGTTGTTCAGTCCACCAGGCTTCTCGGTGTCACCGTGGACGATAAACTGACCTGCAAGGAACCCGTCCGTGCCATCATCAGCTCCTCCAGATACCGTCCCCACACCCGTGGTAGACTCAAGACACATGGCGGCCCCTGTGCCTGATCACAGGAACGTCTCAACTTTCGTTCTTTCCATACTCGCCTGTGCCTCCCTCCCACCTGGTCCTCCCCGCCCTCCTCAAGCCACAACACAAGAGGGACCCACTCGGAGAGGTGCGGGAAAAGTGCCAGATCATCCTCGATCCCCCTTATTCAAGCGGCGTTCAACCCACTGCTCCTCCTGACTCTCTCTCTCCCCCGCGTAATCACCTGGCCTTAATCCAGCACTTTGGGGAGAAGCTCCTGCACCATTCTCGCCACCGTCACCCTCCGGCATCTGAGATCCCTCGTCTCTATGTTGCAGCTGGGGCTCCACACCCGCATAGAACCCATCCCATCTCATACAGACCACTACAAGAACGGCAATGATGAATATCGTATATATAATCAGTACAAAGCGTAGTCATGATAGGTAGTAGGTAACCCTAGCCATGACAGGTGTGAGATCGTCTTAGCCATGATGGATATGAGGCTGCCCTAGCCATGAAGAGTGTGAGGTTACCCTAGCCATAACGTAGTTGATGTAGGCCTAGCCATAACGGGTGTGAGGTTACCTTAGCCATGACGAATGTGAGGTTACCCTAGCCATGACGAGTATGAGGTTACCCTAACCATAACGGGTGTGAGGTTACCTTAGCCGTGACGAGTGTGAGGTTACCCTAACCTAACGGGTGTGAGGGTACTCTAGCCGTGACGAGTGTGAGGTTACCCTAGCCATGACGAGTGTGAGGAAGATCATTTCTTTATTATGTTCTGGGTCATAGTTTCTTGCGACCTCCCTACCTGGGCGGGCACAGTTTATTGCTTTCTGTACGGATGTTTCTTGAACATTTAGAGATCGTGATAATATTACAGCTGCCAGGTTTCTCACTGTCTCTCTGGAGGTCTAATTCCTCTTGGGCCATTGCCATAAGGACGGTGGGGGACTGTGGCAGTAGTCAGACCAGCTCGGGTGTAGGGACTTAGGAGCAGACAAGCAAGTTTAGCGAGATGATCAACACGTGCGCTCGCGACGCCTTTTATGTCCAAAGATGTGAAGGTTTCCATAGAAACTGGTCACCCAGAACATCATTATATGCTTCACTTATCCGGGCATGAATGGCGGGAGGAACTGCTTCCTTGGTGTGAGTATATGTGAACGACTTGCGCGTGTTACTTCGAGTGTCATTACCCGTGCCTTGATGTGAGGGCGCGGGGCTACCCAGTGGGTTAGGGATGCAAACGCGTGGCCTCACTCTCACTACACCCATGCTGCCATGCTGCTATACTGATACCCAACACTGCTGCTATACTGATAGCCAAACCTGTTGCTATACTGACATCCAGCTCTGCTGTTGTATCATAGACTACCACATTGATATTGTGGGTTACCTGGCCACTGCTGTGTTGGGGCTACGATGGGAGCTATACGCTGGGGCTACCAGATTGCTGTAACCTTCGTCCTTCAGGCTGCCCAACTGTCCAGTTGTTGAACAGCAGCGGGCAGCCTCGAGCAGATGATAGAAATCTTTTATGATCGTATTATTCTCGACTCTTGCGTCAGTTCTGGCTCAACCTGGGCTGTACGCTTGAGCACGTGATGTGAGGAAAGTGGCTTCTGCCTTAGCCTGCCTCAGAGATCTGTCATTGTTGGAAATCATGGAAGGTTGATATACAGTTACGAGTGAGGGTATATGATACAGCCATAAGCCACGAGTGAGAGTACATAATACAGCCACAAGTGAGAGTACATAATACAGTCGTCAGCAGTGTGAGTACATAATACAGTCACAAGTGATAGTACATAATACAGTCACAAGTGAGAGTACATAATACAGTCGTCAGCAGTGTGAGTACATAATACAGCCACAAGTGAGAGTACATAATACAGTCACCAGTGGGAATACATGACCCAGGTGTTTGTGTGAGGCTTGGCATTTCTAGGTTTGCCTGGTGATTCACCACAAAGGTTGGGGCAGTGACTGGTCACATGAACACTGGGAAGACTTACTGGTGTTGCACGTTAGGCTGTGCTTAACCCCATATCAGTATATTGTTTGGTGGCAGCTTAGGTAAGTGTCAACAGTTACCAGTATATTGGCAGACACAAGACACACACAGACACCAGTGTTACCTCACCTCTCACAGTTTGTTGGCAGACACAAGAGACACACAGACACCAGTGTTACCTCACCTTTCACAGTTTATTGGCAGACACAAGACACACACAGACACCAGTGTTACCTCACTTTTCACAGTTTATTGCCAGACACAAGACACACACACACAGACACCAGTGTTACCTCACCTTTCACAGTTTTTGGGAGACACAAGACACACACAGACACTAGTGTTACCTCACCTCTCAGACCGCCCTCTCTCGTATCGGTAGGTAGATCTAGGTAGACGGGTGACAGACGTAGACTCATTTCCTCCATTCCTCCTTTGGGAGGTGAATCTCGTCCTTCTGTAACCACAGTAATTTGTATCTTCACTCTCCACCCTACGTCACAGGAGAAGCTTTGAGGGATGGGAAGATCCTGTTAAGCATTGTAGTTTGCTGGCGGGGAAGGGGAGGTAGTGGTGAGTGAGTAGTGGTGGTGTAGTGTGAGGGTCGGGGGCTATCGTCGAGCAGTGTGTACTGTGAGGTAGTTAAGGGCCAAGGAGGGTCCAGTTAAGAATGGTTGGATGGGTTGTTCAAGACGCGGGAGGGTGAAGTACCATAAGGCATTGTAGGTTAGGGTTGGGGTCGTTTCGGGGAAGATGGAGTTAGATGAGGCCAAAGGAACGCTGGGGATCAGGTTGGGTTAGGTAGGTTTATTCTGGGGTTAGGATCGGTCGGGGTATAATGAGAGGGTAGAATAGAATGGGTTATAAGAGGTGTGGGTTGGGTAGGACCAGGACGAGTTGAGGGGGGGGTTGTTTGGATGGGTGGATCGTAGGTGGGATGTTGTAAGGAAAGGTGGAGAAGGAATAGGATTTTATCTTTGCCGTAAGAACAGCGAATGTATTGTGGGCGCCAACCCTCACTCCAGGAGGTAGCGCACAGGAGGGTATATAGTAAACTGTAGGAACTGTGGCCTGTGTGATTGAATTATATATTACGTAACGATGAATATGTAAACAAGAAATGAATAGCACAATTATATATATATATATATATATATATATATATATATATATATATATATATATATATATATATATATATATATATATATAGAGAGAGAGAGAGAGAGAGAGAGAGAGAGAGAGAGAGAGAGAGAGCAAGGTGGGTGTGTAGCGCCCGTGGAGTTCCGCTGGCGTTTTTGACTCTGCCGTTTCTGTTGTACTGAAGATCGTGATGGCTTTAAGGCCCAGGAAACGCCAGTTTGGACACCATCGACACTGTATCAGGCAGTGTGATATTATCACCGCCACAGCACGTGTGTGTGTGTGTGTGTGTGTGTGTGTGTGTGTGTGTGTGTGTGTGTCTGGCATGATGCAGAGGACTGTGACCCCCCCGAGCATTTTAGGGGTGTCGCCGCCGCTGCTCCACTCTTGATAGACACGTCCACACGAACGTTATGTTATTGAGGCCTCAGTGTCTTGAGTTACCGAGAGCTTTGTGATAACATTTTAATGATAACGATGCTCTCTTTTTTTCTTGAGGACAGTCTCTTCCTCTAAGCCCAAAGTCTCCGATGCATCATGTAACTTGTGTTACCGTCAGCGTCTCTCTGCATCCTGTGAATTGTGTATCTTTATATTATGTACCCTATACCCCGTCTGTACTGTTACCAGTGGCAGTGCATTCTTCCTACTGTATGCCCTATACACGATGTATTGTGACCTCTGGATTGTCTCCATGTTACGTTAATTTCTCCCTCATACGAGTCTTGTGATCCTCTATGATTACGTCCCGCGTTGCCGGTACGAAGGATGACACCCATGTTTTTAACTCTGGTCCTCCCCGTGTTTTTGACACTGGTCCACGCCCCGCACCCCTCTCTCCATCGGGACGAGGAACCCCCGATCGCTCCCCCTCTTCCGCCGTCGATGTATTGTACCCGCCGCTGGCTCAGTGCGCGCCTCCACCCACCCATCCCCTCCTTCCCTCCCTCTGCCGTTTCCACTTCACCAACACTATCACACGAAGGCCCGGGTCTGTGTGTACTTAGAACGGTAAAGTATGAAGTAATTGCCCGAAAAGGAATAGTCATTTGCGGAGTCCATCTGCCTGATCCATATACTGGTTTACGCGTTAGTGTTAAGAGTTTTATTACGTTATCTATACAGTACTGTAGTGATTGATGTATCTCTGTTATCTATACAATATTGTAGTGATTGATGTATTTCTGTTATCTATACAGTATTGTAGTGATTGATGTATCTCTGTTATCTATACAGTATTGTAGTGATTTATGTATCTCTGTTATCTATACAGTATTGTAGCGATTGATGTATCTGTTATCTATACAGTATTGTAGTGATTGATGTATCTCTGTTATCTATACAGTATTGTAGTGATTGATGTATCTCTGTTTTTCAGGTAAGTACAAACTGATGTGCTGAGGAGGCGAGTGTTGTGGCCGGCAGTACACGGTAAGTGATCTGTGTTACCCAGACCGTATGATGACAGCCTGGCTCATGACACACACACACACACACACACACACACACACACACACACACACACACACACACACACACACACACACACACACTTACGAATGTAGAACTGTATATATAGATAACCACACAACAGATACACGTGTGTCATGATATGGACCAGACTGGAATATATATATATATATATATATATATATATATATATATATATATATATATATATATAACATTTACAGTTGTAGTAGAGCCTGTGTGTTCGGACTGAACACATGTTTTGCCAGCGAGCGTGTGAATGCATCAGTAATCATCATTCAACCTAGCGTGAGATGGACCTTGAGAGATCAATATGAGGTGTGACTCACGCTGAACAATGAGTGAGTCTGGGGGAGGGTGGATTGGTGGGGGGGGGAGGAGCGGGAGGGGTTCTCTCCTGGACGGGACCACCCCCCTCCCTCTCCTGCTCCTGTTCCCACAGGCTAACTGTGGTTGTATATATATATATATATATATATATATATATATATATATATATATATATATATATATATATATATATATATATATATATATATATATATATATATATTGATGGAAGAATTCGTCAGCACGTTTCCAAGGGTCGTCTTGTGGTTTGAGTGTTCTCATACGGAAAGAAAAGTGAGTCTGTTTCGTGATGTGTGAGGATTGAGTGGGTCTCTTTTAGGGGGGGTTGAGGATGCTGGGGTGGTGTTGCTGGGGTTGTGTTGCCGGGGTGTAGGTCCGGGGTAGGGGGGATGGTAGGAGGCAGCGTTGCTGGGGTTGTGATGGGAGAGTTGCTAGGGTGTCTGCTGGGGGGCCCCTCGCCTCCCCATATGTCGAACTTGGCAGCAGAAGGTAATGTTTCTATTTACAGCCCCGGCCATTAAGTGGAGGGGCTCGGATATCCTTATGTCCCGCCCGTCTGTTGGGTGCAGCACACGTGCTGCCTCCCTCAGTGTTGGGTTACCACGTCATTCATCCCCACCATCTTGGAGATATTAAGGAAGCGTCACGTTTACACACACCACAGTGGCAGGCAGAGTAGGGGACGGTGGAGGCGCTCTGCTCCATACACACCACAGTAGCAGGCAGAGTAGGGGACTGTGGAGCTGCTCTTCTCCATACACACCACAGTAGTAGGCGGAGGGGACGGTGGAGGTGCTCTGCTCCATACACACCACAGTAGTAGGCAGAGTAGGGGACGGTGGAGTTGCCTGCTCCAGTCTTGTGTGCGGCCTCGGTAACGCCTCTGCGTACACTGCGTTTGTTTACATACGGGAATTGATCGACTTTGTAGAAAAGTTTCAGTTTTTTTCTGCTATGCAGATTTCTTGTTACGGTGTGTGTGTGTGTGTGTGTGTGTGTGTGTGTGTGTGTGTGTGTGTGTGTGTGTGTGTGTGTGTGTTGGAGGGAGCACGGTGGAGGTGTTCAGGATCTCGACTGGCATGTCACCCATGGATGTCTCGCGTCGCATTTATTTTCAGATGTAGACGTTCCTTACATCCACGGCCGAGCGGGTAGCTAGCATGGCGAGGATCCTCATGACGAGGAAGAGCACGTTCGTTTCACTGACTTAATGACAACGCAGTAACTCCAGTGACAACACAGTAACTATAGTGACAACACAGTAACTATAGTGACAAGGCAGTAACTATAGTGACAACAGAGTAACCCCCAGTGACGACACTAACTCCAATGGCAACATAGTAACTCCACTGACAGCACAGTAACTCCAGTGACAACACAGTAACTCCAGTGACACCACACTAACTCTAATGACAACACAGTAACTCCAATGGCAACACAGCAATTCCACTGACAACACAGTAACGCCATTGGTAAGTTTTATATTTTCCTCGTTGTTCCGTGTTCTTGTTCGTCGATACGGTCATGTAAATATGACTCTCTGAGGGTAAATTAAAGAAGCTACTTAGTTAACATCGTAAATACCAGCACGTCCAAAACTTGGAGTGTGTGATGGGGTTGTGTGGAGGAATGTGTCTTGGTAGGTTATGTGTGTGTGTGTGTGTGTGTGTGGCGGCAGTAGCAGCTGTGGCGCGGCTTTGGTGGCCGCCCGTAGCGGAAGTTACTGTACTCCAGACCTCCCTTGTGGTCACCAGGGGCAGGTCTTGATCCCTGGGGCACGTGTAGAAGGTAGTACGCGCTCGTTCATCTGGTTGTAAACATTGTTTTTGTTTTGCTGTGGCGTGTGTGTGTGTGTGTGTGTGTGTGTGTGTGTGTGTGTGTGTTCTCTGAAGGTTTAAAGGAGTCAGGTTCACGACGCACAGGATGCGTTCAACGTAGTGTGTGCTGGAGTTCAGCGTAGCGGGCTGTACAGGAGGTGTGTAGGGCAGAAGACGGTTACCCCTTTCCTTGGAGGGAGGGGCGCGCGTGCTGCCCGTGGCCCGGAAGCGGACGCGTGGTGATTTAAGTAGGCTGCGCTGCCTCCCTCCTCCCTCCCCACGTGTAGGATGACACTCCCGTGAGTCTGGCACCGTGGCCGTAACCTTCACTGTTCCTGCTGGTGGTGGTGGTGGTATGGCACTCGTCACTGTGCGTCACTGGGGCTGTAGCCTTCACTGGTGGTGGCGTGGTGGTTCGGGAGGCAACCCTGGGGGAAGGCCGCTAAGAGGGCCATCCCTCCGCAGGCCAGCCAGCCAGCCCCCCATCCCTCACTTCTCATGCCTGGCTCTGACTCTGGTCTTAGTGGAGGTTGGTGTCGCCTACGTAGCTTGGGCTCGCTCTGTCCATCCGTGCAGACTTTCCGTGAGTCACACCTTACCCTGCATGGTGGCAGGGAGGATAGTGATGGCAGTGAGGACATCGGTGTCAGTGAGGGTAGTAGTGGCGGTGAAATTAGTGGTGGCAGTGAGGATAGCGGTGAAGATGGGGATAAGTGGCGGAAGTAGGGTCAGTGGCGGAAGTGGGTTAGGGGAAGGGGAGGCAGGAAGGCCTCACCTTGGGCGTGAGGGGAACCTGAAGGGTGGGTGCGCACTGCACCGCGTAATAACACACCCTCCATCAGCTCCCCCGCCCTACTTTATTGCTTTATAATTATACAATCAATTTTTTTTCCTTGATTTCCCAAATCACGTGTTCTTCCTGTTTTGGGGAAATATATATATATGGGTGTTGTAGGGTAAGCCTTGTGACGCATGTACAGGCAGCAAAAAAGGTATCGGTCCACTTGGCGTCCTTTACATTTTGAAACGTTGGACGAAGAATATTGATATATTCCCCGGAGTTTCGTTCTAGAGTCGTATGCTTCGTATTACTATTTAGCCAAGACACGACCCAAGATAGGAAAGGTATTGGGTACTATTGGAGGGGTGAAGGAACTTCCCTTAATGGAATTAAAAGATCTCCATCATCCCTATCGTCTGCTGTCTCTTTTATATCGATCACTTTCGTGTGATTCTGTGTAAAAAGATGCAAGACTATTTAATACGTTAAATAAGAATAAACAACACAAGATTAGATTAAGATAAATAATGCATCAATGAAAATACATTCGGGAAAACCTGACATAGTTCTAAGACTCACTTTTCAAAACATATACATTGCAGTTATGATAACCATTGCATTTCATTCTTATGGATAGTAATGTTGAAAGATAGCTGGTCTTACCACGAGACAGTTGAGCTGTGAGTAATGAGTGTCTGAAAGACGATTGGATGTGATGGATATCATAAAGAATAGACATTTTCATCCTTCACCTGAGTGTTGTAACAACAGTGTTATAGGATTACAATCATCTATAGATGGGGCGTGTATCACCCGACCCTTGTTGAAGTCGATCTAAATAGGAATCGAACCCGACCATACTTGGAGTCGGGACAAATGCGCGTGAAGAAAAAAAAAAGTGATGGATATCATAAAGAATAGGCAGTTTCATCCTTCACCTGAGTGTTGTAACAACAGTGTTATAGGATTACAATCATGTATAGATGGGGCGTGTAACACCCGACCCTTGTTGAAATCGATCTAAATAGGGATCGAACCCAACCATACTTGGAGTCGGGACAAATGCGCGTGAAAAAAAAGATTGGTTTATGTTCTTTATATCTGAATGGTTCGTCATGATCGTATGGTAGTAGTCGATATATCCAGGTGAGTGAAGTGTGACTTAAACGCAGAACAAACGATACGAAATTCGCCTTTATAGTTAAGTGTCATTATCATTATTTTCCACATTCTGATCTCTATAAGTGTCGCAATAGCCATATACGACTTGACTCATTCATTTACGCGTGACTCGAACGTAGATTCGTATCTGCTGAACACTTAGTGTCCTTCATGCTTCACAGTCATCTAATTAGAGGAAAATTAAAGGTGCACTTGTTCGATGACATACCAGTGTGTGAGACATGATATGTCCCGATGATTCGCATATTTTGATTGATCTGTTGAGGTGTTTCCTTGAAGACAAAGGATTGGATTCTGTAACGGTAAAATCAACCCTTTCGCTTATTGTTTTCCCTCCCTGGTGGTCACGTAATGCGGTATTAGGTAAATATGGCGCTCACTCACAGGATGAGCATCGGGTGCGCCATAAATTTGCCGATGTTACGTGCACACCACATCACGGTTTCCCCCCCGCCCTCATGCTGACTCACTTGTCTCCTCCCTACATGTTATTGTCCTCAGGTGTGACGCATGGCCAGGGCTTGCCCCTAGCCTTGTAAGGGCCCCTCCACCCTTCAAGCTAACCCCCTAAATCGTGAGCTCTATGGGGCGCCCCAGTGGGCATGCCCCCCCAGAACATTTTGAAAACTTGGGGTGTCTGGGACAATGTTTTCCTGCTCTCTGAACTTTCGGGGCTTGGGGTGCCCCGTTAGCGGTCGGGACCCCCCTTAGAGGTTGGGGCCCTACGCCCTGAGCGTATAGAGGCGTATAAGAAAGGCCGGCCCTGCGTACGGCATCCAGTACTCCTGGGTCTGACCCTATACCTATGCCACAGTGTATGTCAGCAGATACCCTGGGGGAGAGTGTTGCTGGGTTCCCACCGTGTTAAGCACAGATCTTGGGGCAAAAGATATATTTCTGTCATGATTCTCAGGAGCGGCCGCCTCATGGCTAACCAGTCATGCCCTGTGCTAGGGGCACCCGGATCATCAATAGAAATCACGACACGCAAGTTACTGTTGCCTTCCCCAACAACAGGTGCCTGTTGTTGTCGTCGTCCCAGTAACGGGTGCCTGTTAAGTTTACTGTTGCCGTCCCAAGAGCAGGTAGGTTCCTGTTGCTGTCGTCCCAGCAACAGGTGTGTCTGTTAAGTTCCCGTGTCCTTCCCCGCAGCAGGTGCCTGTTAAGTTACTGTTGTCCTCCGAACAACAGATGCCTGTGAGTGGGTAAGCCGAACAGTTGCTGGATCCTGTTCTTCTCCTGGGTCATTGTGAACAGAAGACCCCCCGCTCACCCCCACCTCCCCACTCTCCTTCCCGGTGTGAAGCTGCCTGCCTACAGCGTGCAACTTCCTGACCTTTGACCTTTCTGGCTGTAGGCTGCTGGTATGTGGCAAAAGACACATAATTAATTACAGCTAAACCGTTGCAGATGTGTGGAGCAGCCCGTCATAAAAAGCGGCACCCCGGCCCCGTCAGGACTGTGGGACATGTGGTGTGTTGAGCTGGGCACTGGTAGCGGCGGGGTGTGGGTGGATGTGTGTGTGGGTGAGTTGGGTGTGTGTGGGTGAGTGTGTAGGTGGGTGAGTGAGTATGTGTGTCCCAGGGCGTTGTCAGGCGGTCTTCCCCCCCCCCCCTCTCTTCACCCCCATCACCCGCCTCACCCATTAACATCCACCACCAGCCCTCCTGCACCTCACCTCATGCCATCCACTTCCTTCCTTTCTCACCCATCACCGTCGCCTGGGTGAACGTAACCCTCCTCCCGTCCCTTCCTTCATCACCCATCGCACGAATCCTCACCCTTATCATCCGCCTCACCCTTGCCATCCACCTCACTCACCCATATCCTTTTCAGCCAACCCCAGTCAACCCCCTGGCAGACACATTACCCTGCGTCACGCCGCGTCACATGGCCACTCCGTCAAGCGGTGTCACAACATCCTCCCACTCCTCTCCCAGTCCCGTCACCAGCCTCCCTCAACCTCGTTACACTAGCCTTACCCCGTGATAGACCAGGAACTGTTTACAGCCGTGTTACCATATATATATATATATATATATATATATATATATATAGTATACTGAGAGGCGTAAAAATACTGGTTAGGGTTAGAATGGAATACACATATGTGTGTCAGTTTATCACTCAATATAAGTTATATGACGTCCCATATAAGCATCCGGTCCGACACGGTATAGCAGCACTATATAACGTAAGGCTCTCCAGGCCTCTTGGTTTATGACCTCTGTAGATCCTTCATTGACACTGACGTAACTGTGGATGGCTCTACTCCCGTACCCTGGGCCTTGCCAGCCTGTGAACCTCATTAGATGGTAATGGCTGTACCCCATGATGGTATTTAGCCTCCCCTCACTTATTGCTCCACTCTCCATACACATTTGTCTCACACCCGATTGGCCTGTCGGTCCATCTTCATGGCTGGCGTCATCCTCGCCTATATATTCGGATACCCGAACGTTCCAGTTTGTGAACCTGTGTTATCTTGGCCTTGCGCCATAACGTGGGAAGTGGATTGAAAAATGATGCTTTCTAGATGATGAAGATTTTCACTTCGGTGTTCAGAGTGGGGACATCTGCCGCACGTGTGGTGTATAGAAGTTAGGCAACGATGGAAGACAAGACCGTGCGCCACGAAGGATGTATTTGGAACAGTGGACTTGGCAGGGCCCGTGATGTGACGGTCAGGATGCAGCAGTATGAGGCCTCGGGGTCTACCCCCTCAGGCATACACACCCTCACCACTGAGATATTCGGTCGGGAACCCAAGGGTTTGCCTCAGAATTTACCGTCCAAATGGAGTGCAGATGCGACTCAGCAAGTTGAACAGCATAGTTCCGTGATGTGGTCATGATCATTGGCTAAGGTCAGGAGGCATCCAGCTCTTTAACTCAGTGTTGGTGAGTTTCTCGGGCTACAGAGGTTATGCGACTGTACGGTGTCCGTCAGTGCCCTGAACACTCCTCACTCGTAAACCACTTGGCCTTACGGTGTATACCCCCCCCCCCCTCACAAGAGGTGACCACAGGGCGGCTTACAGGTGGATCAATGATTGCGTTCAGGGTCAACTGTAATGATTATGGCTATCAGACGTGGAATAGTTGTGGTGTCACACATACACGCACACACACACACCTGTGGACCTTAACATTATCTTGCTCACAGAGCCCAGAGAGAGAGAGAGAGAGAGAGAGAGAGAGAGAGAGAGAGAGAGAGAGAGAGAGAGAGAGAGAGAGAGAGAGAGAGAGAGAGATGCTGTTGTCTTCGAAATGTTTAGACTGACCGTCATCTGGTGACGTGTATTGTCATGAGACGGATGTGTGGCGTTCCCCATCACTAGAACTCGTTTGATTATCCTTCCATCCCACACCAACACACACTGAGTTAGTGAATTAAGGAAAAGATTCGGTTTATTTAGTGATCTCTTTGCAGACCATTGCAGATCCATTGTTCAGTACAAGTCTGAAAGTATATAAAGAAGATGTTTTATTATGAGTAAATAGGGATGCCATAGAGGATGGACTTATACTGGATTGTAGGCTCTTAATGTTAGCGTGGAGGTTGAGGTGGCAATATGATGATGGTGAGGGAGGCGTCCCACCCTGATATATGTACGGCACACGTCCCACACTCGCACCTAAAGCCAGGGAATGTTGGTTCCATAGCTCACCTCCACACACACCACACCGTCCGAGACACCCAGAGTTGGTTTGGCTTGTGGTCAGAAATGCCCAGGTGATAAAGATTTTCTCACAGTACGTTACTCCTTACTCTCACCTCTCCCATGCAGCCAGGGATTGTATTTTAAGGGTTTTAGGGTAAGAGAGAGAGAGAGAGAGAGAGAGAGAGAGAGAGAGAGAGAGAGAGAGAGAGAGAGAGAGAGAGAGGACATGACTTAAGGTGCTTCTCTTAGGACTTGCTTAGGTATGGGTGTGTCTTGCGGTTCCCTGGTGACAAAGGACTAGCGACCAGTTCTTGTAAACACTGGGGCCCAATCCCGGCACCTTTTTGCATGTTCTGTATCCTGTTGTAGCGCCTCCTCCCTCAGGATGAGTGAGTGGTGCACGGCAGAGTCGCCCGCTCTTGCCACGAAAAATCAAGTCCCGTGAGAAGGCAGGCAGGACGCAGCAGCAGGTGGTGTGAGGCGTGAGGATATGAGGTACTGGTCGAGGGTCATTACCATGGACGGTACCGGGAGGCCGGATGACTTCGGGAATGAGGGGAACTGTGATGTTGAGGAAACTAAGGAAGTTCCATTTTTTTTTTAACTAAATCTGAAGAAACGATGGTTAGAGAGAGGGGAAGAAACGCATGAGGGGATGATGAAGAACACCATCTCATTGGGGATATGAGGAGGACTGTGCTTCACAGGTAAGTGGTGAAATTATACGAGAGACAGGTCGTCATAAGTGGGGAAAATGCTACAGTATAAGATTACCCGAGAGGATGTGTTTGTGTGTTGGTGGGTTGACTAACGAACCCAGTGGGTCTGGTGGCGGTGGAGGGAACTGTGGAGTGCCAACGTCCCCGGCGGTAATATCTTAATTCCATGTTTCATAAATCCAGTGGTCGAACATATGACAAGATGTGGCATCAGGCACTAATCGTCAGACTTCCACCTTCGACTTCCCTTGCTGGCTCTGTCTCCGATCTTTCGACTTCCCTTACTGGCTCTGTCTCCGATCTTTCGACTGTCCTTACTGGCTCTGTCTCCGATCTTTCGACTTCCCTTACTGGCTCTGTCTCCGATCTTTCGACTGTCCTTACTGGCTCTGTCTCCGATCTTTCGACTGTCCTTACTGGCTTTGTCTCCTCACATCGAGCTTGCTCCGTGGTCGTTCCATCGCTGATGGACACGGCTTTACTTCTGCCATAAGTGATTTTTCCTCTGCATTCTCCTTCTCTCGTATCTACTCTTCCTCCTGCTCGATCGACGTCCCGTCTTGTCACACGTCCCTGTAAACTCAGATTTCGGGGTGGATTTTGTAGTTGGGCAAACATGATCCAATTGCGTGTAAAGCCCTTAAAATTCCAGTATTTTATAATGTTTTTTTTTTTTCTAAAATTCCTCGCCACACTCCCATGTTCTTTGATGTCACTGTGGTTTTTTTCCCTCACTCATCACAATAAAGATAATAGCACCGTAACCTCTTATTTGAAAACCGCACATTACGTAAATACCAAATTTAGTCTCTTGAAATATTAATGAAGTCTCTTTTAAGACGTCGAATAATCATTTCTTTTAAGGATCTGCTCAAAGGATCGAGTTGTGTGTGTGTGTGTGTGTGTGTGTGTGTGTGTGTGTGTGTGTGTGTGTGTGTGTCATTGCTCTCATGCTGGGGTGACTGTAGTGTTACGTACGTATTAAGCCCGTTGATGTCGGACGTAAAGCATGCCAGGCTCCTCATCTCTCTCAAACAGACCTCAGGACATGATCTCCCTGTACTTGCTGTGCCCTTCATTCTCTTTCCATTATTTATAGATATTACTCCAGATTTTTTTTTGACTCTCGAGCTGGCTGGCTAGCTAGCTGCCTGCCTCTTTATCTATCCACCATTAGCTACGTCACGCGCCAGTCAGCATACCGTTGCGTCACACATGATCACTGACTGGGCGGGCCGCATGCAGCGGCTTCGGAGTGTGGGCCGCTGCGATGCCCGTTTCTTTCCCTTTCCCGCCAAAATCGTTCTCTGCCGCCTCCACCACTCCACCCACCCGTTTGAAAGGGCGAGTTTTCCTCCGCCTCATCAACTTCGACGACTTATTTCCTCATTTTTTTTTTCTGTTCTTTTCGTCCATTTGTATTTCCTCCAAGGCCTGGGAGCAGTGAGGACGTGGAACCTTGAACGTAAGGTGATGAGTGAGGCGTCGCTGATGCACTTCCTGATGTAGATGTTTACGTTAGCGCCACCACTGTGCCGGAACCAGCACCATCGTCGCTGTACCGCTTCCAGCACCACCGTCGCTGTACCGTTGCACACCACCGTCGCTGTACCGTTACCCACCACCGTCGCTGTACCGTAAACAGTACCACCGTCGCTGTACCGTTACCCTCCGCCGTGGCTGCAACCAACGTCTCTGTACCGTCGTTGTACCGTAACCATTACCACTGCTGTACCATTGCCATTGACATCACCGACACCATCACTGACTAGTGTTGGAAACTTGCACAGCAGCACTTTGCATATTTAGCGGGTCATGCAGTATGAGAGGTGGCTGATGCATGGCGGGTCATGCAGTATGAGAGGTGGCTGATGCATGACGGGTCATGCCGTAGGTGAGGTGGCCGATGCATGGCGGGTCATGCCGTAGGTGAGGTGGCTGATGCATGACGGGTCATGCCGTAGGTGAGGTGGCTGATGCATGGCGGGTCATGCCGTAGGTGAGGTGGTTGATGCATGGCGGGTCATGCCGTAGGTGAGGTGGTTGATGCATGTTGGACGGTGGAGTGTGTCACCGTGGTTGGCTGGTGGGTGTCCCCTGGGGCCACACTGTTCACGACCCTGCTGCAGTAGTGGGTGGGCAGTTCCTGCAGGGTGGACCTCCGCCAGTATTGTCTGGTTCGGCCGCACTAGACATCAAGCGTGTGGCCACTGACGTTATACCCTTCCTGGGTCCATACCTCAGTGATCTCGGCGGGCCGATATGCCATCTCTGAGCCCCTGTCTCCTTGTGGTATGCTGGTAATACGACCTATGTGCACAGCCTGCGACGCGTTCTTGTTCACTGAACACATGTCGTGAACCTTGAGGTGACATTCCTAAGGTAAGACGTGACTTATACCTATAAGTTCGGTCTGGGGAGGATTGTCATGTCACAGCGGCTGTAACGAGAGTGAGGAGTTTGTGTTGGCCGGCTGTGACGTACGTGACTGGCATAGTAATGGATGGGGGAGGACTGGTGGCCATAATGGAAGACCAGCGGGAGGTCGAGTGTGTGGTGCTGGTGCTGGCCTGGCCTGGGTGGGCCACATGTGGGTAAGTTATCTCTCTGTCCTCCTCCCACTCCTGCCAGATAACTAACCCCCCCCCCCTCCCAACACACACACACACACACACACACACACACACACACGCTCGCTCGCCACCCACCGCTCACACCACCTGTCTGCAGTACCCATCCACAGGTAACCACCTGCTCAAACCAGCAGTCCGCAGTACCATTCACTACTCACACCCGCCGGCTACCCACACCAGGCGACTTACACCCACACCATCCTCCCATTCCCACACTCCCACCGTCGCTCACAGACCCTTACAATTGACAGCATACAGCCTTCACCTCGCCTTCATGCTGGCCAAGTCAGACGTGATTTACGTGTTTCGTCAGGTTGTATTGTGGCCGTGTGAAGAGATGGGAGAGACGTGAGGCCTGGGAGGTGTTGCTCCAGGGGTAGGTGGGAGGGCAGGGGACATCGGTTCCCCCCTCACCAAGAGGAGGGGAGATGTTACTCTGATATGACTCGTAGGGGGACCTCCCTGGGATGGTGGGACTTGTGAGTGACCATGTTTGCATAGCTACTCGTCAGGGAGATGGGGGGCGGACTTTCGTCAGGTTGATGGCGTGTGGTTATTGGTACAATTAGACTCTTGGTCCACGAGCAGGGTTAAACGACCCTTGGCATAACTCATATCATACAGTTTTGATAATGTGTTCCCAGGTACAAGTCTTAGAACTCTAATACTACTATCATAGGTGGTACTATCCCCTCCCAAGGGGCACTGCCCTTGCCCCCCTGGTAAGGGCCACATCAAGCACAGACTCCGTCAGTGGCACATAACATTCATCCTATTCCTTGCTAAGCACAAAATTTGCGTGAGATCTTCACTTTCTGTGGACTTGTTGCTTAGAACATTGCTAGGCAGTCTTAGGTGGGAACATGTTGTGGATAGAAGTATGAGGCCATTTCATGATTGGTTCGTCAGCCTTTTGCAACAATTATTGTAATGAGGGTCAGCCCCACTGGCCTCTGACAAAGACCCTTTGTGTCCTTTTTTTTTTTTTTTTTGGTTTGCGCTGCCGCTCACAGGATGAGCGTGGGGTGCACGATATATTGCCGGTAATACCGGCACAGATCAATCATTCATCGGGGTGAAAAGGGTGGGGGGGGACTCACCCTTAGGGGACCTTCCTGGGACTCGTGAGGGACCGTGGTGAAGGGGAGGAAACCCACACCCGCTGAGTCAGCCATAGATTAAGATAGAACCATCGCACACTCACCTGTGGTGGGAGGGCTAGGCGGCTGGCTCTGCGCAAGGAAGGTGGGTCACTGTCGAAGGTGCTGATGCAGCACCGAGACACTAGAACTCACAGACACTCGTAAATGACCTCCGCCAGAAGTGAAGTTTACGTAATTATGATAAGATTTACGTACGTTTAGATTGTTTCCTTTGCTCTTATTTTTTTTTGCTACTTTTGGATCGT
The DNA here is from genome assembly GCF_036320965.1 of Panulirus ornatus. NCBI lineage: Eukaryota > Metazoa > Arthropoda > Malacostraca > Decapoda > Palinuridae > Panulirus > Panulirus ornatus. Next base: position 17,487,340 of record NC_092257.1, on the reverse strand, counting down.
GTCATTTTACTATGGGGATAACCATCTATATCCCACAGTAACGAAGCACAAAATAGATTCACCTGGGCGTGATAGGCTATAGTGTATACGTTCGCGGAGGGCACTGCAAGTGTCCTTCAACTAGTTGCTTAGATGAGGAAGGTGTTCATCCTAGTGGGGTGACTGATGGTGGCTTGGGTCGTGGGTTCTGCTTGAGTGGCAGTGGCGTGCAACATATCAAGGGTGTGTGTGTGTGTGTGTGTGTGTGTGTGTGTGTGTGTGTGTGTGTGTGTGTGTGTATTGAGGCTGATGTATTGAGAGGCATGTTTTCTCTGTGCCAGATGTCAGCAGTTTGTGGAGGGTCGACAGAAACAGGAGACCAGGGAGAGAGTAAGGGAGAGGGGAAGAGGGGAATATCTTGATATTGAACTAGAAATTAAAAAAATCATGTTTGTCTGAATATATGCAGACAGAGTATTTCAGTGATTGTATTGGAGAAGGATGCACATAGCTAGGGTTAGGTGGAGGCAAGTACAGAGCTCACAGTGAGTACAATACCTTGACACAGGGAGGGTGACAGGTGGGCCTAGTGGGGCCCAGGTGGGCCCAGGGACCCGGAGGGTCCTCCTCCCGTCAGAAAGGGAGGAATAGCATTAATGTCGCCGGTACATAACAACACAAGGGAGCGTACGACATACGTATATAGAATATCAGGCCATTTTAGAAGGGGAGGGAAGGCACAGGACAGACCGGCAACACAGTGCAGTGCACGGGACAAAATTGAACGAGTAGTAATACAGCCAAGGTTCAGAGGACAATAGACACATGCAACATACGTTACAGGATACAGTGGGATAGATACTGAAATTCAACATGACTCGGCAGATTCAATACGTACAGAAGCAAATCATATTTTTTGATTGCCTGGGTGGCTAGACACATAGCTGGGGACGGGTGGTATGCAGAGCCCGGAGCGTTTGTGCATGAACAGTTGACGGGCAACAGTATTGCCAACAGAGCCCACTACCACACCCTCCAACATTATTATATACAAGACTGTTGTTGAATTAGGGAGTTCAGAGAAGTTTCTTCGTCCTGAACATTACGAGATGTGTGTGTGTTAGCGGTTCATCCATAACAGTGTTCTACCTCAGACACATGAATTTGCCTGGTGTAAATTGTTCATTTCTTTCATGATACTTTTTCGTTATTGTTGTTCAGTGTCTGTAAACAGGTCACTTGCTATGTAAATTACTGATTGATTGGTTCACTACTACCTTGTTAATCTTTTCTTACGCTGTAGCTTGTAATGTACTTCAGTCACTGAAGTACCAAAATCCCTAGACCTTTTGTGCACTTTGTATCCTCTTTTACGCCACCGCCCACAGGATGGGCAGGAGTGCACAATAAATTAGCCGATCTTGCGGTAAAAAATCAAATTAAAATCATTAGAAGGACGCCTGTGTGGCCTGCAAGCCAGAGAGTTCATATAGCCCCGAGGCAATAGAACGCATTGGCGCACATATAGACACAATGTACAGACATAGCTGAGGGAATAGTGTTGATATAGCACCGATACCATAGAGCGCATAGACGTACATAGAGACACCATACAGGTATAGCTGAGGCCATAGTAATATTTGCATATGGTGCATGGATAAGTTTGAGGTTGTCAGAAATCGTAAAATGGTCACTGAGTTCCTCTAAATAACAGGTCTTGAGACTTGAAAATTCTGGTTTTGGGTTGGTTGAGGAACTGGCTGACGCTGGCACAGGCTTCTGTGGGGAGAGGGAAATGAACGCTGAGGAAAGAGGAGGAGAACCACAGAGGGAAACAGAATCTGTGTGGAGGAAGAGGAGGGGTGGCTGAGAGTGAGGGAGAGGGAAGGTGGGAGGGTGAGTTGGGGCGGGGGATTGGGGGCGTACTCACACAGGGTCCCTCCCGTCCGTCAGACGACCCTCGCACACCGCACACACACACACACATGAAACGTGGGTGTGTGCGGCGGTCGGCTGCGGCTCTGGTGGACTCCTCCCTCGCTCCTGCTGGCCCGTGTGGACTGCCATGCTCACCACAGCTGCCGAGGAACTTGGAACTTGGTGACTAGTGGCCGCGTTGAGCCCTGGCATGCCATGAACGTTGATGATGCTGGCTTGGTGACTCGGCGTTGTGAGGAGTCTTGACTGCTGTGGGGGAGAGACCCCGGTGTGCTGGTGGTGATACCATCCCGGTGATGACAAGAACCAAAACATTTTTGACTTACTGAGGGACACAGACACACCTCGCGTGTGCTGAAGGACTGTGTCTCTACCCCTGAAGTGATGCTGGTAGCAGTGTGGTGCCTGTGTAGTGACGGTGGTACGTTGACGCAAGTGTAAAGTGTACGATTAGTGCAGTGTCCATCGCTGGAGACGAGTCCTGGGCGTGCACTTGTATTGTGGTGGTGGTGGCGGTGTGACCGCGTGCCTGTGTGTGATTGAGGAACTGTGTCACCCACGGGTGTGCCGATGCCTTCATAAGTCACACGTGTTCATGTTGACGCCCAAGTGTCAGTAGCGTGAGCATGGCACCTTGTCTCCACCGTAACCACTGATGGTATTTACAGTGGTCCAACCAAACCTGTACGCTGGTGAGTCCTTGAGAGTGTTACCAGTGTGTGTGTGTGTGTGTGTGTGTGTGTGTGTGTGTGTGTGTGTGTGAGGGGGATGGGGGGAGGATGTGTAGTACCCACCGAGTGGCAGGAACAGTGGCCCTTCATGCCCCGGCCTGGCAAGGGGTACTGGCGTCGGGTCGGCCGAGGAATCTTCCCCACCTACCACCCCCCCCACATACACACACACACACACACACACACACACACACACACACACACACACACCTCCTGCCACACCAGTTCATGACGTGCCACAGCCACATTGTCCTCCACTGGCTGCGTCTGGCTCTGCAAAACTTTCTTTGTGGCCAGGGTAACCCTCTGTGGCCAGGGTTACCCTCTGTGGCCAGGGTTACCCTCTGGCCAGGGTTACCCTCTGTGGCTAGGATTACCCTCTGTGACTAGGGTTACCCTTTGTAGCCAGGGTTACCGTCAGTGGCCATGGCAATCCTCTATGCCCAGGGTTACCCTCTGTGGCCAGGGGTTACCGTTTATGGCCTAGGCAACCCTCTAAGTGGACAGGAATGCACGTTTTCTTTTTTTTTTTTCTTTCCAGGCATTATGTGGGCGATGATGTGTCCACCAGACACTCGCTTATAGTAGCCGTCAAGGTGACGGAGGGTCTTGACTGATGTAACTGCTATTGTGTGTTTAGTTATTGTGATTTTGTTTTTTCTCTGTAATGAACGTTTGATTATCGCTGGGAAGAAGTTGTTCAGACGTTGGGATATTCTATGATTAAGTTGGGATAAGGTCTTGTGTGTGTGTGTGTGTGTGTGTGTGTGTGTGTGTGTGTGTGTGTGTGTGTGTGTGTGTGTGTGTGCGTCGGTCGCGAGTGGCGTGTTCAAGATAGATGGGGTTGAGTGACTTGGTTTTAGATGAAAGGGCGGTAAACACACTCATTCGACGCAGGGACCCGGGTTGCGTTATTTTTTTTTGTTTTGAAATTATTTGGTTTCTAGATATACATAGACGACAAAGAAGATGGCTCGACCGTAACCGATCCCAGCTACGGCCGCTGTGTGAAACGAGACTGGTCGGTGTTGCGCCATCGGACCCGGGTCGCGATCCTTTACCCAAGTACGAGAATGCGTTCCACGATCGCTCTAGTCCCACGTCTGGTACCATTTGTTATCCACGAATGGCACGAGTAGTCCTCCTCCTCCTCCTCCTCCTCCCCGTCCCACATTTTAGGTTCTTGTGACCCGTAGACCCCAACCAGCCGTGTGGGTTCGAGTACCAGTGAACCCGTGTATCTCGAGCCTCCCCGGTGAACACCGCTACCAGAGCGGCGCCGACTTTGTAGGCTGAGTGGACCTCCTCGCCACCACTTGACTTGAGGCTGGCCATAAGGTCGACCTTTGACCCCCCTCATCATTGAGTTACTAAGGAAGTCATTCATGCCGGCCCTCTGCTTGGCCAGCCGTGCCGCAGACGAGTAATATGAACGGTAATGCGAGACCTGACACGCTGACGAGGGTATCCGCGATGCTGACGAAGGATGTTAGATCAGCCTTGTGTAGTTAAGCAGTACAAAGCCGGAGGTGTGTGTGTGTGTGTGTGTGTGTGTGTGTGTAGTGTAGTGTCAGGTTAAAGGTGACAGAGTCTGGTCAGGTCAGCGGTGCCACTGGTGAAGGCCGCGGGCTTTGTCAACAGAGTAAGCCCAATGGACGGGAGCGCCGCCTCCTCCCGTCAGTTTACCTTTTCAATCAGGCGTTGTTATCCGCCCCCCGGATGTACGCGCAGTAGTTCCCTGACGTCTCTATGCGTATCAGCTGTCGGACGAACGGTCAGGCGGCGTCTGTTAAGAAGAAAAAAAAAAGACTTGCTTAACGCGACACTTCCCTCAGATTCTGGTCCTGGTATTAGGAGCCGCGTACTGGCTGCACCCGCGGCACGTCAGCTGGTGACCCGACGCCCCACGAACTCACGAACTTAAGAGAATCTTGCTGATGATATTGCTCCTCTACACCCGAACTCCCAGCGTATTGATAGTCCCTCTGTAATCTGAGGGCGGTTAAAACTTCCTGGGCAAGTACAAACAGAGTGCTAGACCAGTCAGGGTGTGGGGGGGTATGGTAGTCCTGCTGGGCGTGCGCGCGCGCGCTCTTCCTCCGACTGAGCGGAGGAGCGAGACGGCAGACCAAACAGTTCTCTTCGACGCCATCGTCCCATGAAATACTCGTGGCAGCGTGAACATACAGTGTGAATGTAGATACATCACCGAGGAAAACTCACGTATGAAGTAGTTAGAAACTTCCAATGTGCATTCAGAGTGTGACTGATGGCACGAGGTAAAGATAACAGTAAAGGAGAAAAATTGTACGTAGGTTAAAGGACTCGGGTGTGTGTGTGAAGGGATGAGATTTCCTCCATGCTTATTGGGAGGAGTCGCTATGTAGGGTGTGGTTGGTGACGTCGGCCCTACGCAGGGGTTGATCACTGAAGGGAGGGTATTGTGGGCCTCACTCAACCCTCACTCTTCAGAGGTGTACAAATGATGTGGACTGGGTTCGCTTGCCTCAGAGGACCTGTTGCTCTCTTGGGTGACGCGGCCCCTCTGGTTGCCACGTAGGGTCACGAAGGAGTTGGGCGGAGTCTCCCGTTGCTCAGTAAGGTCAACGGAGTCACCTTGCAGCGTTCCCGGAGGGGGGGGGGGGGTCGTAGGGTCTGTAGCAGCAGAGTTAGCAGAGGTCACAGTTCAAGCGGGTCCCCCGGTACATGAAGCAATTGTGTGGTTGGTTATTCTTCCTCTGATGCGTCGTGTTCCGTTCCCCGGTGCTGTGAGGTGCTTGGCTCAGAGGCACGCCATGGAGGAGGTATTGGGCTGTGGTGGAGGTGAGGGGCTGTGGTGGAGGTGTGGGTGTAAAGACAATGATAGATATTTAAGAGGAAATGAGATGGAATTGTGTGGGTGTGGAGGTGAGTAGATACACATGTGTGGTGTGGTTACATACATTTGGTTGAGTGAGTAAGTAGAGATGATGGGACTGCCAGGGGGCGAAAACAACGAGAAGGATTGTATATATATATATATATATATATATATATATATATATATATATATATATATGTGTGTGTGTGTGTGTGTGTGTGTGTGTGTGTGTGTATTTGTGTGTGAATTTAAGGATTATATAAACTCTAAAGTTAGCAAAGATGTGATAGAAATTTCAGGATTTTGAGTGATTTAGTCAGATTGTTGAGTGGAGGTGGCGACGTGTTGGAGGAAGGGAGGCTCTTGTCTCTTGTGGCCGAGTGACAGCAGGCGGAGGTTATCATTGTATGCTCTAGCCGTCTGTCCTATGGTAGGCTGGCTGGCGGTCTCTGTCAGTTCCGAAAAGTTTGGGAAATATTACTTGAGTTGTGGTTTATGTTATGATCGTGTTGATGATCAAGGTTGGGTCCCGTCGGTGAGGTGCTGGATTGAGGTGGTCATCAGTTAACCGTGTTTCCCTGAGATGCTTAAAATGAATTGTTTTTCGGCTCATGCTTAGCGAGGTGCACGAGTAAAGTCAAGAAGACTGTCACAGCCTCCCGGTATGTGGGTGTGCTGATCCTTCACCGCGTTTTGTAAGGTGTGGTGAGGTGGTGTGTGTGTGTGTGTGTGTGGGAGACATGGCTAGTGGATATGTTGTGGAGGACTGGCCGGGGACACTGGTGGTGTTATCACTCGTCCTCGCTGGTGTGTCCTTACTCGGCCCCACCCCATCCTACCCCAACCCAACCCCCACTTCACCCTAGGGGTTACTCCCCACTCCACACGCCACCCCAAGGGGTTGCACTTTCCACCCCGCTCCGTCTCACTTCAGTGGATACAATCTCTCCTCCCTGTCCCACCTAAACTCGGGTGTTTTTTTTTCTTCACCTCACCCCCAAGGGACAGTCTCCCCACCCCAGACCAATTTGGTTTTTCAGCAAGAGCGGCGAATTCATTGAACACTCCTGCCCATCCTGTGGGCGGTGGCGCAAAGGAGGATACAGGGTACACGTCAGTGATTGCGTTACGTAAGGAAGTCACATTTTGAATGAACTAACTATTTACGATAGGCAAAGGTAGGATACTCTGCAAATGTCTGGACGAAAAATGATTATGGATGGATTATCTGGACATATCTTATAATCCAGTTTGTGACACTTGTGTGAGGAATAGCTCAGCTGGCATAGTTGTATATCCTGTTTGTTTACTACCACTAGCAAAGGCAAGTTCCGAACAACGAGCATCTGTAGCTCAGCCAGAGTCAGGCAACAACAGTGTCGTCTTCTGCTGATCCAGTTGGTAGAACTATACGTGAGTGTGGTTCTTCATGCCAAATGTTGTAGTGGTAGATGGATCAGCTGGCGTCTGTTTCCATTGGTCTGAAGTCTCAAAGGAAAATTTTCATCGCGTACTCTCTCAGTGATAAGTTAGGGACAGACGGACCCACATCATAATCAGCTTCATCTTTGAAGACATTAATGATGTATAGCGACTGTATCAGTCCAGTCACGCATTCTGAGCCCAAGACGTGAAGGAGACAGAGTGGAAGGTATTCCGTCTCCCTCCTGGATAGTCCTGGTACCTCACCCCAGGACTTACGCTCCCCACCCCGCCCCCATCTCAACCCAGGACCGACGCTCCCCACCCTGTCTCCGTCTCATCCCAGGGATTACGCTCCCTACCCTGTCTCCGTCTCACCCCAGGGATTGCGCTCCCCACCCCGTCCCCGTCTCACCCCAGGGATTACGCTCCCCAGCCCGCCCCCATCTCACTCACCCCAGATGTCACTCCCATACCATGTCCCACCTCAGCGAAGGGGTTACTGTCACCCAGCCCCCCCCCCCCCCCCCCCCCCACATCATCCCAGGGGTTACTCTCCCTACTTCGCCCTAGAGTTCCCTCTCACTACCACACCCTACCTCACCTCGTCAGCATCACAACCCATACATTCACGTCTCCAGTCTTCTGACAAGTTTGTCACAAGCCTCTTACTTGTGAAGTGAAGTAAAGAAATGCGTACACCCATTCATATACATATACATGTAATACTTGATAACCTTTCCGATGTAGCGCCAGGAACTGACGAAGAAAGGCCGCATTCACTCATATCCATTCTCTTACTGTCATGTGTAATGTACCGAAACCACAAGCGTCCTATCCACAACCAGGCCCCACAGACCTTTCCATGGTTTACCGCGGATGTTTCACATGCCCTGGTTCGGTCTACTAACAGCACATCGAAGTTTATATTTGAATTGTTTTATGCTTAAGATATATGGAGGGTGGCAGCGTCCATTGCCCGTCTGATGGCTGGCAAGGAGGCGGTTCGCTGGTAGCCCGGAGCGCCACTCGGTCGCTCGAGGTGATACACGCTGGACGCCGTTGAAGTTCATAGTCATTATTTTGATTTCCGGGTCCAGCTCCCCCTTGCAGCGGACGTGCGGGAGGGCAGCATGGTTGCTGGAGGTACGCAAGGAGGCGGGCGTCTAGTGTAGGGCAGCCTAATTGGAACGCATGTTTAGCCACGCGTGTTAGGCGTATAGTTCACGTCGCCCCATGTGAACAGTGTTTATACGCAGTATACTGTGCCTGTGGTGGGCGTAGCATCTAGGCCAGGGCCTGCCATCGGTACACCGGAACACGGACTGATCCCCACCCACCCGTCCGTAGGCTCTTGCCTCTCCCCGGACACATGTACGGACAAGAGCAAAGCAGTGGGCCAAACCGTTACCACACTATAGGAGAATAAGAATATGATTATATGAATTGTATTACGAAAGGACTGATTTCCCCTATCTTTTCGATCTGTCAGCAACACACACACACACACACACACACACACACACACACACACACACACACAGAAGCCCTTGAGGATGTGGTCAGCGATGGCGAGGATGACCCCCCAAAAGTGTGTGTGGTGCTGTCGGCCGCCTAGTACACTCCTCCGACCCGTGGACCCTCAGGGATCTACCAGTCTTCCTCTGGTTAGTGTGACGTACGACGCGCTTCCCTTGTACGGCCCCTGCTCGTCACCATGACATGGGGGAAGTCTTGTTCGTCGGCTGGGGTAAACTGCCAGTTTGTGGCCCGCATACTGCATGTGAGATGAGGGGGTAAACTGCTTGTGGTGTGTGGGTAATTCTCGTGGATGAGGCTATTTTTCTTTTCTTCATTGTGGTGTAAGTCGCTTGTGTGGTGACAGAGAGTTGATGAAGGTGTGTTCTGGTGCGTGTGTGTTGTAGTGTGACGTGTTTTGCGGTAGAAAAGTGCGTATGACGGTGAGGTGGACGATGTGACGTGTAGACCAGTTTTCAGGCGTGGAATGGTAATAGGTTACCTCGGGTGGTGTGTGTGTGTGTGTGTGTGTGTGTGTGTGTGTGTGTGTGTGTGTGTGAGAGAGACGGTGTATTGGTTGTTATATGTGGAACGGTAGGCTGGTTGCTCTGGTGTGTATGTGACGCCATCGGCTATGGTGAGAATATGTATGCATGTGTGGGTGTGTGACAGTGTAGCAGTGTTGTGTGTTCACTCATTCTTCAGTTCAGGTAGTAAAAGGAAGATCTTTGGTGACTGAGCACCAGCTAGTGTACTGTGAGTGTGTCTGTGGGCCCCGGGGTAAGACAAGGGGGTGGTCGTCTCCTCTGGCAGTAAGGTGGGTCTTGCTGTTTGTGATCGCCAGGACGCACTCTGCTTGACCCCGATGCCTCAGCTTATTCCCCCTGTTGTCTTGGTATGGTCGGTCAGTGAGAGAGAGAGGAAAGAGGAAAAAAAATAGTCTCCTTTATGAACCAGTATCAAACCTACCCTGGGAGTTAGCTGGGTGGTGGACTGTTGCCTTCTTCATTCGTGCTGTTGGACATCCCATCATCTGTCCCTACTCTCGCACACACGACTTGCTGTTTGAGCCACATTCGGGGCCACATTGCGACACGACTACAAGTTCGGACCACATTGCGATATGAACCATATTTGCACCGCTTTGCGGTATGAGCCATATTCGGACCGCATTGTAATGAGAAACATGTGCGGACCACATTGCAATATGAACCATATCCTGCCCACATTGTCTGTCCGTGTCGCTTATCATACATGTACGTCATCATCCCAACATTTGCATAATTTTCTAATCCGTGCGTCTGAGTGATGGGCCACGGCCGTGGTGGCTACCGTCCCGACCCGCCATATCCCATTAGGACATCTGTGTCGTCGGGTATCGATTCGCTGATAAAGTGATCGATTTTCTCGTTTGTATCGCGGAGAGATAGGAGCGCCACTGTTCCATGTGGCGCGGCCCGCCGCCGGGCCTGCGAGGAGCACAAGGGAACGTGTTCCGTGTGGCTCCGCTTGGCGGGACTGCAAGGAGCACCGGGGTGTTCCGTATAACTCCGCCAGTTGGGCTTGCATCAGTTAACATTGCACAGTAATATGCGTCACCAGGTCTTGTGTATAGAAGTCACCCCGTCATTCCAAGAGCCTGGCACATAATGGTCATCCCGTCTAACGAATGTTCATATAATGGCAGCCAAAGCCCCGTAGCCTCTAGCCCCGTGGCTGGCTGCTTTGTATGTCGAATGAATGTATGCAGCAGTGTGAGGTGACTGTTGATGGGCGTGTGGCAAGTATGTGTGGAGCGCGTGGCGGGATGGTGCTAGTGTGGCGTGTGGAGGGTGTGGCAGGCAGGGTGGTGGTATTGTGGTATGGTGTAAGGGTTGGTAGGGTGCTGTGGTGGAGAGGATGGCAGGGTGTTGGTAGTATGATGTGGTCCAGGGGGTGGCATGGTGGAGAGGGTGGCAGGGTGGCGTGGTGGAGAGGGTGGCAGGGTGGTGTGGTGGAGAGGGTGGCAGGGTGCTGTGGTGGAGAGGATGGCAGGGTGTTGGTAGTATGATGTGGTGCAGGGGGTGGCATGGTGGAGAGGGTGGCAGGGTGGTTTGGTGGAGAGGATGGCAGGGTGGTGTGGTGGAGAGGGTGGCAAGGTGGTGGTAGGGGTCGAGAGTAGTGACATCAAGGGAGAGTTGTCATCGAGGGTTGGCCGCTGGCGCCACAAAGGCTACCCGCGCCCGACACCACACAGAGGGGCTCCCGCGAGAGGATTTCTACTCACAGGATTAACAACGACGGCCTCTGTTGCCACACAGCCCAGCATGTTCCATGAATTATTTAGACACAGTGAAACGTACGTAAAGAAACCCCCAACACTGCACGTTAGGGTGACAAGCCATCAGACGGGGTTTAGATTCAACCCATTACTGATGTTAACTGTTACATTAACAATGGTCCTCCCCTGAGCCCGGGAGAGAGAGAGAGAGAGAGAGAGAGAGAGAGAGAGAGAGAGAGAGAGAGAGAGAGAGAGAGAGAGAGAGAGAGAGAGAGAGAGAGAGGATGGGAAAAAAAAAAAGAAATAATGGCAGCGAACCATAAGGCGGCCATTATAGATGCCAAATGGTCCAGACTGATGAAACTCTAGGCCTCGCGCGCCACACAGCAGGATGAACCCAGCAGATTCGTCTTTCTTATCGGGCTCGGGATTATGAGCATACACGGCCCTAGTCATGGAGTTGGGCAAGAGCTGGTGTAACATGACCGTACTCAATCATTTCCTCATCAGGACGCCAGTGATGAGAACTTGGGGGGGAGGGAGACCACCGTCAGATGGAACGCTGTTGCTACGGGCTACATTTAATTACTACCACTGACGAGTTCCGCCCGTAGCGATAGTGTGTTTTAGCCCCCTGCTTGACCCACCTGAGGCCCGGCTCCGCTCGTACAGAGGTGGACTGTTATTTGAAAGGAATTAAAGAGCATTTAGGTTGTCCGTTCCCGCTCGTGAATGGAGGGTTGAAAGGACACCAGAAAGCATTTGGGGCTTTGCGTTAAGCCTCGGCCGTTAGCAACATTATCAGGGGGCTCCGAGCGTGCAGTGTGTGGATGTTTATGTACGGTGCTTGTGGCCACACGAAGTTTTCGGCAAAGTCTTTCGTTATATTCGTTCTGACGACGCATCACCTCCAGGAACCCGGCTCCGTACAACTTTTTCTCCAAGGGAAGGTCTTTATAAATTGTTTCTTCGTTATAGTTTACCGTAGCGAGTGGGACGGTGGCTGAAGTGATTACGAAAGTGTCGTTCCGACCAGTAGGAGGGCACCAGTGTAAGGTCTGGAGCATCATCTTGAGTTAAGTAAGAGCCAGCCTTAATTAAAGTAGGACTGTACTTGTGTGAAGAGAGCGTGTCCCTCAGCGGAGGGTGGAGAGGGTAGCTGTGGGCCTCACCTCTGACCCGCACCACAACGGAATATTAAACGTTTTATTGAGGCGCCGTAAGTACATTGTCTGGCTGTGGCGTCGCCGGGCCACCCCAGGCAACGTCCCACGCCAAACCTGCTGGGGACCAGATCCACTCCTCGTGTCCACTACCCGAGAGGAAACTGTGGTGCAGTGTCTAGTCGTTATTTCGGATTTTGTGGCGGTGGTGTTGCTGGAGTGCGGGGAGGCGTGACCCAGAAGCCTGGCGGGGCCGATGTAGCAACAGATGTGCGTCCCTCACCAACGCGGCCGCCTGGGTCACCGTCGTCGCCGCCGCCACACTTGTTGCTCCTGACCCTGCCGATAATAGAGTGACTGCCATTATGATAATCGTGTCGCCCGTCCATTGGCAAGATTGGTTGATTGTGATGTCGTCGTCATTTAATTTGCTCACCCTGAGAGAGTGTGTGGGTGGGAGGGTAAGAGTGTGGTTGTGCAGAGTGCGAATGGAAATTGGTGTTTGCCAGCGTCATGTAAGACGTAATGATGGCACACTTCCGTAGTGTGTCAAGTGTCCGGCGTACACACGGTGACCAGCCAGACCACGGCGGTTGGGGCCTCTTCCTCTTGCGGGGGATGTGGATAGCTTTACAGAACTTCTTAGTATTGAATTTGTTGCTTCCTGGTGGTGACAGTGTGGCCAGGAGCGACCCGCCATCGTGACACACCCACCACTCCAGCATACCCACCACCCTAGCACACCCACCACCCAGACACATCCACCACCGTAGCACACCCACCACCCAGACACATCCACCACCCTAGCACACCCACCACCCAGACACATCCACCACTCCAGCACACCCACCACCCGAGCACACCCACCACCCCAACACACCCACCATCCACACCAGCACACCCACCACCCACACCAGCACACCCACCACCCTAGCACACCCACCACCCAGACACACCCACCACCCCAGCACACCCACCACCCATGCGGACCCTGGGAGACAGTTGCCAGAGAGCGAGGGTAGTACGAGGTTGTGGTACCGTACACCAGGGCCGTGACTGACCTAACCACATCGTTACTGCTTCCCAGAGCGGCCGGGGAAATCTCGAGAGGGGAGAGGGCAGTTGTGTGGGAGACGGGTGGATGTGTTTCTCTGGTGCGACCATCTCGTGTCCGTATGGGGCAACATGGGACCGTGAAATAATGCAGACCCCTCACCAAGACATACCTCTCTTGGGCTCATGGGCGTGTGGTTCCGTTCATAATGAAATCATCGAGTAATTCGCATTATGATAATATCATTCTCCTTTTTCCCTCCAGTAAAACCATTACTTTAAACTGGTTGACAAGTTCATCTGTACACGACAGGAGTAACTTTACACATTAAGTTGTCTCAGGAAGCCAGATTTAAGTTCACCGTGTGAGGCGTGTGATGTGTTGCTCCGGTGTCTCGAGGTATAGATTGAGGAGGGAGCGCGTGAGGGTTAGAGGGAGGGAGGGTGTGGGTGAGTAAGTAGTAACCGGTAGGCTTAGCGGAGGAGAGACGCCAGACGCCGCTGAAACGAGAGAAGAGAAGAGGGAGGGAGGGAGAGGGGAGGAAGCCTGGGGAGAAGTTGTAAATACGACGGACGAGGAGTGACAGGCTAGTGTGGGGAGGAGGTTAGGGCCACCAGCCATCCCCCCGCCCTCAACCCCCCGGTAAACAGTGTCCACTTGATGTGTATGGCAGAGATGGTGGGACACTGGATGTAAGGGCCACATGTACTCACATACAAGAGACGGTGCATGAATGTACAAGGGTCAGGAGACGGGGCAACATGAGTGTATAACTCTCTCAGGAACACATGAATCGTAATCACACACACACACACACACACACACACACACACACACACACACACACACACACACACACACACCCGACTTAGCGTTTAGCATGCATGCACTGGCCGCCTGGGATCATACCTAAATACAGTTGGTTCGAATCCTGGTCGCAGCATCCGGTCCACAGTCCATCCATCTGTTCATCCTTCCCAAGGGGCTTGTTGGTAACATGGTCACCTGACATAGGCTAGGGTGTGTGTGCGTGTGTGTGTGTGTGTGTGGTATGTGTGTGTGTGTGTGTGTGTGTGTGTGTGTGTGTGTGTGTGTGTGTGTGTGTGTGTGTATAGGAGGAAACACATGGTACATATACAAGATTAAGTGACAGGGCAACAGGAGTGTAAAACTCTCCCCGTTATACACAAATGATACACACACACACACACACACACACACACACACACACACACACACACACACACACACACACACACACACACACTGAGAGAGATAAACAAGCAGATAATATAAAGAAGTGATCTCATCTCCTGCAAATCAAATATTAATTGGCTCAAATTAAATTCAGAACGAGAAGGCAGATTGTATTTGGTACAATATATCATTTTATTCTGATCGCATAAATTATTCTTTAAAGACTAGAAAATATTACATATCACAGGATGAACGTGAGAAGGAATAACAAATGATACAGTTGGATTTAGGAGCAAAATCAAAAAGGCCAAAGAAAATGGTTTAAGGAAGACGGGCTAAAAGGCCAAAGAAAACGGATTAAGGATGACGGGCTAAAAGGACAAAGAAAATGGATTAAAGAAGACGGGGTAAAAGGACAAGAAAATGGGACCCACAGGATGAGCAGGGGAGTGGAGAGCTCCGGGGGGAGTGGTTCTGGCCACGTCCAGGAATGTCTCCTAAATCCCCTGGTGTTTGTATATGTCAAGGCGATCGTCTGCTGCAGGAGGAACCGCTCCCCCGCCCTCACTCCTGCGGCAGCCTCAGGGTAGAGGAGGAGTACTGCAGCAGCCCCCAGGGTAGAGGAGGAGTACTGCGGCAGCCCCAGGGTAGAGGAGGAGTACTGCGGCAGCCCCCAGGGTAGAGGAGGAGTACTGCAGCAGCCCCCAGGGTAGAGGAGGAGTACTGCGGCAGCCCCAGGGTAGAGGAGGAGTACTGCGGCAGCCCCAGGGTAGAGGAGGAGTACTGCAGCAGCCCCCAGGGTAGAGGAGGAGTACTGCGGCAGCCCCAGGGTCGAGGAGGAGTACTGCAGCAGCCCCGAGGGTAGAGGAGGAGTACTGTGGCAGGGCGGCCCGGTCGCTGGGTCTGGTTAGCACTGCTGCCATAGCAAGTACCGTCTCTCCTGACGGAGGCGTCCCAGCGCTGGTCGCCACCTCGCCGTGGGGTGTAATTAAGTAATTTTTAATTACCTAATTGTACTGTGCAGGGATGGGAGTTCTACACCCTGTGGCAAGGGCTCATCCCATGGACTGTGTGTGTGTGTGTGTGTGTGTGTGTGTGTGTGTGTGTGTGTGTGTGTGTGTGTGTGGGTGGGTGTGTTACGGGGAGTGTTACACGTAACGTTGTATGAATGTACTATGTCTCTTCTCCTACAAACGCACACACACACACACACACACACACACACACACACACACACACACACACACACACACACACACACACCTCCGGAATATGTGTTTTTTGCAGGTGACGTAATGGGGAATGGGAGACTGCGTTATTTTTTGTGTTTCCTATTTTTTTTCCTGCCAAAGCGGCTAATTTATCGCTCACTCCGAACCCATCCTGTGGGCGGTGAGGCAGAAGAGGGGGATACAGAGTGTGTTGCAGGGAGTTGAGGTGGTTGTGACAGAGCTCCTGGCCGAGGGTGCGGGTGTGACGGTGGTGCTGTGGAAGCTCACCTGGATTCATTGTAGCCGTCGTCCTCCGCCTCCCTCCATGGAATTGAGCGATGCCTTTGTGTACGGAATCATGACGGCAAAGTTGGTGTCCATGAAATGTACGGGTTCGATTCTGAACCACCGCTGAGAAGTTTATATATATATATATATATATATATATATATATATATATATATATATATATATATATATATATATATATATATATATATATATATTTATATATATCGATCAACCCCCAATGCTGGATGAACAGCTAGGTTGACTGTGGACCGACTGCCACAACCAAGATTCGAACCTATGCGCTCGACCCTGGGCGGCCCCATGCATGCGTTACGGTCAGGGACGCTAACCGCTACACCACGGAGGTATTCGTTTGTTTGTACGTATGTGTGTGTGTGTGTGTGTGTGTGTGTGTGTGCGTGCGTGCGCGCGCGCGTGTGTAAGTATGTGTGCGCGTGTCTTTGTCTTGGTGACACAGCAGACGGCGGGGCGCGGCGGCCGACACACGTGCTCGGCAGGACAAGTTGGCGGGTCCCGCACGCGTCACCTGCCCAGCGCGGCCTCTCATACTACCTGCAGGTTTTTGTGCACCTCGACGCTGATTTAGTCTATCATCTTTAGCAGTGGCTGGAGGGGGCGCTCGGTTCTGCAGCTGTGTTGTAAGGGCGGGCACGGGGGTGGTGAGGTGTGGTTTATCGTGTGTGTGTGTGTGTGTGAGTGTGTGCTCCTGCCGCACGCTGCCCAGCTGACCCCCTCCACACACACACACACACACACCCGTGCACCGTCTGCAGCAGCCACGTGTTGCCCCTTAATGATGTGCTTCCCAGTGTCTGTGTGGGTCCTCGCCTCCCAGGTGACCTCATGCCCACACGCCTTTGCCTCCTGTCTTGGTCACAGACCACGTCTGTTGTGGCCCAGTGTTTGGGGGGGGGATCTCTCTCTCTCTCTCTCTCTCTCTCTCTCTCTCTCTCTCTCTCTCTCTCTCTCTCTCTCTCTCTCTCTCAACTAACATCTTGAGCTCACGATGGCTCGCTGGGGCCTCTTGGGCACGCCTGTGAACCTCTTGCCTGTGACCCGGCCTTTTTTTTTTTTAAAAAAGGCCTAGCCATTGTTCCCAAGGGTCTCCCTGTCGTCCTTAAAGGTTATACAGTTTAGGTGTTGCCAGTGGTCGCGTGCTGTAGGCAAGATTCAGCGTTGTGTGTTGACGCCACGGAGTGTTGTCTGGTTCCTGTTGTTGTTGTTGTTGTTGTTGTTGTTGTTTGGCTTGTTCGTTGCGTCATGTTTACCATGGCCGGTGATGCAGGGTCCGAACCTGTCTGAATATGTCAGAGGAAGAGGCTCCTGGTGATGGATGAGGGCCGGTGTCAGTGATGGATGGCGGGGCTACAGTATTTGTCAGAAGTTATTGTGCTGTGGCACTTGTGATGAGGTACCCGTGGCCTAGTTTGGTGAGGTACCATGTATTAGTTTGATGAGGTACCGTGTGTTAGTTTGATGAGGTACTGTGAGTTAGTTTGGTGAGGTACTGCGTGTTAGTTTGATGAGGTACCGTGTGTTAGTTTGATGAGGTACTGTGAGTTAGTTTGGTGAGGTACTGCGTGTTAGTTTGATGAGGTACCATGTATTACTTTGGTGAGGTACCATGTATTAGTTTGGTGAGGTACCATGTGTTAGTTTGATGAGGTACCATGTGTTAGTTTGGTGAGGTACCATGTATTAGTTTGGTGAGGTACCATGTATTAGTTTGGTGAGGTACCATGTGTTAGTTTAGTGAGGTACCATGTGTGTCAGCTTAGTAACACATGTAACATGCTAACATATATGCACTGTTCTCTATCCTAACACACTTAAACCTTGCTCTGTTTGCTAAGACACCATCCCCCGTTCTACTGATCTTCCTGTTGTTACTGTTGGAGGAACTCTAAAACCACAACAGTAAGTACGTCACAAGCAACAGTAGTCTTCATACCTTGACAGTAACTTCCCTCGTAGTGCCGAGGGTGTAGGAACCCCCCAACCCCCCCTGGCCCCCCGAGAGCGGCCATGTTGTAGATCCGTGGGTCTGTAGGTGTCCCCCGTGTTCAGTGCTCGGCTTTAAGGCATCGTTTGAAATAGCTGCATATATTGACCAGGTCTGTCTCTCTCTCTCTGCCCGCATGACTGCGGCAGTATTGTCAGGTCTCCAGAAACCAGACATCACTAGGCCATTACACACACACACACACACACACACACACACACACACACACACACAGAGTGAACAGTTCGTCGAGAGATGGAGGGACGAAGCAACCAGAGGATATGATATGTAATTAAGCAATAAACGTCAAGAAAAAAACGATGTAAAGAATGAAAAGAATGACTTTTGCAGTATGAGAGTGGCTGATGACTGGGATAGAATGACTGAGTACGTGGTTTGATGCAGACACCCACCGTACGTATAGATTTAAGATGTGTGATTGTGGAGAACGTTCAAATGACGAGGCCCCACGAGTGTAAAACACCTTCCTTCCCCGTGCGGTATAGGAAGGTAATTCCACACACACACACACACACACACACACACACACACACACACACACACACTTGTCGACTCATGTCTCCAGCTAAACGCGTCATTATGTAAGGATCAAACCGGTTTTTCGGAGTTACTCCAGTGAGACGTCCAACCCGCTGGAGCCTGACAGGCTGGAGTAGTCCGAGGTGGAGTGTGTGTGTGTGTGTGTGTGTGTGTGTGTGTGTGTGTGGTAGGGAGGTATCGTATCATGCGGCAGTGGGTGTGTCTGGTGTGGCACCTGCGGGAGGGGTTCCTTTGGTCGGGGACCATCAACATCCTACGTCAGTGGCTCCTTGACTGCCTCTGTGACGTGACGCTGGGTCTTGTATCATCCTCAGGCGCTGTGAGCACTATCCCCACACTCTTGCTGGGTCTGGATTTGTCGTCTACACGGTGACGTGACCACGTGTGGAGATCTGCCAGCCATGAGGTGAGCCGAAGGTCGGACGCGTGGACTGTGAGGGGTGGGAGGCCAAGCCTCCAGCTAACCCCGGGCCCTACCCCGCCGCCGGGTTATTATACAAAGGCATGGTCGCCCATGTCTGCTTGTGGCGCCTCATGACGGTACCAACTTGGACTCTCTCTCTCTCTCTCTCTCTCTCTCTCTCTCTCTCTCTCTCTCTCTCTCTCTCTCTCTCTCTCTCTCTCTCTCTCTCAAGCTAAAGGTCCTCCCGGCCCTTTTGCACGTCTGAGACAAGAGAGTTACTGCACTGTACTTACACGCCCAGCCATACATAGGCCAAATAGCCTTGGCGTTATCCGCTCGACTTATATCTTGTGTTGCATTTTCTCTTTCCGCCGAACAGATGTAAAACAGACCCTCGCAAGTGGGAGGGAACAGAAGACACGTGTCAGTAAAACTTTTTTTTTTATTTTTTTTTGTTTTTTGGAGAGGATTGATTTGATTGATTTCTGATACAAGAGCGACGAAGTGATTGTGCGCTCTCCTGCCCATCCTGTGGGCGGTGGCGCAGAAGGAGGATACAGAGTGCACAATAGGTCCAGGGACTTGCTGGGGGTGGAGGGCCTCTCTCTCTGACTGAATTACATTGCCAATTTCTTAGTAATTAAGCTGTTTAGAGGGACTGGCCGGCAATGAATGTTTTACCAAGTTGCGTAGTAAATGAACTGTTTACAAAGACTAAGCAACAGTGATTAAGATTGCACAACAGGGTATATGTTGAATGAATTATCTGCCATAAGATGAGATACTTTTTGAGGATCTGAGGCAGAGGATTTTTATGGTTGGAATGCTTGTTTTTTTCATTTATGTTAGCTGAGACGGCACGGGCAGCTGAGGCCCCAATCAAGGCCATCCCATAAACACTTTCTATATATATATATATATATATATATATATATATTTTTTTTTTTTTTTTTTTTTTTTTTTTTTATACTTTGTCGCTGTCTCCCGCGTTTGCGAGGTAGCGCAAGGAAACAGACGAAAGAAATGGCCCCCCCCCCCATACACATGTACATACACACGTCCACACACGCAAATATACATACCTACACAGCTTTCCATGGTTTACCCCAGACGCTTCACATGCCTTGCTTCAATCCACTGACAGCACGTCAACCCCTGTATACCACATGACTCCAATTCACTCTATTTCTTGCCCTCCTTTCACCCTCCTGCATGTTCAGGCCCCGATCACACAAAATCTTTTTCACTCCATCTTTCCACCTCCAATTTGGTCTCCCTCTTCTCCTCGTTCCCTCCACCTCCGACACATATATCCTCTTGGTCAATCTCTCCTCACTCATTCTCTCCATGTGCCCAAACCATTTCAAAACACCCTCTTCTGCTCTCTCAACCACGCTCTTTTTATTTCCACACATCTCTCTTACCCTTACGTTACTTACTCGCTCAAACCACCTCACACCACACATTGTCCTCAAACATCTCATTTCCAGCACATCCATCCTCCTGCGCACATCTCTATCCATAGCCCACGCCTCGCAACCATACAGCATTGTTGGTACCACTATTCCCTCAAACATACCCATTTTTGCTTTCCGAGATAATGTTCTCGACTTCCACACATTTTTCAAGGCTCCCAAAATTTTCGCCCCCTCCCCCACCCTATGATCCACTTCCGCTTCCATGGTTCCATCCGCTGACAGATCCACTCCCAGATATCTAAAACACTTCACTTCCTCCAGTTTTTCTCCATTCAAACTCACCTCCCAATTGACTTGACCCTCACCCCTACTGTACCTAATAACCTTGCTCTTATTCACATTTACTCTCAACTTTCTTCTTCCACACACTTTACCAAACTCAGTCACCAGCTTCTGCAGTTTCTCACATGAATCAGCCACCAGCGCTGTATCATCAGCGAACAACAATTGACTCACTTCCCAAGCTCTCTCATCCCCAACAGACTTCATACTTGCCCCTCTTTCCAGGACTCTTGCATTTACCTCCTTTACAACCCCATCCATAAACAAATTAAACAACCATGGAGACATCACACACCCCTGCCGCAAACCTACATTCACTGAGAACCAATCACTTTCCTCTCTTCCTACACGTACACATGCCTTACATCCTCGATAAAAACTTTTCACTGCTTCTAACAACTTGCCTCCCACACCATATATTCTTAATACCTTCCACAGAGCATCTCTATCAACTCTATCATATGCCTTCTCCAGATCCATAAATGCTACATACAAATCCCTTTGCTTTTCTAAGTATTTCTCACATACATTCTTCAAAGCAAACACCTGATCCACACATCCTCTACCACTTCTGAAACCGCACTGCTCTTCCCCAATCTGATGCTCTGTACATGCCTTCACCCTCTCAATCAATACCCTCCCATATAATTTACCAGGAATACTCAACAAACTTATACCTCTGTAATTTGAGCACTCACTCTTATCCCCTTTGCCTTTGTACAATGGCACTATGCACGCATTCCGCCAATCCTCAGGCACCTCACCATGAGTCATACATACATTAAATAACCTTACCAACCAGTCAACAATACAGTCACCCCCTTTCTTAATAAATTCCACTGCAATACCATCCAAACCTGCTGCCTTGCCGGCTTTCATCTTCCGCAAAGCTTTTACTACCTCTTCTCTGTTTACCAAATCATTTTCCCTAACCCTCTCACTTTGCACACCACCTCGACCAAAACACCCTATATCTGCCACTCTGTCATCAGACACATTCAACAAACCTTCAAAATACTCATTCCATCTCCTTCTCACATCACCGCTACTTGTTATCACCTCCCCATTTACGCCCTTCACTGAAGTTCCCATTTGCTCCCTTGTCTTACGCACCCTATTTACCTCCTTCCAGAACATCTTTTTATTCTCCCTAAAATTTACTGATAGTCTCTCACCCCAACTCTCATTTGCCCTTTTTTTCACCTCTTGCACCTTTCTCTTGACCTCCTGTCTCTTTCTTTTATAACTTCTCCCACTCAATTGCATTTTTTCCCTGCAAAAATCGTCCAAATGCCTCTCTCTTCTCTTTTTTTTTTTTTTTTTTTTTATACTTTGTCGCTGTCTCCCGCGTTTGCGAGGTAGCACAAGGAAACAGACGAAAGAAATGGCCCAACCCCCCCCCATACACATGTATATACATACGTCCACACACGCAAATATACATACCTACACAGCTTTCCATGGTTTACCCCAGACGCTTCACATGCCTTGATTCCTCGCGTGTCGTAGAAAGCGACTAGAGGGGACGGGAGCGGGGGGCCAGAAATCCTCCCCTCCTTGTATTAACTTTCTAAAATGGGAAACAGAAGTCTTAGAAATATGGAAAAAAAAAAAATTGAGCCATTTAGGGATAGATCTAAACAAATCCTACATGAAATGTCACGACACCTTCATTGTTAATGACAGGAGATTTGAAAATTTTAAAGATTATATCCACCCTTTGCATCTAATCGGCATATCATAGCATATGAAACCATGTAATATATGTGATTTATGACCCCTTTTTTAATCCTTTTGCGCTACCGCTCGCAGGATGGGAATGGGGTGTTCAATGAAATAGCCAGTGCTGCAGACACGAATCATATCCGGCGCTCACGCTCCTGGCCCCATCTCGCATACAATACCATACGCTACTCTTCGCCTGTGCCTTGGCTCGCGTCCCTCTGTGAGCAAGTTTTCATACGGCTAAGGAAGGTCTGAGTTAGCTAAAGGTAGTTACGGTTTGGAAGTGATGTACAATGATGTCAGTATTAAACTCTTGAATATCCGGGCGCAGGAAGGAGCGAGGGTGACCCAGTGTATTATGGTCAAGCGGTGTTGGTCCTGATGGGCGCTGGGGCCGTCACCCAGGCACGTCTTGTCAACAAGCGTGCGATGCTCCGCCAGGCCCCCCTCTGACCCCGGCCAGTTTTTGTCCTGGTGGGGACAAGTCCGCAGCACCTGGCTGTTTGGTGGGCCTGTGTGTGTGTGTTGGAGCAACACCCTCCCCCTAGTAACGCGCGCGCGCGCGCGCGCGCGTGTGTGTGTGTGTGTGTGTGTGTGTGTGTGTGTGTGTTGGCGCTACACGCTCCTTCGTGGTAACACCTGTGTCTGTTGGTGCACCATCCTATATTGTAGTAGTGATTTATTGAGTACTGTAGTGGTGTTTGGCTTGTAAATTGATGATGTATTCAGTACTGTAGTGGTGCTTGACCTGTGAATGATGTATTTGGCATTGTAGTGGTACTTGACCTGTAAAGTTGTAAGGTATTCAGCATTGTAGTGGTGATTCGCCCTGTATATTGGCGATGTATTCAGCGTTTTAATGGTGGTTTGACCTATGTTGTGGTGGCGTAGTTCTGGTGATGGTAGTGCTGATGACTGTGCTGGAGTTTAAGGGTTTTTGTCTTTACATACATTACGGGCGGCGCCTCAGTAACAGAGGTGGTGAGAGGCTGTCTGTTGTTGTCTCGTTCCCTGGTCCCCCGCTGGCGTTGTTCCCCTAGTTCCCTGGTGTCCCCGCTGGCTTTGTTCCTCTCGTTCCCTGGTGTCCACGCTGGCTTTGTTCCTCTCGTTCCCTGGTCTCCACGCTGGCGTTGTTCCTCTCGTTCCCTGGTGTCCACGCTGGCGTTGTTCCTCTCGTTCCCTGGTCTCCAAGCTGGCGTTGCTCCTCTCGTTCCGTGGTCCCGACGCTGGCTTTGCTCCTCTCGTTCCCTGGTCCCAACGCTGGCCCTGTGTTTTCTTTTCGTCGGGGTGGCAGCATGTAGTGTGAGCCGGTTGTAAACACTCGCAGGCGGGGATACTAAAAAAAAAGGGAATTCCTCTCGTCGTTGCCTGTAATTGGAAACGTTTTGTGGCGGTGGTCTTGGTCAGTCACTCTGGCGGGGTGGTTTCCCCGGGAGAGAGAGAGAGAGAGAGAGAGAGAGAGAGAGAGAGAGAGAGAGAGAGAGAGAGAGAGAGAGAGAGAGTCTTGCCTCCCTCGCTTGCTTAAGTCCAGCTTCTATTGGCGGACGTTGAACCTTGTTCAGCAATTTGCCAGTGTACTACATGACCCGTGAGTGGGGACGAGGAGGAGCAGCACTCTGGTGATGCCCGGCCTAATGACGTAGATCCTAAAACCCTGTGTGTGATACTCCTTGTGTTTACACCCACGTCGAGGCTTCTGATCCTCTTTCACTGAAGAGGGTTTTGCCCCTCATCCATCAAGATACTGATCCTTATCACCTACCTTTATCTGAACATCATTTCTCTTCAGCTTTCTTGACTGTGTGTGTGTGTGTGTGTGTGTGTGTGTGTGTGTGTGTGTGTGTGTTGTCGTGTCTTCTCCCCACCCTGCACTGTGCAGCGCCCCGGTTGTCAGCCGCAGCCTACGCCGTGGTCCTTCGGCGGCCCGTTGCTGTGTCACCTTCATTTGATTTGGACCGCTATCGCCGGCTGGTTTACAGTGCAACTCCCCCAGGCTCATCCTGTGTGCGGTAGCGCTAAAGGTTTACAAAGGTCACAGGGGGCGGGGGTCTCCGTCAGACCCCAGTGGGCTGACATTCGTTACATAGATTATTACGAAATTGGTTCATTACATACATTACTTTGTCTCGTGCACCGGCTTCCACCTGACCCTTCCCAGACCAGATACGATCTCTCTCTCTCTCTCTCTCTCTCTCTCTCTCTCTCTCTCTCTCTCTCTCTCTCTCTCTCTCTCTCTCTCTCTCTCGCTCCTCGAGTCTTCCTTGGCGTATCACAAGTTAGTCGACGGGGCGTTGCCGTACCTCCCTCACTCCCTTATCTTCCTCACGGATCTCTCGTCTCTATGCTCCTGGAATACCACCCGACAGTCTCTTCGCTTCAGAACACATTCCGTAAATCATTTTTCCTTAGGGAGTTTTAGTTCGTTATGTGTGTGTGTACCTCTCAACCTCCCTGACTGTGGCAGCAGCCTTGAGAATCATGACCCTCGTGCGTTTCCCCACTTTTCCTCACCTATCGTGTTGCCTCTCCTGCCCCCCTGCTGTACCCTCCCCAGTAGCCAGTCTCAGGCGAGGGAACCGTTTCCATGTCCGTTGGTGATGTTTCCCTGGTCATAGCCTACCTACCTGTGGCCGCATGGTGGTGGCCATGTGCACCTTCATCTCCCAGCTGCTGCGGATACGTTCAGAGCCACGGAATTGTCTGCTGATATCCCACGACTCGTTTGGTCTGTTACGTGTATGATTATATCTATTCGTACGTTACAGGGAGGGAGTTCTGAACTCGTGGGGCGCCCCCCACGCTCTGAACTCGTGGAGCGACCCCTACGCTCTGAATGGGGCTCCCCCCACTCGCTTGTACTTTCTATATACTCAAGAAGACTTTTAAAACTTTATAAGCTACGAGGCGCTGTATCGACCGTGTCCTTAGACTCTGCCAACCATCCGTCACCCTTGCATGAAACCAGTGTCTGTTGACATCCTTCCTAACCAGCTCCTTGGCCAGTTTTTGATCCTGGCCTCTGGTGACAACGGTACTGCATCTCGCAAGGAACTCCCCTCAGTCAGCGTCGTGTGTGTGTGTGTGTGTGTGTGTGTGTGTGTGTGTGTGTGTGTGTGTGTGTGTGTACGTAATCTAAGCTGTATAGTGTGTAATTACCTATTTATACTGTAGGAGGAGGATGGTTGCAG
Organism: Panulirus ornatus; assembly: GCF_036320965.1. NCBI lineage: Eukaryota > Metazoa > Arthropoda > Malacostraca > Decapoda > Palinuridae > Panulirus > Panulirus ornatus. The sequence continues at coordinate 17,462,056 of NC_092257.1, read as the reverse complement.
ACTCGTGGGGCCCCAGCACATGAACGTTCTCTACTCGCATACAACGTATGTGTGTGTGTGTGTGTGTGTGTGTGTGTGTGTGTGTGTGTGTGTGTCACATGTCCGTGTCCAGGGTGGGTGATCATGATCCAGGAAGCGTCAGGAGGCAGGCAGGCAGGCAGGCAGGCTGGTGTAGGGTTTACTGCACCATAATTGCTAGCGAGCAGTAGTGAGTGAGTCTGGCCCGCAAGCTTGGCCCCGGGCTGTAGCCCCGGGCTACGCTGCGGTTGGCGCTCGCCAGGAGGTGGGGAGGTAGGGAGAGGAGGGAAGAGGGAGAAGAGGGCTTAATGTCTCCTTCATTGGAGGGAGGGAGGGGGGGACGCTCCAATATGCTCCGTGATTCGAGGGAGGGAGGGAGGGGGGCGGGTGTGGACGCTCCGTCATGCTCTGTGGCTGAGGAGAGATATACTACTCAGGAGGATATGAGGGTGGGAAGGCGCGGCCTAGCCCTGCGGCAAGTGCTGTGTACCGTTAACCTGAGGGAGTCGATGTTGATGGCAAGCAGCGGCTCCCAAGTCTCGTTGGCAAAGACTTGCCAGGTGTTTTGTATGGCACCCTCGTCTCTGATGACGGGTCCAGCCACAGTGCCATGACGACCCACAGTCAGGATTGTCTTCAGGTGGCATCAGCCCTTGTGGGAGTCGAGTGTTCACCACTAGGCTTAGGGTAACTTGCTGACCCTCTTGGTCTGTCGCACGCCAGTGTGGGAACGTTTTTTCTAAGATGAACGTTGGTAAGATCAATTCATTCGCAATTGATTTATTATTATTATTATTATTATTATTATTATTATTATTATTATTATTATTATTATTATTATCAGTTATTATTATTATGTATCCTGCTTCGAATATTGTGTTTATGTATGAAATCATATATCGTGTTTAGCCTGACGTATCATAACACATTGTAGTGATGACTGGAGACAACATAAACAACGGATTCTGTTTACTGCTAGTGAGAGGCGGGGCGGATGGGTGGCATGAGTGGTGAGTGTGGGTGGGGTGGCAGCAGCGTTCGTGTGGGCGGCAGTGTGTGTGGTTTGGATTGTTGGAGGTGGTGTGGATTGTGCGGGGGCTCAGCAGGGGATGTGGGGGGAGGCGCTGGGGAGGCCTCGGCCACACCACCAGCAGGACAGGGGCGGCAGAATCCTCCCCCTCCCCTCCCCTCCCCCACTCAGCATATCACCGGAACCCCCACGTCACACACACACACACACACACACACACACACACACACACACACACACACACACACACACGCGCGCGCACACACACAGGAGGCCTTAAGGGTGTTGGGAGCCCTTGGGTGAAGTCATACAGGGGTCTTTAGGGGCTTAGAAATGCAGATGATTCATGAGCAAGTCGATCATTTGCGGTTTCTTGGCCACTCTTGTCTTATCCACGAAACTGTGACGAAGGTATGTTGTTGACAGTCTTAATAATACACATGATATATGGGACCCTGCAGTGTAGGGCGTCGAGCGGTTGTCTGGTCAGACCTGCCCTAAGGCCGCCCCCTGGATATCTGACTATTTTGTTATGGCTGACACGGTGTCAGCCAGCCTTTGGCGTCAGCCCGCACGGGTGTGTCAGACCAGGTGGTGATGGTGAATATCCGGACGGCTGTCGTGAGGTAGTCAGTATCGGGCCTCCCCCCAGGACGACTGTAGTGAGGTAGTCAGTATCGGGACTCCCCCAGGACGACCGTAGTGAGGTAGTCAGTATCGGGTCTCCCCCAGGACGGCTGTAGTGAGGTAGTCAGTATCGGGCCTCCCCCAGGACGGCTGTAGTGAGGTAGTCAGTATCGGGCCTCCCTCAGGACGGCTGTAGTGAGGTAGTCAGTATCGGGCCTCCCCCAGGACGGCTGTCGTGACGTAGTCAGTATCAGGTCTCCCCCCAGGACGACTGTAGTGAGGTAGCGATCAGTATCGGGCCTCCCCCAGGACGGCTGTAGTCAGGTAGTCAGTCTTGGGCCTCCCTCAGGACGGCTGTAGTGAGGTAGTCAGTATCGGGCCTCCCCCCAGGACAGCTGTAGTGAGGTAGTCAGTATCGGGCCTCCCCCAGGACGGCTGTCGTGACGTAGTCAGTATCAGGTCTCCCCCCAGGACGACTGTAGTGAGGTAGCGATCAGTATCGGGCCTCCCCCAGGACGGCTGTAGTCAGGTAGTCAGTCTTGGGCCTCCCTCAGGACGGCTGTAGTAAGGTAGTCAGTATCGGGCCTCCCCCAGGACGGCTGTAGTGAGGTAGTCAGTATCGGGTCTCCCCCCAGGACGGCTGTAGTGAGGTAGTCAGTATCGGGCCTCCCTCAGGACGGCTGTAGTGAGGTAGTCAGTCTCGGGCCTCCCTCAGGAATGTCAGGGGTTGACACAGGCACATCCGGTGGCTGGTTCACGTTTCGCATTCCGCTTCGTGTGAATAAGTCTCAGATTTTTTTTTCGTTCCAGGAACCATTAGACGGCGGGGTTGTTCGTCCTGGTCCTGCGATATGCTCTGATGTTTGTGGATATACCACGTGCTGTGTGGGTATACCACGTACTGTGTGGTTATACCGTTTAGTGTGTGGGTTTACCGTGTATTGTATGGGTAGAATTAGATTTCTCCTCTGCAAAGACTTAAATGATATAGGACTTAAAGGGAAGTGAAATAGGAGAGCTTCAGTAACTAGGTGATTATGGCGTCGTAGACCATAATTACGGTGAAATTAATGTTGACATGAGGGTAGCGGTGGGAGCGTGGCTGGGTGGCACAATACGTGGAGCAGCAATTCGAACCCTCGTGTGTGGTGCACGACGGGGGACGCTCGTCCCCCACTTTTGGCCCTCTCGTGAACACGTAGTCAATACACCCAATGATTGATGATGTGTTACATTAAGCCAAAACTTCGACAGGTTCAGGGAGGCTAAGCAGCGAGTGGGGGTCTGGCTGATGTGGTATTGAGTGTGGTGTAGTGAAAGACCCGCGTTGTCTCGCCCGGATTGTCATGTTGAGAATCAAGGTTACGGGTGGCCTTCTGTGTTGAGTGGTGGCGGTGGTGGTGGTGGTGGTGGAAGGCGAGGCGATGACAGCAGTGGTGGGGATGGATGGTGCAGGAGGGAGGCCAGTGTCTTGAGTGTGCAGCTGTGAGGAGGGAGGTGGGTAGGAGGGCTCCTGTCATGTGGGGGGAGGCAGCAATGAGGAGGGAGGTAGGGCAGGAGGCTAGTGTCTTAGATATGTAGCTCGAAGGAGGGAGGTGGGCATGAGGGCGCTGTCTTGCAGCTGTGAGGAGGGAGGTGGGTAAGGCTGCGCTGTCTTAGGGGTGCAGCTGTGAGGAGGTTGGTGGAGGGAGGTGGGCATGAGGGTCGCTGTCTTGCGTTTGCAGCTGTGAGGAGGGAGGTGGTGATCCGTCCCCCCTAGCCCCCGGCCCACCGCCAGGCCATGCCCAACACCAGCTGTGTAACCAACCACTGCTCCCGGATCTTGGTCGGCATTATAACCAACGTTGACTCACTGAAGGATGTGTCATAGGCCTTCTTGAGTGTCGCACGTTCACGTTCCACAATACCTCCTCTCGTTCCTGTCCTGAGAACGTACGTCTTTCCTCTCAGGGAGAAGCCCAAGTACCTCTTTACGATGCACACATCGAGGCCCAAGGTGTTAGTGGCGTTCATATGGTCGCGTATAGTCGATCCGACAGTTCAATTCCCTCTCTTTTTACTAGTGAGATGGCGCGTTATTGGGCCGGCTGAGGCGGTTTTTATACCAGGATGGCTTCGTATGGGGGGCTGGTTCGCTCGTTTTCTTCAGGAGAATCAGCGTTTTTATGTTTCCTTTGGGGAGTTTAGCATGTCGTGTCGTGTGTGTGTGTGTGTGTGTGTGTGTGTGTGTGTGTGTGTGTGTGTGTGTGTTCCTCGTAGTGCCCGGCCTGTGGTGTGCCCTGTGGTATTTTGTCATAGTCCAATGGTCGCCAGAGATGCTGTTAACTTGGTTGAAGTGGCGAGGGAACCTCCTCCTGCTACTGCTGCTGCTGGTGGAGGGCTAGGCAGGGCCTCGGCAGAAGGTGGTGGTGGGGGAGGATGATGGGTTTCAAAGGGACGAATGATTAATGCCATCGGTGTCTTACCTGTTGGCCTGGCGTGTCCCGGCGCTTCACTCTCATCAGATAAACTTCAAGTTTAGCCATATACGCCTCCGAGACGACCCCCAGTGTGTGAGAGGAGTAAAGTGGCTGGTGCGGGCAGTGTGAAGGGCAGCTCAGTTCGTCTGGCGATACTGGCGGCTCGTCTCTGTGTCCCTCATGCTCCCACGAGCAGGCACGCGGAGCTTCTCCTGTCATGGGAGCGCACCAGCCCGCTGCCATTATGGTGCACGTACATCTCCTGCTGGTGAGGTACTCATCATGTGTCTGGTGGCAGTGTGAGTGGCCTCCCTCACCACAGGGAACGAGCGTGTGTGTGTGTGTGTGTGTGTGTGTGTGTGTGTGTGGTAGATGGTGGGAACTGCCTGACTGCGGCAAATGACGCTATCATGTAATCATGTCATGGGCTGGCGAGAGTGATGGAGGCGGGCGTCCCCCGAGGCGGGCCCACGCTCGCAGTTTGAGTGCCAGCTCATTACCATAGCAACAGTGCCATCAGGAGCAACACGTGGTCCTCCCCTTTCACACCAACACAACCTTTCCTTCAGCAAGTTGGTGCCGTAATGATATCAACAGCGTAATGACTGTGGTGATGGTGGAGTGTGTGTGTGTGTGTGTGTGTGTGTAGGGTGGGGGGTGGAGTCATCTCTGTCCTGGGGTCATGCGTGTGCCGGGTTGTTACTACCCTCGAAGTCTTGTGTGTGTGTGTGTGTGTGTGTGTGTGTGTGTGTGTGTGTGTGTGTGTGTGTGTGTGTGTGTGTGTGAACATGATGGTGGTGCGGGAGGGAGGGAGGGAGGGAGGGCTGGCTGTTGGGGATAGTTGTGGCACGTGATGGTGGTAGGTGGTGCTAGAGGGAGTGAGGGAGGGAGGGAGAGTTGTGGTGCATCTGCGGCACGTAGGGATGGTAGAAGTGCTGAAGGGAGGGAGAGAGGGAGGAAGGGGTGGGTGGCGGCTGTGGCACGTGTTGGCGCTGGAGGGAGGTGTGTAGAGTAGCTGTGGTACTTGGTGGTGGTGGTGGTGGTGTCACAACCCTCGCGCCGCCACAGCCTTGGCCCTGACACACCCGGGTGGCACTGCCCTCGACGGTATGTCCCACTATGTCTTGTTATGTTGGTGGGGACGTTAGTCGTCCCTGCCCCAGTCTGCGGGGCGGCCCAGTCATGTCTTCTGGTTATACTGGCGGGTGGGCATTGCTGATGGTCTCCGGGCTCTGGTGAACTGCTCGGGCAGTGGTCATCGGATTCCAGTGTAGGATTGTGGAATTTAGTATATATATATATATATATATATATATATATATATATATATATATATATATATATATATATATATATATATATATATATATACCTGACTGTTATTTCTTTCTTGTATCTCCCCTGGAGATGTGATTATTGCACAAAAGTGCACTTGGGAACTTATCGTATTTCATTTACACACACACACACACACACACACACACACACACATATATATATATATATATATATATATATATATATATATATATATATATATATATATATATATATATATATATATATATATATATATATATATATATATATATATATATATATATATATATATATATGTATATATATATATATATATATATATATATATATATATATATATATATATATATATATATATATATATATATATATATATATATATATATGTCTGTGTGTGTGTGTGTGTGTGTGTGTGTGTGTGTGTGTGTGTGTGTGTGTGTGTGTGTGTGTGTGTGTATTAGGGTTCTCTGATGTTACGGTATCCATGTCTGTTGGGTCTGTTTCTAATATTATGGTTATATTTCTATTAGATAACAGCGAGGCTGATAATAAGAGTTTGTGTACCTAAGACTGACTCAGGTGTGGCTCACCTGCAGAAGGTGACCTTCCAGAAGACCATCTGCTGCAGGTGGCGCAGCAGCGGCAGGTGATGTCGTGTTGAGGGCAGGTCCCTCCGCCGTCCCGCCGCCCTCCGCATTGACCACCGCCGCTACCACAACCTAAGCTCAGTGACCACAGCTTTCCCAACCCCAGCAACACACACACACACACACACACACACACACACACACACACACAGTTGAACATTTACGTCCCTTGTCCCATTCTTCTTACCTTCCCGCCCTACCTTAACTAATTCTCTTTCACGCTAGTCAGTACAGGTTCTGCACTCAACTGCCTCTGGATGGCGTCGCTCCCCTCCCTCAACTAGCGAGGGGGGGTCTCCATATGTTAGCCTTAAGGCTGGTCGTGTGCCGCTGGACACCTCCAGCGTGCTATATGGTACGAGTCTTCCCTTGACGAGGACGTGCCGTAATTTGATTTTCGTTGCGTAGTTTCTTCTGTTATTTATCCCACGCTCCTCTTTTTTGGGGGGTATGGGGGCCTCATCATTACAGTCAACTCTCAGGTGATTTTTTAGAACTGATTGTGCGTCTTGGACTTTCATTTCGTATTACTTATTCTAAGATGGCTTTCTCGATTCGCCTCAGATACACAGTCGCTACCCCCCGTACTTTCCCATGTTCAGCGTCGTGTCATTCCTAGCTGAAAGCACCACCCTGCTTGTCTGTGGCTCTGTGGAGCTCACTGTTGCCATCCGTGAGCACGAGATGCAGCGTCTGCATTGGCGAGTGTCTCCACATCATTCTGACCCCGACTGACGTAATGTGATGACCTTAACCATATACATTATAGATAACCGTGGAGACAGGACACATTTCCTTGTCTCACCCCCCAATTGCCTCCATCACATCATTTTTTTTTTTTTTTTTGTGCTCCCTTCTGAGCAGGAGCCATATTGTCCTTGGCGAAGTGTTTGCACGGCAGCTGTTCTCACACGAACCTCCCAAACTCTCCTGTTTATCTTTTTCTGTGTGGAGGGGGTAGGAGAGAAATGCCCTTCTAACACTCATTTTCGTCCTGGTTTTTTTTTCAATATTGTACACACACACACACACACACACACACACACACACGCGCGCGCGCGCTATAGTGCAGTTGTGATCCGTAATGATTGATAAAGATGGAGGAAATTGTATTTATGCACATGACAGACACGTCATTATGGACCGTGTAACCTTTCCTCTGGTTGTTGTCATGTGGGACCTGAGAGGCGCCAGTGTTGTACAAACGTGCAGCTGATTCATTCATCTTTTTGCGAGAAGCGCCAACACTACGGCTTGTTCCTACGCGGGAGATGTTTACCTTGGGTGTTAAATACGCTGGGTAGCTGCTGCTGCTGCTGAGGAGGTCCGCCCGCGCTACTACCGCCGGCCGACCAATCACAGCCTAGCTGCGGCGGACGCTGGAAGATGTTGGCAGGTGGTGATGGTGAGGAGCAGGTGACGGGGCTGGGTGAGGTCGGAGGCGTGGCGTGGGGCAGCTGCCACCACCACGCTGGACGTGTGTGTGTGTCTGTGAAGGGGTAAACCATGCTGCTCCATTGGCCAAAACCCTCCAGGCAGCCAGGCACGATCCTGCTCCAGTAGTCACCCATCTAGAGGCTCCTCTACCGCATCCTGTCGGGAGATAACGTTGGTGCTAGCGTTGACAAGTCCACACGATGAGTGATGTGCTCATCTTGTGCGGAGGTGTGTGTGTGTGTGTGTGTGTGTGTGTGTGTGTGTGTCCGCGCGTGCGAGGCGCTTGCGGACCAGCAGAATCCTGATCCAGATTTCACGGGCATGTTTGTTGTTTTTGTGGTGGCCTGCCGACCTGCAGATGGAAGCTGCTGCTGGGGCTAGTCGCCCTGCGCTCCCTGTCTGGCGTTCTCGGAAACAGATCTGGAATTGATGCCTTACAGATGCTGAAGTTGCAGTAGAGGGACTCCGTCAGGAGGGACCATGATGGAGCAGCCGTGATGGTAAGTGTGATGTGAAGGCGACTTAAACGTCAGTGTTGTCAAGTAAACGCAGCGTTGTCGTGACAAGGACCGACGTCAACATGAGGAGCAGGGGTGTGTGTGTGTGTGTGTTTGTGTGTGTGTGTGAGGGCAGGTGGGTCAGCTGGAGGAAGAGGGGCAGGTGGTGGGTGGTTTGGGCAGGCAAGGAGCGAGCGTGGCTGTGGTTGGTGTTTGTCCCGGAGACCACGTGGACACACCTCCGCGGGGAGACTGGGAACGACGACCGCCACCACCAGGAACTGCTGTGTGCCTGCCTCAGTGGGCCCGACCCACGGTCGCAAGTCAGTCGCTCGCCGGAGCCCACGCCGGTAGCACCTCCCTCGTGACCTTGTGCAGCACACCACCACCGCCTCACCTCACACGACACCTCCCCATAAACACGACCCGGAGTGAAGGATTTATCCTATGGTGACAGCTGTCGGCAACCAATGACTCTTGATTAGTGAATATGAAGTGTGTCGGGACCGTGGCTAATACAGTTGTTCAGAATACATTGTGGTCAGCATGAGTGGGCTGGTGTTGAGGGGGCGCATATAGGGATATAGAGAGAGGTCATGAATAATGGTGGTGAAGTGAAGTGTGTGGATGAGGTCGGTGGGCCCCTGCATGTTTGAGGAGTGGAGTAAGGGCGGAGCCGCAGTCCGCTGGTGAAAGGTAACACCCAGGAATTTCCTCGTCTGTTTTGCGACCCTTCTGTCGCCGCTGCAGGATACCAACCACCTGCTGTTCCTTCTGCAGAGCCTCCCTCCGGTGTGGCGGTCCCAGGCTGGTATGCTCGGGCGCCCCCTTCGCCACACCGCACGTGAACTGGTGTTGGGGAAGGTCCAGGAGGTGACAGGTTCCCATACAAGTGGTCGGATGGTTATCGTGGTCCTGTTGGTGTAGCCGTGACCTTAAACGGTACAGCTGGTGAGGGCGGTACGTATGAACTACACAGTAACGTGGCGTGGAGTGGTACGTGTACCCACTGAGATGGTACATGTAACTTAGCGTAACCCAGTGTGTCGTGAAGTAATCGTGTGTGTCTGATGGTAAATGCCCAGAGGTCTTCTCTGTGTTCATTTCGTATCGTAAATATAAACCTTTTTTTCATATAATTTTTTTTTTCGTTTAAATCTAAACATTTCGCTCTTTGGTCGTGGGACTCTGAGGGGGGTCACTTGGTTATCGTAGAGTGATTAATTATAGCCTTTGTAATCGTTTCCTTCATTAACAAGTGAGTGTAGAATATTGACAAACACTTAGCGCCCTGAGAGGACGGAAAACCCAGGTAGCGGAGCGAGAAGTCCCGGGAAATCTTCGAGAGAACCAGGTAATTAGTGTGCATAAACTGGGTGGCGTTGAGGAGTGTCTTAATGGTGGGCGTCGTGGTCGTGGTGTAAGGGTTGTAACCTGGCCTTACGCCATCCTGACGCCTCTCGTACTTTACAAGTAATAAGCTCAAAACGACCAAACTCGGGGAACCAATTAGTGTGGGATGAAGGGCGGCGTTGTTAGCAGCAAAATGTTGGCGACAGGTTCCCGCCCTGCACCACACTGGTCCCCCCTCCCCAATCTTCATCATGCCTCCCTCCCAGGATTCTTGAAGGCATTATCTGAGACGAGATCTGCTAAGGTGGTGAGGTTCCTTTACACTTATCTGTTATGACCTTCCCAGCGGTTCTGGGGAACTTGTGACCACATTCCTTAATGAAAGACATACCTGGAGCATATATATATATATATATATATATATATATATATATATATATATATATATATATATATATATATATATATATATATATATATATATATACTGACATTTATTCCTGGCAGCATTAGTTAGGTGCATTGATTGATACGTGTGGTGCTTCCAGCTGGATCAGAAACCTTTAAAAACTTGATCGAGGGAGCGTGTGGTGGTGGGCCAGGTGGGCGGAGCCTTCCTGCAGCAGGGTGGGGGTGTGGCCCAGGTGTGTGGACCCTCCTACAGCAGTATGTGGGTGTGGCGCTAGGTGGGTGGACCTTCCTACAGAAGGGTGGGGTCTGGCGCTAGATGGATGGACCCTCCTGCAGAAGTATGGGGGTGTGGCGCTACGTGGGTGGACCCTTCTGCAGAAGCATGGTCCTCCAGGGTGAGTGAACCCTCCTACAGCAGTGTGGCCCCTCACCACCTACCTGTAGGGTCAGGTGGCATCCACCTCCGCGTCAGCTGTGCCAGGCCACACTAGCTGTACGGTGCCACACCCTCTAAACACAGCGGTTCATCCCTTTAATGCCACATCCGGCCAGTCTGTCGTGAAGTGGATGTAGGACAGGTGCCAGCCATACAGATACCCTGGAATGTGCCAAGACTAGATTACGTCTGTAGATTACGTCTCCGTCGTAATTACAGACGCAGTGGGAGGCTCATCCTCTTTAACGATCTGTCGTAAACCTGAAATGAGCTAGTCTGTCATAATTTTCCGTTCGTCTGTACTGCTGTTGACCAGCTTCACTTCACGTTCCCCTGACACTAACCACACCAGGAATTGTGTCATGAGGAGCGCACCTCTGGCTGGCCACTTGTCAAGGTGCGGCGAGGAAGCCGTCCGGGTTAGCCGGGTCCATAGGTGGGCTGCACCGCAGCTCTGGATGTGCCAGGCGCCCCTCATTCCTCACTCTTGTTTCACACACACACACACACACACACACACACACACACACACACACACACACACACACACTGTGTTCCAGGAAAAGGTTGAGGGGGGGACCTTAAATTTTTCCACACTTTGGAGGAGAGAAGAGTGAGGGGTGACCTAAAAGTTTTTAGAACAGATCTATGACGTAAGCTGTGAGAAGTTCTTTGGAAAATGTAGACATAGCCTGAAATTAAGGCAAAACAAACTGATGAAAAAAGGGACATCAAGAAGTACTTCTGTGGTATAAGACTGGTGGATGAATGAAAGGAACTGACTGAAGACGGCTTAATGTGGACATGTATAAGTCTAAGATGATAGTAGAGACTTTTCAAGAGATGTGGCCCCACGAATGTACAGTACAGTACAAACAAGTCATTACATGTGTGTGTGTGTGTGTGTGTGTGTGTGTGTGTGTGTGTGTGTGTGTGTGTTTACCTTGACAACAGGTGTGTGGGAGGGGAGGCGGCGACCACAAGTATTGGGAGGGAAGTGATATGTACTATCATCAGTAGGCAGGTGCTTGCCCGCCCAGATACGCCGCGCCTGACGTCACCCCGAGGCTGAGCGAGGGAGGGAGGGAAGGGTTAAAGGGGAGCTGTAGAATTACTGTGGAGGAGGAGGTGGCCATGGAGGGGAGAGGAGAGGGGTCGCCCGCCCCACCACACCTGTGGCAGGTATGGTGCTCGGGGCTTGACGGGCTCTGAACTTGAGAGGATTTAGTGACGAGAAACGAAGGTAAAAAAAAAAAAAGGTTATTTGAATTTGCAGCGTTGATGTTGCTGCGTAAATTTTACCTGAGCGGCCGCCCGCCTGACACAAGGGGAATTTAGATGGCCACTTAAGGTTGCACGGACCACTTACGCCGACACCTCCACCAGTGTAGGTCGTTAGGGAGACGGTGTGTGGGCGTCCTGGGTGTGGGCTGGCCAGGGGGTGAAGAGGGCTGCCCCGGGCAATTAATGTATTGTTGCGTATTTAAGGTGGCCACGTGTTTGTGATTGGCTGAAAACTAAATTAGCAGACCTTGATAATGAATACTGAATATATATATATATATATATATATATATATATATATATATATATATATATATATATATATATATATATATATAGGGGATTAAGAATACTTCCCACGTATATATATATATATATATATATATATATATATATATATATATATATATATATATATATATATATATATATATAGGGGATTAAGAATACTTCCCACGTATTCCCTGCGTGTCGTAGAAGGCGACTAAAAGGGGAGGGAGCGGGGGGCTGGAAATTCTCCCCTCTCGTTTTTTTTTTTTTTTTTTTTTTTTTAGTTTGAAAAAAAAGAAGATATATATATATATATATATATATATATATATATATATATATATATATATATATATATATATATATATATATATATATATATATATTTATTCATTCCCTGGGGATAGGGGAGAAAGAATACTTCCCACGTATTCCCTGCGTGTCGTAGAAGGCGACTAAAAGGGGAGGGAGCGGGGGGCTGGAAATCCTCCCCTCTCAATTTTTTTTAATTTTCCAAAAGAAGGAACAGAGAAGGGGCCAGGTGAGGATATTCCCTCAATGGCCCAGTCCTCAGTTCTTAACGTTACCTCGCTAATGCGGGAAATGGCGAATAGTTTGAAAAAAAAAAAAAAATATATATATATATATATATATATATATATATATATATATATATATATATATATATATATATATATATATATATAGAGAGAGAGAGAGAGAGAGAGAGAGAGAGAGAGAGATGATGAGTATGGATGTATGTTAGACTTGACTGTGTCGTTTCACAGCTGGGGGTGGAGGTCACCAGTGTCTCCCTGCGGTACTCTCTTCTCGCTGGTAGGGTATGTATGGAGGTCACCCACTGTCTTAGGAGTCATGACCTTTGTCCACGACCCTTGTATTACACGGCGCTCTGGTGGCGAGGGGGACAGTCTGTTGCCTTATCCTTTCGCCAGTGACACAGTAGAAGCTTTATCTGTCATCTGCAGACACGCCACCAAGTCTCCCCCTCTGCACCATAATAAATATGCATGTTCCATGTACAGCCGAGCTCTGCACACTGCCGCTGATTGTTTCGGTCCCACACACTACCACACTGTGGTAGGGTCGCTTGTTTCGTCCCCCCTCTCCCTCGCTCTGCACTACCAGAGTCTAGCAGCGTCGACTGGTCCCACGTCAGGCACTACCACGCCGTGGAGCTGTCGTCTGTCATAGCTCTTAACACTTCGGTGGCAAAGTCGATTGCCAGGTGCTACAGCTGTCTGGTCGAATTGAATGTTTAAGCCCAGGAGGCTACGACCAACAGTGCAGTGTCGACCGTCTCAACCCCATACGCTACCGCTCTATGGCAGCGTCGAATGTCTCAGCCCAAGACACCACCACACTACCAGTGTCGTCTGCCTCAGCGTCAGTTGTTGACACTGAGGCGTCGACGCTGCCATAATGTGGTAGGCGTTGACTTCTTCAGTTCTAAACACGAACAGCTTTTACCGTATCGCATTTCTGTCTCGGACACCCTCACTGCAAGCAACCTCCACTTATGGCCGTCACGCGAGAATTGAAGAGTTTTACTCAAATATGGTCATGGGAGAAGGACGCCACGAGCTGAGACAGAAGCGTTTGTACGAAGGGAACGAGGCATTAAGTAGCGGCACGGAGGAGATAATTTGGCGGGTATTTTAAGATGAGGAAGGCGCCTGCCTCCTCTGTAAGGTCTCTCCCAGGCGTACTGGTACGCTGGGAGGGCGGACGTGGCGGCCCAGCCAGGGGAACAAGGGCCTCTGGACAGTAAGCAGAGATGCAGAAGACCCTGACGAGGTGATTGTGACCAGTGGGCGGTTGTGGTGCAGCAGGATGAACCGTAGCTGTGGGACCATTTCCCCGGGGGAAGGACGCGGATGGTGCGGGCATGGAAATAACCGAGCCATTATGGTGGAGGGACAGAGGGCGCCCTGTGGCCGCCTACTGTGTGCGGCTGGGAGCTCCGCTCTGATGCCATTCTCCACCATCGTTGCCGACCACTTCAACTCCCGTTTTACTCTCCCCCCAACACTGCTATATTTGTACGGTTCTTTAAGCTGCAGACATCAGTGGCATTGATGGCTCAGGTGTGAAATGAGGGTCATAAACACACACACACGCCGGTGGATCGGACAGCTGGTGAGGAGAGAAGTCGGTGAGCGACGCGGGTATATGGCAGTAACCTCCCGAGGATGCCACGTTGAGTCCCTCCTTCTTGTAGGGGTACGTCAGAGGTCTTGTTTTTTTTTTTTTTCATGAAACACCACTTGAGGGCGTGCCTTGTTGTGGCGTCGGGCAGGCTTTAGCCTGTTGTGGCAGGCTTTAGCGAGACGATAGCATTTCATCAGGTAAGGTGTAATGTGAGGCCGGCGGCAGTAGGGTGGGGGTGAATGCCTGCCACATCAGCGGTCACGGGGTCCTTCAGGACGGCCCGCCGCCGCCGCTGGGCCCGCCGACTTGCTCAGGAGGAAGCCAGCCGGGGCTCCCCCTCGCACAGTTAGGGAGGCGAGGTTTTGATGCTATCACGGAGAGTCGAAAGACTTCACTGGTGTTCCCTGTTTCTTGATACAGGCATGGACGTGCCTTTTCTGGTGTTGGATTTGCCAGTACACAGATGAGAGATCCATTTTTGATGAGATCATTCGATGCATCATTGGTGATCGTATTTTGTTATTTTGATGGAAATGGAATATTTTTTATTTTGTTTGCTCTGTGTTCGCACCATATGCCTAGGGTGAAGAGATGATATGCGATACCTTTCCTTGGTTCAGTGTAACATCCGAACGCCCTTCACCAGTAGACCATCACCAGCTGGCATAACACCACTTGGTCTACACGGGAGGCGAGTTGGCGCGCCAGCTGGCCTTTCGGCTCCGTAGACGTAACGCTGACATTTACCTCCGCCTGCGGCCATGCCGTGGAGACGTGACGCTGATCCGACTGTGGCCGTGTCGTGTCGACGTGACGCCGACACTCAGCTTGCACACCTGTAGCTGTGTCGTGTCGACGTGACGCCGACACTCAACTTGCGCCTGTAGCTGTGTCATGTCGAAGTGACGCCGACACTCAACTTGCACACCTGTAGCTGTGTCGTGTCGACGTGACGGTGACGCCCAGCTCCGTCTGTGGCCGGGGTCGTGAGGGGTGTGGGCGCCACACGTTCCCAGGATCACCTGAACACTGCCCCCCAAAAAAAACCTTAACAGGTCACCAGACGTTTCCAACCCACGTCCTCTTCCTCATCTTCATCTTTAATGGCGTCTTCCTCAACCCATCTTCGAGCGGTGTACGTTCCGTTCCCTCAGTTCCTTCGGCCTTGCCCTCCCTCCCTCCGCTTACTGCCACTATCCCTTGAAGACTAAGAACCAGATTAAGGAAATATTCCGCCATCTGTCGTAGCAAAGCACAACATCTACAGAATATAATGGAGGATTTGATCGAAGGGAGTACGTATATGTAGGTTGGTTGGTAATATACACAGTATAAAGCTGATTCCAGGCACTCAAATGAACACTGAATAACGCTTATGTTAGTATTGCTAAAACTTAACGTTAATGTTACCAGTATTGGGCCTGGGATCATCATCGTCAGATACACAGTGAAAAACGGGACTGAATTGATCTCCAGCTCAGACTGCTGCGTAACGATGTATCAACGAATATTCATCATGTGTTTTTCATACTGCATCAGGATTACCAGAAATTCATATCAGTGAAGCATTTTTGGCCGTTTGGAACGTGTGTTATTTCAATCTTGATTCCTTCATTATCACGATGGTAAGACTTTTATGCTCTGGCTCTGTCGAATCCCACGCACTGGGACGGCCGTATCTCTTCTGAGAATTAGGAACCTTGCCTCGCACTGCAGTAGATGTTGAGTTCCCTGATACGATCATTTCGGACAGGAATCCTTATTTTTTTTCTTTTTCTTTCGCAATCTTGTTATGGTACAGATTATTATACAAGTATTTGTACGTAAAACTCCTGACCAAGAGAAATGTATTTGGTGCATCCTCTTTGTGGATTATGATCAGCTGTTACAGCGCACTGGCTCACGAATATGAGAATATGAACTTGAGCTACATGGCGAAGATGTTCGCATCGGCTGAAGGTGAATTGGTTTGTCTATCCCCCAAGTGGAGCGTGTCAGGAGACGTGATCCCTGAGCACGACCCAGCCCAGGGTGAAGGGCTATGCCAGTGTGTCCAGTACTGGAAACTGGACACACAGGTTGTCTGTCAAGTCTCGCTCACGGCTGTGCAGCTCCTCTCCGCTCCTCTCGCTCCTCCTGGATGTGGTGATGATGGAGGGGCTGAGCTCCGGAGGCACGCCTGCGAGGTGCAACTGTACTGATGGTGTTAACACACCAGCCAGCTGAGAGTAACTCTCTCCTCAGCTGGATTTGTCGGGAAGGGAACTCTCTACTCACCAAGGTAACTCTGTACTCATCTGGGTTACTAAGATGACTAACTCAGGGGGATTACTCAGGTTACTTTAACTTAGCTGGGTTACTCAGGTAACACTTTGCTCAGCTGGGTTACTCAGGTAACACTTTGCTCAGCTGGGTTACTCAGGTAACACTTTAACTCAGCTGGGTTACTCAGGTAACACTTTAACTCAGCTGGGTTACTCAGGTAACACTTTAACTCAGCTGGGTTACTCTGGTAACACTAACTCAGCTGGGTTACTCAGGTAACACTTTAACTCAGCTGGGTTGCTCAGGTATCACTTTAACTCAGCTGGGTTACTCAGGTAACACTTTAACTCAGCTGGGTTACTCAGGTCGCTCAGTGGTCTCGAAATCCTGAACCAGGTCACAGTGATCACATCCCAGGACGGGTCACTATCACAGAGTTAGGTAGGTTCGCGCGTTGATGCAGTGCAGCAGCAAGTTGGAATCGTGGGCCTGCCATACGCTTCATGAACAGACAGACCTCTGAACGTCTGCCTCCGCTGCTGGGGATGGCAAGCCACCTTGACACAGGATAGAGCACCATGACTCCGTCATCAGTTGTGAGTAAGGTCGAGCGATCAATAAGCCAGTGTGGTAAGTCTACTACCTTACCCTCTGCATCATCATGTCATAATGCAGCAGCATCTCCTCCATAAGGCCTGCTTGATGCTTATCTGTCATTAAGCACCTCACTGTTAGCAGCATTATATGCCCCATTACGTTACACATGTTATCACGGTATGTGTGTGTAGTCAGTGTCCCTGTAGCACTAGGATACTACACTGTGAGGGAACTTCCTCGGACATTGACTCAGTGTAATATGAGAGGCCTTCGTCAGTATATGTCTTGTAGGCTTCCCAGTGACTAGCGGATCGCCAGTGACTGGCTCAGTTGTCTGTGTTCACGTAGTCTGGCCGTGACATTTTAGGCCAAAAATATAGTCAGAGACAACGGGTCAAGGAAAATGTTCTGGCCAAAGTTTACTTTTTTGTGTGTGCTGGTTGCGTCTTGACGCTGACGGCCTAATTGACCCTGGCAATAGATAGGCCTAAAGCCCAAATAATCAGCTGACCTCATTACCCTTGTCGATATTGTATAGACATATGGTCGCGGTTGAAGGGCGTCCCAGGAGGCCTCTGCTCACGGGACGCGAGCCTGTTGCTCCGGCTGTCTTGGTGTCCTCTGCGTCATTCTACCACGGTGGTCCGGGCGCCTTCCTTATCATCCTCACGCCCCTTGACCTCAGTCAAGCCTCCTTGTGGTGCTTGACCAGCCGCCAGTCACCTCGGGCGTCGCAAGACTTCTGCCCACATGGTGCAGAAGACTTCTTTATACCGTAGGCGGCCCTGAGGAAGGTCCTCTGTCACCCTTACCAGACTGGCTTGCTTGAGTGGAAGCGGGCGGGGGGGAATAAGGGGAAGGCAGCAGATAGTGATGGGACGGAACCGCTGCCCAGCCTCCGGTCGCAAGTGAGGAACTCCGCCACCGCACACGCATCGTCGAAGTCTTCAGGAGACGTTGTCTGTGGGTGTGCGTTGTGAAATAGTACTGGCCGAGCTATCCGGGCTCTCCGGGATTAGGTATCGGTGTTTATATTGGGGGGGTCGGTGTCTTGTTTGGCGTGGATTGTTTATAAGAGGCTCATTAGTGGTTGGGTGAGTGAGTGGCCCAGGCCGGGGTACCTCGCTCAAGTGGCGTCACTCCAGCCATCTGTGTCCCATACGCTCCCCTTCACCCTGACCTCAACCTTGTACCGCCAGGCCCCTCAAGCTTCCCTCCTGCCTGCATCCTGTTGCTGCATCTCCCCCGCTCCTGCCCCCAGGGTCAATTCAGGCTTCCCACCACTTCTTTACTGCTCCGTAAGGTTATTTCTCTCTTCCCGTACTCTTCTCCTGTTTTACATCTGTTGTTGTGGTTTAATTTTACCTTCTAGGCTAGAATCCTCCTCCATCCCTGGTGGTTTGCGACACTGACGTACTCGCTCACCTTCCATCTCTCTCTCTCTCTCTCTCTCTCTCTCTCTCTCTCTCTCTCTCTCTCTCTCTCTCTCTCTCTCTCTCTCTCTCTCTCTCTCTCTCTCTCTCTCTCTCTCTCTCTCTCTCTCTCTCTGTGTGTGTGTGTGTGTGTGTGTGTGTGTGTGTGTGTGTGTGGTCGTCTCTCCTGGTAGGGCCTTCCACGCGTCGTTCTCCTGCCTGTGCGCCATCATTGTTCTTCACATTTCCTCTGTCATATATCCCTGCCCCTCCACCCCACAACCCACCCACCATACCTTCCGTTTATTGCCTCCTTTTCTTTCGGCCTCCTGAGCCTACCATTGACCGCCTTCCACCAGGAACCTCGTCTCCAGCGGCTGGCATTTAGTCTCTTACACTGCGTCCTCCTCCCTCTTGTCCCCCGTCCCCCATGTAGGTCTGCCAGCATTCCTGCCTGGCTCGCCTCTCCCCCTGACCCGTCTCGACGTCCTCGCCGCTCGTGTGGTATGCCTGCCTCATCTCTTTCTCCCTTACCGCCTCCACTCTGTTTTCTCACTGGCCAACCCCCCACTTCCCCTTCCTCACTATTTTCACTTCTGTATTGCACCACCTCCTGCCCTGGATCATTGTCCTCATCCCTTGCCCTGTATCAGTGTCCCCACCAGTGTATTGCCCCACCTCTTGCCCTGGGTGAGTGTTCCCACCAGTGTATTGACACTGGATCAGTGTCCCCACCATTGTATCATCATCATCATCATCATTATCATCATCATCATCATCATCATCATCATCAAGGATATTCATCACCAGGCCACGGGAATACTATGGTTGATCCTTGGGAGGACACATGAACACCGTGGCTAAGCCTGATCTCTCACTCGCTCCCCCAAGTTGACAACAGTTCGGGACACAGTGTTGCTGGGTATGTATGAGTTTATTCTGCCGGCTGAGTTTGCATCACGTCTGTTCAGCATCAGCAGGAGGGGTATAAACTCCCATGAGTATCTATAGCCTAGCCTGAGTCAGTCAACAGGAGGGGTATAAACTCCCATGAGTATTTATAACCCAGCCTGAGTCAGTCAACAGCCATAACATCAAGGTGTCCTCTGATCCTGGTAGTGGAGCCACGCGTGTCTGGCTCATCTTGCATGCTATTATGATGGTCGATGGACCAGCTTGTGTAGATTTCATTTCTCGTCCAGAAATTGTCATCCAGGTTGTCTGAACGGTTATTTTTTTTTTTAGGCTGCTCGTAGACAGAGCCAAGTTATATAGTCAGTCCCATCCCTCTTGAGGCACAAGTCTTTGTTCATAACTCAGTGCTGTCATTACATTCTGGGGCAAATATGTGAGGGAATCCTGGGGAACTGAACTCGTGCTCCATCATGGGCAATTTGCTTATACCTGCGTCGTATTTCAGACACAAGCGTACCTCACATCATGCTGAAGTGAGGAAGGAGGGTCACAATTATGTTATCTTTCTGGAAGATTTCGAGAACAGGAAACAGTTTAGTTTGGAGTGTGGATCTTATTTATCCTGACTGCCTCGTTCTAGATAAGGACTATCAGCGAGTGTGTGTGTGTGTGGTGTGTGTGTGTGTGTGTGTGTGTGTGTGTGTGTGTGTGTGTGTGTGTGTGTGTGTGTGTGTGTGTGTTACAACAGCATCACCATCCGCGCCACCTTGACTTCCCTCTGCGTCCTCTGTTGGCCTGAGTATCAGCGTCATCCATTACTGGTGCGTGAGGACCGCGTCAGCTCCCCTTGGTATGATGATCCGTCTTCGTGTTCCAGTCGTGTTAATGTATGACCCGTTTTAACCTCATTTAGGCTCTCGTTTGTAGCCGCGTCTGTCGTATCTCATCGTCCAGGCAGAATACCTCGTTGGCATCTGTGTGACCCCTTCCCCCTCTTAATGCTTCGCTGCCTCCTTATCTCCCCTCCCTTCATTTAACCTCCGACCTCCACCTTTTTTTGTTCTATAGTACGTCCTGCACAGACTCCGCTTTATCTCCCCCTTCCCCATACTGAGGCGCCGGATGCGTCAAACAAATCACCCTGTTATCAGAGGATTTCCTGTGGCACCAGGAGCGTCATGATGGCCATGGAAAGTTGAAGCCCAGGCTCTTGGTTCCCTGGTAGTCATGCATCACTCACACACCTGCAGGTACCACTCGTGCCTGGTTCACTGCCATTATAACCATTACTTCCTCCGTCTTTACCCTCCGCCCCACCGCCCCTGATGAAAACCGCATCCCACTCACGTTCTCATTAGTCAGGAAGGCTCATTGCTTTTTCCGATCGTTCTAATTAAGTGCTGACAACCTGGAGGACACGTGGGGCTGGGGATCGTTGCCTGCGCGCCAGGGCGGACGCACGTGCAGCAGCCGGCCTTCCGCCCGTCGCACGTGCTCCGTTCAGCGTGTTATCCTACGGTGTTTTTGCCAGCGTCCGGCTGCAAGGGGGCGTCTTGTTCTTCGGCCGCCTCGGGACCTCGGCCTCCTCACGCCCGTACCGTTAATGAAGTGTCTGCCACTTATTGAAAGTACCAGCTTCCGGGTGTTAAGACACCACTGGAGTGGGCGGGCGGGTGGATTCGGTGGGTGGTTGGGCGGGTGGCAGGGATGAATGAGATGATTGTGTATGTGTGTGTGTGTGTGTGTAGTTGGAGCCCAGCGACTGACCACCAGCCGGCCAGAAGGCCGGCCGGGCAGCCAGGCCCTCTCGACCCGCTCATACTCCCTCAATCGTGGATCACTACTTACTGTTGTCATCTTAAGCTACCACTTGCTTGCCACTTGTGAGTCGCCGCTGGTGACTGTGATCTAGCCAGGTACTCCTCGTCACTAGCAGCGCCTTTGCAGCGCACGCCCACCACACGACTCGCCGACCCTCCTCCAGCCTGGTGGTGGGAACGAGTTAACTGTCCTTAATAACAGTACCGTTGGACCACCACCTGTTCTCACCCGTTGCCGAGCCTTAACTAACGAACGTCACGTTGTTTCATCTGTTACCGTTGCCTTAGTAATTACGTCACGGTGGCCCATCTGTTACCCTCGTTAATAACGGTAATTGTGGCCGTAGTTACGCGACTTTATGGATAGCTGTTTTGGATCTGTTAATGTAGTGTTGGTCAGATAATAATGGTGGGTGTAGTAACAATGTGAGGAAGACGTGGTAGTTGAAGATCAAGTGTTCGCAGGTGTAGTTACAGTGTTAGTAAGACAAGTGAGAGTAGTTACATTGTTAGCAGGGGTAGTTACAGTGTTAGTAAGACAAATAGGTCTAGTTACAGTGTTAGTAGGACAAGTAAGAGTAGTTTCAGTGTTAGCAGGGGTAGTTACAGTGTTAGTAAGACAAGTAGGTGTAGTTACAGTGCAAGACAGGTATGTGTAGTTACAGTGTTAGTCATGGTGGGGGTAGTTACAGTGTCAGTATACTGACTGTTGTCACGTGAACTCACCGGTGATTCGGGTCATCAGGTCACACAGGTCGTCTCGTCTCCCATAATAACCTTGACCCGGAAGTGGCGTGACCCGAACTGCTCGTTTGCCGAGGAGGTTCCCAGGTCGGGTTATGATACGAGGGACAGAAACATGCTCCTCGACTACGAGGCGTCGTGCAGTGTACGAAGGAAATAGGAAAAAAAAAAAAAGGGTAGTTTTATCCGTGAGGTGGTTGCTGGGTTGTGAACCATCTCCCTCAAGGTACGTGTGTTGTGGCACCTGTGTGACGTTGTGTTGCGAGTCCCTGGGCGTAATTTACGTGGTGTTGCTGTGTCTGTCCTCGCCGCCAGCCGTTTCTCTGATGTGCTCGTTATGAACTCGAGCTTCTAATGTCTTCGGTGATTTACGTGCCACACTCCTTCAGCTCATGGAGATAACTTTTCCCATTTTTCTCCTGCAAACAACATCAACACACTGTAAATTATTGTGAAGAACATTTCCATCTCCTACTTTTTTTTCTGTAGCGCCATCGTCTTCAGTCCTTCTTCTTCTACTTTTCCGAGGAACATATTGTCCATCTCTCTACATCGTCCCAGTAACCCCCAAAGCTGCCGTGTGGGAGTCGTTTCTTCTCAGACCACAGAGAGAGAGAGAGAGAGAGAGAGAGAGAGAGAGAGAGAGAGAGAGAGAGAGAGAGAGAGAGAGAGAGAGAGTTACCCTGGAAGTTGGAGGAGATACGCTGAGTTGCCTCCATTAGCGATCGATGTGACCTTGTCTTTTGGGGTGTACATCTCCCCTTGAAATGTTCCCTCGCTCTTCGTACACCTTTTGGCACAGTCGTCAGTGTTCGAGGCTCACACAGTCATGCTGTCCCCTCTTGTGACATGGTAAGGACAGAGAGATTAAGGAGGCCTCACCGTCCATGACGTGTTTATCTGCAGTAGGAAGTTTGAAGACAATGTTACTTGGGTCAAAATATAAGCCCAGTTGGGTTTGACTGGCTCTGGCCCCAATCGTTGTCAAGTAATGGGCAGCCCCCCAAAAAGAAAGGGACACTTTTCAAAACAGATTAACAAATATAGTTTATCATTTGACTCATATTGGACAGTAGAAGGGACGGGTGAGACATATAAGGATCCCAGTCCTAACTAATGTGATACAAGGACCCAAAAATGGCACCAGTTTTACAACATGGATAAGAGTTGTTTCCTTGCGCTACCTCGCTAACGCGGGAGACAGCGATAGAGTATAATAAAAATAATAAATATATATATATATATATATATTCATACTTTCTTTCATACTATTCGCCATTTCCCGCATTAGCGAGGTAGCGTTAAGAACAGAGGACTGGGCCTTTTTTGGAATATCCTCACCTGGCCCCCTCTGTTCCTTCTTTTGGAAAAATTAAAAAAAAAAACGAGAGGGGAGGATTTCCAGCCCCCCGCTCCCTCCCCTTTTAGTCGCCTTCTACGACACGCAGGGAATACGTGGTAAGTATTCTTAATCCCCTATCCCCAGGGATAATATATATATATATATATATATATATATATATATATATATATATATATATATATATATATATATATATATATATATATATATATCATTCATCGCTGCAGGTGTATCATGCTCCCGTAAGCGAATCTCTGCATTTTATTTTGTAGTCGTTCCTGTGTGCTGTAGGTGAACCCTCCCCTTTTAGCTTTTTGGTCAAAAGATATTTATTGTGTAGAGAGACAGAGCATTTTAGTGAGAGTATGGACGAGGGTTACACATGCTAGGGGGTGTAGGTAGAGGCAAGTAAGGGCCAATACATCGACATACGAGGGTGACAGGTGGGTCCGTGTGGGGCCCAGGGACCCAAAGGGGGTAGGGGGGGTAGGTCTTGGTATATATCAGATATATGATATATGATTATGGGATAGTCAGCGATGATGACAGCATCATAGATTACAACGTCTTTGTAATACAAAGCAAGTTTAGGACGTCATATATATATGCTCCATTGAACCTGCTAACATTACAGTTACAGTATAGACACAAATGGTTACAGTTACACTGAGGTGTGTGATTGGAACAGGTCACAGTAGAACGTGCAGTCATTAACACTGATGGTAATATGAAAGGTCGAAGATATATTACATGTTGGACAGAGGCACAGCATATATACTGGCACTAGGCATGTTGTTAACATGAATAGTAACAAAGGTTAAGGTACATTATACGCCGGATGTGGTAATTACAGAACTTGATTGTGCTCGGCGTGATTACACAAGGTGTTTACATAGCCCGGGGCACGGGTACAGTGGGTACAGTATCAGAATGTCAAGGGGTGAGGGAGCTATACCAGGGTAGGGGTTGGTGTCAGGTTAGGAGAGTGGTGGTGGGCTTGGAGAGATGTGTTGGGCTAGGAGAGAGATGGTGGGCTAGGAGAGAGGTGGCGGGCTAACAGAGAGGTGGTGGCGGGCTAGGAAGGAGGTGGTGGCGGGCTAGGAGAGTGGTGGTGGCAGGCTAGGAGAGTGGTGGTGGCAGGCTAGGAGTGTTGTGGCGGCTAGGAGGGGGCGGGCGGTGATGACGCGCCCGATGATGGGCGACGGTGACGGTCTGCAGGGGCGCGGCCCAGGGTTGGGTTAGGTTAGGTTAGCTGGGCGACCGACCGACCGACCGATCGGCAGGCAGGCAGGCAGGTAGGTAGGTAGGTAGGTAGGTAGACTAGGTGGCTGGTCGCTGCACCAAGGGTTCACCTGATGGCTTAAGATGCACTTAAAGGTCTTATTTTTTCTTCTTCTTTGGAGGAGGGAGTGTCTTTTAATAGGCCTGAGTCTCTCTCCTTAAGGCTCGCGTTACGCCTCGTTGTTGGAAACAAAGGAAAGTCATTTCGCGAATTCCCTGCACTGATAACGATAATAGTGGGAGGGGGGGGTTTATCCTGGAGACTGGTTTACCTTATCTGCTGAGAGATGACGCTGGTTTACCTTCTAAGCGTTGACAGACCTTCGGTTTACGGTGGTGTAAAGTGCTGATAGACGACACTTCTCGTGGCAGCTGTTTCCTGTGTCACAGGTTTACGTGGCTGATGCTGACTGGTGTCATGAGTTTACCTGGCGGATGCTGACAAGTGGCATTAGTGTAGATGACATGATAAGTGATACTAGTTTACCTGGCCAGTGGACGCATGTGACCCTAGTTTACCTTGCTTACGCTGACAGGTGTCGCTTGGTTGTGGTACCCGCTCACTGGTCGAGTTCAGTAGATGGTCTGCATCAGCATACATCAGTTTACCTGGCCTGTAATGACGCGTAGATGACCCTGGTTTACTTTCCCCGTGTTACAGAGTTTACTTTCTTCGTCCAAACACATGGCAGCGGTTTACCTGACTGCTGCAGAGACGTGACAGTAGTTTACCTACCCCACCCAGATACATGACATTGGTTTACTTTGT
Source organism: Panulirus ornatus (assembly GCF_036320965.1). Classification (NCBI taxonomy): domain Eukaryota; kingdom Metazoa; phylum Arthropoda; class Malacostraca; order Decapoda; family Palinuridae; genus Panulirus; species Panulirus ornatus. Next base: position 17,436,929 of record NC_092257.1, on the reverse strand, counting down.
CGGAACTGACAAGATACATATTTACTTACCCAATGCAGGTGTGTGGGTCTAGTTTACCCCTCTGGTACTGGCGCGTGGCAACAGATTGCCTAGCCACTGCCACTCCCCTCTCCGCCTCCTCCTCCTCCTACTCCTCGTCCAGTCCATACACTATAGCCCAGTGTATACATCCCTCCTGTCCAGGGGTTTACCAAGAGCCGATCCCAACACTACCTGAACCACCAGCCGCTCGGACGCGCCTCCCACACACTCCTCGCTGTTGCCTGACTCCGTTCACCTGTTCACCGAAGCAAAGTTGAACACGTCGAAAGTATTAGCAAACTTGAATTAAATGAAGTTTGCCTACGTAGCCATGAAGCAAACCAGTATTCCATGGGGTAAGTGCTCGTGGTCCGGGAAAGTATGTATTACATAGATTTTCGTCCCTCAGTCTTCCTCGAGTTGTGGGGAAACGATCAGAGAGTATTGGCAACAGTGTAGCTGTGAGTGGGCGGTGGATGAGGGGTCCCTGGGTAGTGTTGGGCGTCGAGTAAACTGTTTACGGCCATGTCGCTCACCGCTAGCACCACCACCACCACCACTCCACCACGGCCTCTGTCAGGAGACACGGGGTACCCGCCACAGCCACACAGGTATTGTACAACGCCCTCATACCACCTTCACCACGGCCTCCCATGGCCGACATGAAGTATCGCCACAGTTATGCACCGTAATGCTCCATTTAGAAAAAAAAAAAAAAAAAGGGAATAACCGGAGTGAAGGTTTTCACTCTCTGAAAGTTATTCTTGTGCTTCCGCTTTCCAAATGTCAGCCTCAGTGGAGTCGGTGACCACGGAGACGCGTGACATACATGCAGCGGGAGTCGTCGTAGCTGAGGGGTAGCCGCTGGTGCTGCCTTGAGCAAACGGTACGACGTGTTGTCATGGCCTGAAACGACCCTTGGCCACAGCGGCACGACGTTCGATCACGACTGTACGACCCTTGGTCACCTTACGACCCATGGGTATGATGGCCCGGCCTTTTTAACCTGACCTTTTTAGGTCAAAGGCCTGTTTTCACTCGATCTCTCGCTCGCCTACCGACAGTCAGTACCCGTTTCACGAGGGGTTATTTCCACCATCAGTGTGCTCTAAGTTTTACTTTTTTTGACGATTTCGGGATTAATCTTGATCTTTAGCTTTAAGATAATATATGACTTAGCGACGTGTGGACACGCGTGACCAGCTTGCGGTAACAGACGATTTCCGTGTGTGCATTGTTTACTTTCTCTTGTGATGGCGGCGGCGGACGCGTTCCATACCCTGGCAAAAGCCTAGTCGTTCGTGGCTCAAAAGATAATCCACCTAAGTATATCCACAGGTACATTGTGGCAACTCGTGTAATGGTAATGTGCTCCATTACGGTCTAAATTAAAGTAGGAATGTCTTCTGAGAAGCAAATGATTACACTGGACTGTTCTCTGATGGTTGAAGGTTAGACATTTTGCTGATAATTGAAGCAGCGGTGCCGGTGTGTCTGTCCGATTCTCTCGCATTTGGAATTCCAGCGTCTGCAGGTAGGGGTTCAGTTGTCACCGTAGATGGTATGTATTTGAAATTTGACCTGAGGAATGACCCCTATTGATTGTGAGGTCAAAAGGTCAAATATCAGGGTGAAAGATTTGCAGCCAGTATGTTAATCCCCTGCTGCCTTAACGCTGCTGCCGGCCGCACGATGCTCTCTCTCTCTCTCTCTCTCTCTCTCTCTCTCTCTCTCTCTCTCTCTCTCTCTCTCTCTCTCTCTCTCTCTCTCTCTGACCATTGTGTAAGCGAAGGGACTGAGATCACCAGGCACAGTTTATTTTAAAAGTTATCACCCCTGTGTTGTGTTGAGAAATATGACTTCTCGCTCGGAGGTAATAATTAATACTAAAATAATCGTAGGTTCAGAGTGTAAATTCAATGTTTACTTGATGTATGAATCGCATTAGACATCATAAAGATAAAGTGACGGTGGATAGGTCGGGAGGATCGTGTGGCATGACTAACACAGTTTGTTGCAGTTTGTTATCTAGTGATATTTTTGAGCCACGGAACCCTTGTTACCAATCATTTATTGTGTCCAGGTGTTTCATGTGGCGATGTTAGTGTTTGGCCCAGCGTCTGCCCGGCTCGTGATTTATGCCTGGGTGTTATCGGTTTGCTTATGTCAAGTGTCTTGCAAGATGCTTTTCTTTCATCTTGGATGGTAAACAGTTTGTGAGGGGTGTCTCTAGGGCGGCGTGTCTGATGTGCCAGGGTCGGGTGTGAGGTCGGCGCGTGGTATGCCCGCCCCTGATGGTGTACGTATACCCCCGCGCACACTCGGCTGATGTGGGTACAGCATGGGGAAGTGTACCGAACTGTAGGGGAAGTGCTGGTCTGGTGTGTTCGACCCGTACCCTAAGGTTATAGTGCCCCGTCGTGTTTACTTTAGCCATTAACTGTTTACCTGGCCGGTCTCACCCACGCCACCCCTCCTGAACACCTGCCCGACCCACCCACTGTCCCCCCCCCCTACACACACACACACACACACACACACACACACACTTCCCTCGCTTGTGGCTTTCACTTTTTTTTCTACTTCATAACATTTGAGTACCTGGGGGTATGTTTGAGGATCTTTCATCGTTCTAGAATGCTGTAGGTGTCCAGACTTCACTCACATGAAATATGGAAGAATTATATCGTTCGGGTAATAGATACAGAGACTGGCGGAAATAATTGGCCGGTGATCTAGTGTGGCTATTGTGAGGGAAGGCCGGAGCAGCGCGCAGGTACGGGTCACCGTTGCAAATGATCTCGGCTGTCTTGCACAGTGAGTTATGTAGCGCGTTGTGCTAATCCATAGCGAAGGTAATTATACCTGGTGTAGGCATCACCGCTGCCTCACGTCGGACCTCCTCACCACCTGTGGAGTCTGACAAATGGCCGCTACCTCGCGTAACCTTTTTAGCGTAACCCTCTTCAGCCTCGATGGAGAGAGAGAGAGAGAGAGAGAGAGAGAGAGAGAGAGAGAGAGAGAGAGAGAGAGCTGATGTATGATAACGGGGCCTACCCCTGGCGCCTCGCTGCGGTGTAAAGTGAGGTGGATTAAACCCAAGGTTTCCTGTAGAGCCTCATTCACCCATACAGTGTGGAGGGTTCAGACGAACTTAGACTGGGCCAGGTTAACGTGACCAAGTCATTACCGACATCCCTGACAGGTGCCACAATTACCTTTTGCGTCAGTCAGAAATGTTATGGTTCTTATTATATCCTTGGGCTAATAACTGCGTTACTTTAGGGTATAACAACCTGACCCCTGACCTGATCCATAGAGGCCAAGCCGTCATACTTCAGGATCGAACCGTCGCCTTGTTCAAGGGCCAGACCCTTTGCTTTAAGGTGTAAGAGAATTGCATGACAGACAGGCAGGAGTATCGAGAATTCTTTGCATGCTAGGGAAGAGAGCGTGTAAGTAGCGAGGATCCTTAGCGTCCGCCTCGTGAGTCAAGTGCCCACTTTAATACCGCAGGTCGCTCGCTCCGCTGAGGTTTTTTCCGAACGCTGGAGAAAATCCTCCACGAGGAGAAAGGAATTTGGTTATCACTTTTTGAATCGTCACTGTGTGTGTGTGTGTGTGTGTGTGTGTGTGTGTGTGTGTGTGTGTGTGTTAAGACGTACTAGGGACAGTTGCTTAAGTGTTAAGGAGCCGCTAGGAATATGAGAGCGGGGTTCGAGCCCTTTGGCTGGTTATACCTTACCATACTACTATGAGAGAGGTGTATAGGGTGATGTAGGGGGGGGACAAGGAACAGCGGAGGCGAAGTATAAGTGGGTGAGGGAGGCGAAGGTGGGTAGGTAAGGAGGAGGAGGAGGAGGAGGATGCAGGGGGTTGGTCAGGGAGAAGGTGGTGAGAAAGGTCATGTTCAGCACGGTGGAGAAATGCTCATGTTTACGGAACGGGCAGGAGGAAGGAGGGCGCCAGTGGCAGCGAAAGGTGGAGCGGTTATGTCATTACAAAGGATGGCTTGCCATTGCTCTCCTCTTGGCTACTGTTACTGAGATACGATAGTTAACTGATTTACTACAACTGAAAGCTACGTATATACATATCATTGATGAGACATCATGTACTGAACACAGGTGCTGAGAAAGGGTTGGAAAATGTTAGAGTTAGGGGTAATATAACAGTGAGTTCTGGAGAGAGAGAGTGGCAGGTCCTCCACCCTGAGCTGGGGTACAACACACACACACATAACGTTGGTGTGACACATTTCACAGTGTTTGCTGCCCCGCCTCCGCCACCTGTGCTCACAGCCTGACGCAAGCCGTCATGCGTGGCCCGAGGGGCTGTGTGGCCGGTGCTGCTGCTGCTGTGGGGGAGAAATGAACCTCGTTTACCTTCGTCTTGCTATCAGCCGCAGCTCGTTACGTAATTACTGGCGTGATGTTACGGCCTTTTCCGCTGTGTCACGTAACACCTATTGTTGTCTTATTACCTGCGCTCACCCTACGAGTGTTATTCGTGTGTATTATTTAAGCCAAAGCCATAAGAAATCAAGATACTCTTAAGTCACCAATGTCACTTGTAATCATTGTGATCGTGAGTGACGATACATGAGCGAGGATGGCGGTCTAGACCCGTGTTAACACCAGTAAACATTATAAACTGGAGTGCAACATGAAACCCTGATAAACCTTTGGCAGGTAGAGTCAGCTGGTGATTGAGGAATGCATCTCAGTAATCAATACAGCGTCTGCAGACATAGCCGGGCACACGGGTCCCCCCCAACACCACCACCTTGGTAGCAAAAAGCAGCGATGCCGTTACACATGAGAGGGAAAAGGTTGATGAATTAAACCCACATTCTATATAAGTCTCTCTCTCTCTCTCTCTCTCTCTCTCTCTCTCTCTCTCTCTCTCTCTCTCTCTCTCTCTCTCTCTCTCTCTCTCTCTCTCTCTCTCTCTCTCTCTCTCTCTCTCTCTTCACTGCTTGTATCAGCCACTGCAGTCACGATTGCGACATGTTGTGCACAAGTGTGAGAATGCTGCAACAGAGTCCAGGTCGTGCATTTGCTCTCAGTGCCAGATTAGACTTGACCTCCTGCTCGGCTCTGCTCACACACCTCGCTCATAGAACAAGTTACTAATCATTCTCGATTATACGGTATTAGATTGCACATAAATGAATTAGTGTTACATTCTTTTTTGTTTATGGCTATATACACACACACATTCACCGAAAAAAAAGATAAATAATCCAGATTAGTTGATGTGTCGTATCTTATCACGTTACATGGTTAAGGTAATTCACGTTGGTTGAATGAAGACATTAGACTCTTAATTACCGGACGTGGCTCGCCACAGGAGGGGCCTGTACCACCTGGTATGGTGCAGCGGCGGCTGTAGAACAGAGGGGACCCACCATTGTGTGTACCCAGGTAATTATACTGTCAGGGTCATTAGTTAACCTTGTATGTATACAATGTAATGCGACACTAATTGGGGATAACTAGGATGAAACCGGGATGATAATGAGCCTGAGGTATGGGCCACGGATGGACTATTAATGGCTTGGATAGATCAGCAGGCGAGGAAGCTGGCCATAGATGTTGCCTCCCCCCGCTCTACGAGTTACTACTCGGGGATCGCTGGCGTTGTGACGGAACACCTTACCATGTACCCCAGGGGCATGACGCAGCGCCTCACAGACGCCACACGGTTATCCTGATGACCACATTGGATTACCTCGTAATCCCATGGTTCTCCTAACGCCTAGTAATGACAACACCACCATTTGCAGACCTCCTCACGTCTCTCCTAGCTGCACCATTTTTTTTCGCCTACCCGACACCATCGCCTGTCGTGCAGATATCCTAACAGCCATGAGGGAGGCCGCGCCATCCCATAGTCAAGATGGACCTCCATCTGATAGTAAACAAAAGATCCCAGGGTAACATGCAGCAGCGAGACTGTGGGACGCTGTTCAAAGGGCCCCCGCCGATTTTCAGGACTTCGAGTAGCGCTTCGTTCTTGTATTTCAGAGAGTACTTCGTCATATAGCTCGTGGCTATGTTTACCTCGTCGAGGAACAGTGAGGCGTCGAAGGAGGCGGAGATTGGCGAGGGGTAGGGGAACATTGCCGCCATGGATCACAGTGATGTAGATGCTGCCTGCTTGTGTGGAGGAGTAGACTTGGAATGAGAGAGCGGGAGGAGGAGGAGGAGGAGGTGGCAGTGTTGGATGGGGGTGGTAGTGGTTGTGGCGGTGGTGGTGGTGGTGGTGGAGGGGGTGAGGCAGTGGTGGCGTGAGTCAGACTCGCTGGCTGCCATATAAGGCTAGTGACAGGGCTCCTGCGAGTCCCACCCTCGAGACAGTACCGCTCCGGGGGTATGCCACTGATGCCGCCACCTGCACCACAAACGCCGCTCCTTATGCCCCTTCCCGCCGCCCTCCTCGTCCTGCTGGACACCTCCTGTGCTGCAGACGGCGAGGTGACCGTCAGGCGTCGACGAGGAAAGCGGCGGTGTAGCAGCTGGCCCCTGGCACTCCCAGGTCTGTGTGGAGGCTGGTCCTGAGCCCAGCTGGCCCCGCGAGGCTCTGGCGTCAGAGGGTCGAGCTCCTGCTGGGGAAGGAGGTCTGCTGGAGTCGTTATCAGCCACCGCCCGCACAACTCTCTCTCTCTCTCTCTCTCTCTCTCTCTCTCTCTCTCTCTCTCTCTCTCTCTCTCTCTCTCTCTCTCTCTCTCTCTCTCTCTCTCTCTCTCTCTCTCTCTCTATCTATCTATCTCTATCTACCTATGTATCTATATCTATCTATCTATCTATCTATCTATCTATCTCGTCTCTTTGGCTTTCACTCACTGGCCTCTGCTTTCTCCAGCTCTCACCAGCCGTTACGTACTACATATTAAGTATCGTAAAGACAGAGAAAAACACACACACACACACACACACACACACACACACACACACACACACACGGTTTTGCAAGCGCGTGCGTGGACTTTCATAAATATCTCTCGTTCATATGGAGGCCGTTTGCTTTCTTGCGTCCTGGCCCATTCCACACCTCTATATGGCACCCGTAATCTGGTCTGGATCAGTTGAACTGTGTCTGGTTGCATGTTGCTGTAGATGGGAGGAGGACGTGGGTGTACATGACAGTAGAGGGAGTTGGTAGTAACCCTCCTGTGTTGTGTCAGGTGGCCAGACGCCCGAGCCGGACTGGCCTGGGCCCCGGAGCTGCCCCCGGGTCGTCACATCGGGGTTAGCCTTTGAAGAGCGTGATGGTGTTGGTAACGCCGTGGGATGGTGGTAACGCGATACGATGTGGGGTAGCATGAGAGTGTTGGTAAGACGATGATGTAGGTAACGGGATAATGTTAGGAAGGAGATGAAGTTAGTAACGCGATAGTGTTGGTAACATGATCATGTCGGTGACAAAGATGTGGTGGTCGTAACAGCCTAACTCTTGTAACAGGTAGAATGGGTAACAACCTAACTCATGTAAGAGGTAGAATGCGTAACAACCTAACTCTTGTAACAGGTAGAATGCGTAACAACCTAACTCTTGTGACAGGTAGAATGCGTAACAACCTAACTCTCGTAACAGGTAGAATGCGTAACAACCTAACTTGTAACAGGTAGAATGGGTAACAACCAAACTCTTGTAACAGGTAGAATGCGTAACAACCTAGCTCTCGTAACAGATGCGTAACAACCTAACTCTTGTAACAGGTAGAATGCGTAACAACCTAACACTTGTAACAAGTAGAATGCGTAACAACTTAACTTGTAACAGGTAGAATGCGTAACAACCTAACACTTGTAACAAGTAGAATGCGTAACAACTTAACTTGTAACAGGTAGAATGCGTAACAACCTGACTTGTAACAGGTAGAATGCGTAACAACCTAACTTGTAACAGGTAGAATGCCTGCCACCAGTAGCGAAATCAGATAACCCCCCACCCCCCTTCCCTTCTTGCAAGACCTGACCTGACACGACACGCCCCCCCTCACTCTCATTCTTGGACGTAAACTCTGGTTCAGGCCATACGAGACACAGTGTGGTCGAGTGTCCTCGTATACCAAAGAGCCATACATGTTTGGGAGTCTGACCCCTCTTTATGTTAAAATTAGGGAATCTGACCCCTCTTATGTTAGTGTTAGGGAGTCTGACCCCTCTTATGTTAGTGTTAGGGAGTCTAATCCCTCTTATGTTAATGGGATTCATCTGGAGGGGACTGACAATTTCTTGCAGTGCCGTACAGTTGAGCTTCGTAAGTGTCACTGTAAACACTGCTACAACAGCGGGGGGCCCCTGTGTATATACTCGGCCACAGTGGCGTGGAGAATGAGAAGGAGTTGTACTCACAAAGGAAATTATATCTTGGTAATGAATGACTCCCTGTAAATGTGCTCTTGATAAGATACATATCAAAAAAAAGAAGATATAATGGACGTAGATGTGTTTACTTAGGAACTTAGATGTGGTGTAAGGATTTTAGAAGGTAAGGGAAGACATGTTTTATACGTCTGTGGACCTGCACATGCTGGATGTGAGGTGGCTGATCGTATGGCAGAAAACAGATGCAGGGTAGGTGATATTCACGTACGTAAACCAATAGGACAGTTGAAGAACACTGTGAAATGTAACCTTTTCGAGAGGGGGAGGCTTTAGGAGACATTTTAGAAAACAGTGGGAGTATATATATTGGTATAATGGTACGGTATGATGGATCGAACACGTATAGAAAGAATAGACTTAAGGATATTATGGCTAAGTTAACACTAGGGTGCAAGATGGATGGGAATATGGCGTCCATTGTGATGATGAGGATCAAAGAAAATGTAAGATGTTATACGTGATAGGGGACACTTGAGTATTAGATTCAAGAATGTAATTATATCGCGAAGGTTGAGAATATGAGTTGGTGATGTGATCGTTCATGATGTTAGGTGTTCAGAACGCATGACAGAGCTTTCATTTTCAGAAAATAACGGAGAGAGAAAATTGTGAATTGCTTCCTGTATTTGTGAGGCTACGGGAAGGTAGTACTGTGATCAGATGGGGGAAATGAATTTATTTTTTTTTCTCCTCTTTTGATTAGAACTTAATTAGGTTACAAATACATATATGTTAGCGAGGGATTGGACCCTACGAGTCCACCTCACATTTTCGATGCTGGGAATGAACGGCGCGCACTAGCTAGCCTCTTGTCTGTTGAACAGTCAAGAAAAGAAAAAAAAAAAAACGAGTATTCGATTGGAATCGTACATTCTGTACAGTAATGTGTGTAATGCGGTCTCTACAGCGGCGTGAGAGGCTGCAGCTGACGTAGAGGCCATGTTTTGATGGTGACAGTGTCAGTATGGTCGGTCGGTGGTGACCCTGTGAGCTGGAGACGACCCCCAGTTGTCCATATTGACGACGACCTCTCGTCCTCTTTCTCTGGACCAACAATGGCTCAGTATTCTCCCTTGTTATTGACTAGACTGGTCGTGGCCACGGTGTCGCCGGAGAGACCCTTCCCCCCACAGTCACCCACACAACCAGTCATTCAGTGAAGCAGCCACCAGTCAGAGTCCCAGTCTCCCTCCATCTGCGTCGGGGAGGCCCTCAGGTCCAGCGAGATGTGCAGCTTGTATTTGCAGTGGGTTGGTTTGATTGTTGATGTTGATGAGCCTCAGATAGTGAGGGCAGATGGTTGAGGCTGGGGCCCAATCACCGGCTACCAAGCCCGGGCACAGCATCTGTCATTGGTCGATCTGCTCGTTGTGGGGCATCGTATAGAGCAGATCCTCCTCATCCCTCATACTGTGAGGCTTCCCTCATGCCTCATGTCCTTCAGGTCCCACGACTGCCTCATGTTTCACGCCGGCACAGCTTTACCCTCACCGGCGTCCTCACAGGCCTCCCCAGCCTCCTCTCCGTCCCGTGGGTGCTGTTCTTCCCTCCCTCCCTCTCCTTCACTCATGCCCCACACCTGCCGCCAGACTTCGCTAGCACATCACGCCGCGCTGGGGGGGCGACCTGTCACCACCACACCGGAGGTTACAGCTCATCCCGCACCAGCAACATCAGCGTCCACTGTCTGTATTCCCTGTAACCTCTGCCTGTTCTACATGTAATTCATCCTTTGTCAGCTATAATGCCTTTTAAATGGTACCTGTAAGTCTTCTAATAAGTAGCTCTTTGACTCTTAACCTCTGCCACTTTTGCCTTGTAGCCTGTACCAGCATTACTCGTAAGCTGCACCCGTATTACCAGAAAGGTGTACCTCCCCCACAGAAGCATGGTGCACTCGCGGTACAGTAGTGTTGTGGGCGACTGGGGGGCAAGGTCGGCCTTAGTGGCTGCCTCTCTCATTAATCCCTAACGGGTTGTGCCTCGTTTGGCACTGGCTAACCCTCGCCCTCTCTGTTTATCATGTAGCCCGGGCGAAGGGGGGCGTCTCCCCGGAGGAGGAAGTAGGCGGGCTAAAGAAAGGTTTAGGGCTGGGAGGGGAGGAGAGAGAGGCACCGAAGGTGAGAGGTAAATAAACAGAGGAAGCGGGAAGGACTTGGCTGGAGGGGACCGGAAGGTGGTTCACCCTCTAGGCTCGAGGAGAGGTCGTGGCAGGCGGGATCTAAGGGGAGGTGTATGGCGAAGGAAGAAGGAGGAAGAAGGGAGAGAGAGAGAGAGAGAGGAGAGCATCTGACTATAGAAGAAAGAGTTAGGGGTCTTGTATTCCCAGGAGGCTGAGGGAGATGGGTGGGTGGGTGTTGGCGCAGCAGGAGGATGTAAACATGAGTGCCTTACCCGGAACAAGTAATGGGTGGTGCCACAAGGGCTGGAGGTGTTGGCCCGAGGCTAAACTGAAGGCGTAAATATTAGCTAGGGTAAATTGCCTGGCGTTATAGGTGCCGGTGCCCTCCCAGACCAGCGGACACACACACACACACACACACACACACACACACACACACACACACACACACACACACACACACACACGGCACACAACACACACACGATGATCTGGTCATTACTGACTGACCCACGCCCGCAGGACCGCCGCCCCCCAACATGACTTGCTGCAGGATATTGCTTCTTTATAAGATGATGAAATTCTGATTAGTTAATCGGTTGGTAGTCATCTCTGTAAGGAAATTAGTCATCCACGAGGGTTGGGGGGAGGGACACAAGCATGGTTTTCAGTCCTGGAGAGTGGGTGCCTTGTGGGCCTCTGGGCACAGCGCGTGTTGTTGGTGTATTGAAGGCTTTGCAGTGGGACTGCTGCGCTAGAGACGGTTGTACGAAACGAATTGGCGCAGCCATGGCCGTGAAAGGTGTGTCGGGGTAATGATGGACACCCATCATCGTCTTTGGCACCTAAGAACGTCTCGGTAAATATTTCTTGAGGTCAAGAGTTCATGACTTCGGTCGGTCGCCACCCGACCGAAGTGTCTCGAGAGCCGCGAGTCCGTCGTGTGTGAGGCACTTGGCTGGCGGAGCCACTCGTCCATCGCCCCCCCGAGCTGAGAACGCCCCACGGTCGGCCTCTCCGCTCCACACACACACTTGTTACCATAATAAAAATCCACTCTTGTTGACTTAGCCTCAAGGGATTTGTGTAAGTATGTCACGTGTTGGTGCTGATGACTTCCCCGGCCGGAGCTGACGGCCCTTTGTTATGAAGGGTCTGCTCTGGGCTCTCGAGGCAGCTGTGTGGTGGGACACTGTCCCTTGTTCAGGAGGAGGAAACACTGTCTGGGGTTGGTAGGGGTACGTCTGCAGCAAGGCTGAGGGCCTGGCAGTGATCTCTTAGCCAAGCATTCCCAAGTGTGATTCAGATGCTGGCGTAGAATGAACAGGGTTGTGTGGGGCAGGTTTTTATGCTCGTCGAAAGCGACCTCTTGTGTGTGTGTGTGTGTGTGTGTGTGTGTGTGTGTGTGTGTGTGTGTGTGTGTGTGTGTGTGTGTGCATCCCTCCCTCCCTGGGTCACTTCTTACCCAGCTGACCTGTACCTTCATCTCACCCAGCTGACTCTCACCACCAGCCTCTCAATCAACTGACATGTACCCACCCTCTCACCCAGGTGACATGCACTCACCTCTCTCACCCAGCTGACCTGAACCAGTTCTTCTGACCTGACCTCTCACACCCTCTTCTCCTCACTTCTCGGCTCTCACCTTGTCAAGTGCTGGAGATGGATGATGCTCTCGAATCATGTTTCTTTGTGGAGAGTGAGAGTCAAGGAAAGTGTCCTGGGGAGGAGGGGGTTTCTGGTTGTCCTAGCAAGAAAGTGTTCTGCGGAGGATTGGGGTTCTGGCTGTCTTGGCAAGGAAAGTGTCCTGGTGAAGGAGGAGTCCTGGTGGCTTGGCACAGATTTTGAGGGCCAAGCCTCCCCCACCCCCACACATTACCACACAGACACCTCGATACATCTGTTTCTACTTATTTTTTGTTCTATTCTTTCGTCGATGAAAGAGCTTTACGACTGTGGTGATGACCCGCGTGTCCTCAGCAAGTACTGACGAAGGGGAAAAAGAAGGAGGTTAGTAACAGTGTTGGAGCCCGTGTACTTCAGCCGTACACGGACGGAACAACGGCCCTCCTTCATCTGGCCTTCACAGTAGTCATTTTGGTAACCCGAGCAGGGGTAAGGGGAGATAGAGATAGGGGAGGAGGGAGAGCCTGGAGGAGGGTAGGGGAAGGGGGCTGTAGGGTAAAGGGACGGTAGAAGAGGGGGGCATACAGGGTGAGATGGAAGGTAAAGGAAGGTTTGTAGGGTAAGAAGAAGACTTCCCCCCTCCCTCTCTCCAAATAAGCGAGAGGATTACTACCCATTAGGCTGTGAAGTTGTTTAAAGTGCTCAAGGCTGTCACGTACTACGCCCCCTCACTGTTTGGAATTTTCAGCTAAAAGCATTTTCGCCCGAGAGTGGGGTGACCCTCCGTCCCAGTCGATGTACACTTGGAGAACAGTTTGTTACCAAGGCTGGTGTTTACTTTCGTAGTTACTACCGTAAGACGTCCCATCTGGAGGGTTACAGTGGCGCCAGCTGCCCGAGCCTCTCTTGGAATCCGGTTTTACACAAGAAGTCGTGTGAACATGTGAGGATATGATGTACGAAATGAGCTTAATAGATACAGAACGATATAGTGAATTTAAGCAGCCATTCGGCCGAAGGTATACAGAGCTAGTGGTCATAATAGTAACTAGTAACTAATCACAAAGGAGCCCAAGATCAAAGTGGGGATGGATGCTTCTACGCATTGGACAAGCAAGCGCATGAGCGAGGTACATTTACATAGTCAAAGTGGCAGGTATACCTAAGGATACATAGTCAAAGTGGCAGGTATTCAAAAGGGTAGTTTCGCAGAGCTAAATCGGTGGTTTATACGCTGTGGTCTTGGTAGTGATTATAGTTGAGTTATAGTAATATAGTAGTTCGTATGCATATAGTTGACATACACATAACTAAGAGAAAATTAAGCTATTCACTTGTTTAGCTGATGGATGCGTGTTTACAGAGTTCTCCCTTGAGAGTTGATGCCGATTCTGCTTTTGTGTGTATGTAGTGTGTGTGTGTGGGTGAGGCTTCAAAAGCTTTGTGAAGTGGGTGGTGCTGTGAAGTGTGTGATGTGGCTTAGTGAAGTATGTGGTGCTGTGGAGTATGTGGTGGGGCTGAGTGAAGTCAAACTTCAGGATACTTGAACACATGATAGGGTTGACCAGGGCCACAGTACACGTTCGCCTGCCGACCCTGAAGAACCGTTCACTTCCAAGGTGTTACTCAAGATCACATCAGTTGAGTGCTTCCAGGATAGACTCAGTGAGGAAGGCATGTACTCATGTTTGTTATGGAACGTGAGGACTGACGGTACACGCTGGGTACGTGGGAGAGACACTCACAGCTGGATGACTCCTTAACCACACTGGTCTACCACACTCGTATACCACACTTTCTGGTGTGCCACGTTACGGTACCACGCTGTTGTCCCAGGCTGAGGCGCATCGCGGTGTGTCGTACCGCACTCTGTGCCACACTGAGGCGTACCGCAACTGTAGTGTACCACGCTGTGGACTCTTAGAATTGTTGGCCATTGAAGCGGGAGTAACCACAGGTGCCCACCCACCTGTGGTACGTGACGCAGTAAAAGGAACTGTTTGGACTCATTGGTTCAGTCCATTTCGTTTTTTGTAACATTTTTCTTTACCTTGCTTATAGGAAGGATGGTGCGTGGGACGTGGAGATCTTTATCATTTATCATGATTATCATTTATTTTCGTAGGTAGTTTATCTGCTCCTGAAGGGGTGGTGGTCATTGAGGTGGGCCTTTGTCAGTTATTCTTCCTCGTGGCCCTTGCCTGGTGGGGGCATCTAGAGATCTTCACGTTAGGTTCATATGGAGTAGGATGGGGAGTGCGGCTTTACTCGTAATCCTACGGGTAGGAGCGCAACCAGAGCCTCGCGACCTCCTGCTGACCTTTGTAGTTTGGGCCTCTCTGCCGTCAGAGGTGACTGGCGGCTGCCAAAGGTCGCCTCCCCGACACAAGACTGAGGTTAATGTATCAGTGTTAGGGTGACGTGGGAGTGAGTTATGGTCTTGGCTGTGGGAGAGGGGAAAACTAGGGAGTTGTAGCATTCACTATGGGAGGATCAGTTTTTCGTACATTGCTCACTAGAGGGACAGAGTTGAGGACCTGTAAGTGGTTACTCCCTGAGATTAGCACCAGGCTGTTCCCACACCAGACCTTCTAGGTTTTTTTGTGTGTCTAGTTTTGCGGGTTGTGTTACACGGAGATGGGAGCATCATCAGGGAGGTGGCCAGGAGCTGCCAGGGATTTTTGCCTTAGTAGCGACTGTGTTGCCATAGTGAGGGTGATACAATTTTCGTAGGGGGTGACCTGGAATCGGCAACCAGGTCAATGTTGGATGAGGAGGATAAAGGTGCGGTGCCGATGGTCGCCTGGGGCGTGGGGAGCTGTTGACAGGGGGAGAATGGAGCTGGTGGCAGGTGGTGTGGAGGTGGTATTACGGGGTTTGGAGCTGATGGGAGGGAGACCATCAGAGCTGGGGTCGTACGTGAAGGCAGGTTTAGCGTGAAGGAGGAGTGAGAGGGAGGCGAGCTTGGTAGAATAGAAGATCCTGACTTAAAGGCATGATGTGCGGGGGTTGTGATCCTGGTAGCGGGCAGGGCCAACTTGTACCCCAACAGACTCATGGCGGACTTGCCTCTTGTCCGTACTGTTCATGACTGACGTGGTGTACCTCGCCTCTGTCGAGGTACTGACGTGATGTACCTCGCCTCTGTCGAGGTACTGACGTGGTGTACCTCGCCTCTGTCGAGGTACTGCAGGCCTCTTGCCCAACTGTTCCTGGCGGGTTTGGTATATCTATTAAAGCCTGTACGTCTAGCATGCCAGTGTTAGCCCCTTTCCCAATGTAGAGACAGCCCTCCTAACCCAAGAATCACGTGCGAACACGTCCCCTGAATGAGAAGATAATCAACAGAAACACGTGTTGTATTAAAACCGTGTTCTGGAAGCTGTATGATGACGTGGTAGTTCTGCGGATGATCCTGGTTACCTCGCTGCTGGTAGTTAGGTAGTGGGAGTGATGTAATGCCCCGGCTTGTAGCCTGGTTGTATATTGTTGACCTGCAGTATCTAAATAGCACAATGGTGAAGTTTGTGAGTTAAATCATGTGTTACTTGTCATCTGTTAGTCACTGTTCGTAGCTGTTTAATGTCCTGTATTGTTGATTGTAGTTTGACCGACGTAGCTGCTGTAGTTTGACCGACGTAGCTGCTGTAGTTTGACCGACGTAGCTGCTCTACTCGGGTCCTTAGTTACTGATAACGTGAAGATGTAAGGAGAGGGGTCTAGTCTCGGCTGGGTCGAGTGTGGTGTCCAAAGCTAGAGCGGTCACCCTTATTTTCCACGCTGACATTTACAGCACACTAACACTCCTGCCCTCCGCTTTATGTGCCACACACTGCAATAAGGAGGAGGAGGAGGAGGCGACATACCCAGCTTCGTAACACAGTTGTACTGGGAGCAGCGTGGAAATTGGATGACAGATTGGACGTCTGTGGATACATTAAGGTTTTATTATGACGGGATGGTTGAGTGACGGGTGATGATTGTTGGAGCGGCGGGGGAGGAGCCTGGGCTGACGCTGAAGGTGGCCAGCCACCACACAGGCCAGGCTGGTGGAGGACTGAGGTGCTGACGACTCTCACGAGAGGTGGGGTGTTGGGGGGGAGTAAGTGGCACGGGGGAGTCGACGGATGATGGCGCCGCCCACACCCCACCTGGCCACTACTGTGACTACACACCTCCGGATAAATGAAAGTCACGGGTCAAGGTAAAAGGGAAACACTGTGTGCTCGTTGATGCGTTGACTCCACCGTACGAGGGAAAGTGAATTGCATAACGAAGGGTACTGTCGTGAGGCATGGAGGCAGAGGGAGCCGGCGCAGCGTCATCTGCAGGGGCACACCAACATCTCTCCCAGTTTACCGTTTACAGTTTACCCGGTTTACCGTAGTTTACGGTACTGGCTGTACAGCCCCTACATCAGTAGTATTATAGACCAGAGCCGTTAAATACTTCGGGGTCAAGTGCTCCGTGTCCGCTGCATCCCTTCCGTCACCTAACGACTCGTTGGATTAGAGGAATATGGCGATGGGTGATTCCTGTGTATCGAATGCTGGCGTGGACATAGTCACGAATTCTTCCCACCGTGAGGTTAGGAGTGCACGGGTGCTGACGGTGTTGCCCAGTGGGTTGGAGGAAACGCAGGCGGGCGAGCGGGAGGGAGATTGTGGGGTGTGGTGTGGTGTGGTGTGGTGGGAAGGTGGGTAGGGTTAGGTAGATTGAAGATAAGGTGTGGGAGGTTGGAGGGGTAGGTCGAGAGAGGGGATTCGAGGTTGGAGGGGTAGGTTCAGGGAGGGTGTGGGTGTTCACTACAGCCGTGTATAAAAGGCCCTGCCTCACGAATTACACCTAACTAGACAGGATCGAGGTGCGGTACAGATGGCCGGTGAGGATGGTGATGTGAGATACTTTAGGCGAGGTGCGGGCGTGAAGTGCGATACAGGAGACAGGCGGCGGACGTGAGGTGCGTGAGCTGGGGTGCAGGAGGGCGTGCGGTGTGGTACAGGTGACGTGAGTATGGCATGGGTGTGACATGGTCCTCTAATAAGGTTCAGTCAGGGTATGGCATGATGTCAGGATAAGGTCTAGTATGACATGATGTCATGAAAGCATTTGAGAGTCAGAGATCACAGTATTTGGGAGGACGGAGGGGCAGGAGTGTGTGGGTGTGGGGGAGGAAGTAGGACGAGGAGGAAAGGTGGAGAAAGTGGCACTGAGGGGCAGTGGTGGAGGGTGGAGGTGCTGGTGCCCTCCTCCACGATGGACGGTGGTGGAGGGTAGAGGTAAGGTGGTGATGCCGTCCTCGGGGTGGGAGACAGAAGGATAACAACCACAAGGTACAAACTTCCAGCTTTGATAATGCCCAATATGACTAGCCTTCAGACAGACCTCATGCACACCACGCTAGCTCACCAACACATCAGACAGACCTCATGCACATCACACTGCCTCACCAACACAGCAGACAGACCTCATGCACACCACACTAGCTCACCAACACAACAGGAACAAGACCGAACAATACATATGGGTTGAAATGTAAACAGTGAAACTGTTCTTTGTGCAAAATAAGTTTTTTTGAACGCCATACTTCGAGAAGAGTACCATTAACATTTACAATTAAATAGAAGGAAATTACCTTAAAAAAAGTAATTTGATCGATGAGTAATATAGATTTTGAAGAGGGTTATTTGCAGTGGAGAGGAACTGTTTTCTCAGATGACGAGGAAGCGTGGGGGGGATATCAGTAATGACTCTCACAGCAAGAGCTCTCGTCGCCCCTCACACTCACACTCCGCTCAACCAAACATCGCTGAATCGGCATCATGGCCGTGTTTTGCTCCCACCCACACGACACACACATTGCCTCTCCAGGGCCTCACCACTGGCAAACAAAACATGATGGTTCGTGTTCCTGGGATATTGGAGTGACCCCCTCAGCCTATCGGATGGGGATAGAACAAGACGGACGTGAGGATAGGTGGTAGGACCGTCTCTAGTAAAGTTAGGTCTCACGAGCCAAGCGTTCAGCTCACGATCATTGTGAAGTGTACACATTTCTCATACCCTCTGTGGTGGAACGCCTTCCCTCCTGGATGTGGAGCAGCCTTCCACCTAGCATGACTGGGTGATGAAGCAGAGGGAGGGAATGACGAGGTCGTGGTAGAGTTGTGTTTTCCTGGTGGACGAGGTGGTGGCGTAAGGGGTGGCTAATGGTGGAGGAGATTAAGGCTGGGTTGCAGGAGGAGAGCGGGAGGGAGAGGTGGTGGTGGTGATAAGGCTGTGTGGTTGTTACAGGAGGAGGAGGAGGAGGAGGAGGACCCAGCCCTGCAGCACATGGTGCCGGGAGCAGCCACCCACCCTAACGCCCACCCACCACAGACAGTCCGCCTGAGGCGTGCAAGGCAGTCTTCTCCCGCCCCGCCTCACCCTACCCCTCCAAGGTCGACCCACCAAGGTCGACTCATAGAGGTTGACCCACACCATTCCTGGAACACATACCAATTAATACTGACACATTTTTCTTACCCTTTCTTTCTCTTGTAGAAGGAAATGCGTTTTTACCTTATTGCAACCTAGGAGTTAATATTCAGTCCTATGAAATTTGTTGCAAAGTAACTAAATGAAAATCCAAATCGACCATCGAAAGATAACGTGAGGCAGAATAATGTAATTTGCTGAACCCAATCCAGCTCCCTCCATCACAAAGCATCCAACCTCCCTTCCGTCCCAGCCAAGCGAATCCTGTCGATTCCATCCCCCAGGGAAGACACAGCCATTTACCGTCAATTAGGTATTCCTTCATGGGAATAAAAACTATCATGCGATCGTCTCTGCTGCGTGTCGAGACCGTATTGTCCATAGTTGTCGTGGGTCGGTGATAGCGAGGCGGCCGGAGAGGCTCCGGAGGTGGACGGAGAGAGGTGGGGGCTCGCCAGGCAGTGTGCGTGTGTGCTGCTGCTGCCACTGGTACGCTGTCATTAGGCTGGTGATCCCTGAGGGAGATGGTGCAGGTGGTGAGGTGCGGCTCCTGAGGCTAGGGGCATGGAGGGTAGCTGCAGGTCGCTGGCCGCATCGCCACTTGGCCCTCTGGCCGTACCTTCCTCAAACGTCGAGGCTCATAGCCTGGAAATACGTTCCAAAGGTTTCTATTGTGAGTTGATAAAAGCATTTGATGTATGTAGGACAGGGTTCGAATCCTCCACCCCAGGAGGTAAAACGTTATGATATATATATATATATATATATATATATATATATATATATATATATATATATATATATATATATATATATATATATATATATATATATATTTCTTTCTTTCAAACTATTCGCCATTTCCCGCGTTAGGGAGGTAGCGTTAAGAACAGAGGACTGGACCTTTAAGGGAATATCCTCACCTGGCCCCCTTCTCTGTTCCTTCTTTTGGAAAATTAAAAAAAATATATATATATTAGGGGAGGTTTAGTTATGTTTGATACGTTACACTGACAAAAAGGACATACCTCAAGCATGGCCGTCTTGGATGACTGGAGAAGTGTACCTACACAAGAACCTCAGCTTTTAGTTAGCAGAGTTGGTGTTGTTCTGTACACGTAAGTGTGCAAGATAAGAGAAGAGAATACGGTGACTGCCCAACCCGTTTGATATCACTGTAGGACCGAATATTGAAATGTTATGGTATAAAAAGAGGGAGGTTTTGAAACGGATTCAGTGAGTCTTAAATTTTACAGTATAGTGACCCATTTCATTTTTCTTATATACGTAATATTAGAAATGTCTCGAGGTCTTTGTCGTTCAGCTGATGTAAACCTTTACTTAACATGTGGATTGATGCCTAGTGCTGCCCTAGTGCTGGGTGATAGGTAACCTACAGTGTAAATCAGTCACTGAGACCCACAGGAACGGGGAATGGTTGGCGCGCACGATTTAAAAAGAAGAGAAACAGCATTTTTGTCCATGTATAGAAAACGTTAACTTCCTCATTCTGGAGATGTCTTAGGGAGAATTTTCGCCACTAGGTGACGCATCAGGGAACCATCCACAGCAGGAAGCTGGACCGAGGAACCTCTTTCCAGGTTGTGACGCCCAAGCGTCCGGGAAGACGATACGCGGCTGACGCTGGTCTGTCCGCCGTTTAAGGGGTGAGAGCTGACGGTGGCGACCGGCTCGCCCAGCTCCATTGCGGGGAGTAGCTGGTGGTGGAGGAAGGGCTGCTTACTCGCTGCAGTTCATTTTGAACTTGTACACATCCCTCTGGCTGTATCACGACGTTACAAAATTCAGATACAGGATATGGACATTTTTGAACTGGTTCTTAGAGTATTAAAAATTAGAACCTGTATTTCCCTCCTTGGTTGCTAGCTGTCAGAACTCTGAATTTCTTCTCGTGTGCCTCCCCGTATGTGATCCAGGTCAGTGAGGGATTTGCGCTGAGGGAGTTGACGAGAGGCAGTGATGGTCGGGGGTGAGGCAAATGCCATCTTGAGGGGCGGCGGGCCTGGGCACTGCAGAGATACTGTCACGGACAGTGCCAGCGGCGATAGAATATTGAGGTAAGGAGACTTGGCCGTCTTGCACGAGCAGACACCGTATCAAGCCTTCCATATATACCTTGAATATCATCGTCCCAAGATAATAGAAGATGTGGCAACTATTGAGGGAAGTAAAACAGAGTTGTAACAACCTTTGACCTTCTAAAGAAAGCTTAAAAATGGTCGTTACAGATCTATCATTAACTTTATGGTGGGTATGAAGGAAGACAGATTGACGTGCATGTCATTTTTTTTTTGGGGGGGGGTGACGTTTTGACCCCTGGATAATGGCTAAAGATGATGAAATTTAGCAATTTGTTAGACGTTTAGTTTGGGGCATATGAAACGATAGCATTTTGCAAAACTTCATGATTAATGGCAGAGGATTGCTCAAGTTGTGACCCCCAAATTTTTTTCAATGAAGTTTGACCCCTGTTGCTTAATAAGAATGACTCCTAACCCCAATTCATCCCGTACTTTTTAAGGATATTGTGGAAACGTATCTGTTCGTCGTGTTTTCTCTCCATAAAGATTGTACCAAAAAGTAGCTCAGAATATACTTTTTAGGGTTTGACTCTGCCAAGTCCTTTGAAAGACCTGAAAATCGGGAATGAAAAAGGTTTATGAGCTCATTGCATAAAGGTACCTTCGTATCAGTTCTTCATTTTCGGCGGCCTCAAAATGAAGGCACGACGCAAAGCCATGATTTAATGGAAGAAGAGGAAGAAGAAGAAGAAGAAGAAGAAGAAGAAGAAGAAGAAGAAGAAGAAGAAGAAGAAACTTGGTGAAGGCAGTGGTTATAGAGGTGATACCACGATCAGTAATGTTGTTAATATGTTGTATGTGCGTGTGGGAAGGAGGATGTACTCCCGGCGGGGGGTTCCTAAGCTCCCGGATCAGTATCTCGTCCCGTCGTGTCTATATAGACCCAGGAACCCATGTTCCCCGCACCTCACCGGTGACCCTGCGACTCCTGTCGCTGCCTTCGAAACATCGGAGGAACACTTAGATATTGTCTACAGGGAGGACACCTTCTTGCCCATGTTGTCAGTGTGTTCAGTGGCGGGGTAAGGCAGCTGCACACGACACGATAACGATTTTCACACTTTCGATGCTACGGAATATGACATTTAGGACGAAGAAATCCGAGATCATACCGACCTCTTGAAGTCAATAGGTGATCATTGTGAGACCTTTCGTTCGCTGGCGTAAAGATCGTTTTTGTTCTCTGTGTAACTGAGTCGCTGGGGGTGTCAGTGCTGGTGTCGCTACACTGTTGTGTCGGAGTATGTGTGTCCAGGGTGGGTGGGTGGGAGGTCCCCTTGTAAACACCGTCGCAACTTCTTGCGTCGTATGATGTGGACATCTTAGAGGATGAGGCGTAGGGAGGCAGGTGGGGTGTGAGGCAAACACGGTGGACGACGGTGTGGGTGTCGAACGCGGTGGCCATAAACAGCAGGGGGACGAGAACCATACCGCCTCACCGCTGGCTGTGGTGGGACCCCTACTGGTGCTGACCCATTGTCACGCATCGTCCCGCTGGCTCACGTCACCCTACACCTCCACCATAGCCGTCCGCTTGAGTCATCTGTTTCTCTAGATGAGTCAACATTCGGCTCTGGTAAGTCCCCCCAGCATACGTCCATGAAGGCCTCCAACACCGCACATCAGACAGATTCGAGAGGTTTCCTGCTGAAAACTAGTCAGTATTGTTTACTGTGTGGCGAGCCTGTCTCCTTGGGAGCTGACCGACTCTTGACCATCGGCCGCTGGGATGGTAACTCCCTGCCTACCACCACCATCACCACCAGTGCTACTCTGCCCTAGGGCAACAGTGTGCTATCCAGCACCAATAATGATGGTGAAAATCATATCATAATCGCCTGGAAATGCGCCATCAGGTGAGGGGAAAAAAAGGTAACAGGAAGTTTCCATGTACGGCAGTTGGAGGAGGCGTTGCACTGTGGATACAATTGCTGACTTCCTGATGTGTAGCCACAGGTGGAAGCCACCACCACCAAGGCCCCGAGGAGGTGCTCACGCTCACCCATCGTGACGCCCTTCCATCTGGAGCTGGTGCCAGTCTTCTTCTATCAACATTACCTATGGGGGACGCCCATAGAGTCCTGCCTGCTCGTCTTGGAGGGTCTCGCACCATCTAGCTCTGACGGAACATGGTAATGAAAGAGTGGAAAGTTGCACACATACAGTGACCATCTTTGTCGCACTGTTCCTAGTGGCAGAACAGTGTGGTTGTGTGAGCGTGGACGGAAGTGTTACTGTTGTGTCACAGATGTGCGTGTTGAGTGAGTGTGTGTGTGTGCGTGTGTGTGTGTGTGTGTGTGTGTGTGTGTGTGTGTGTGTGTGAGTGTGGGTGTGGTGTTACATAGTCATTGTAACGCTACGTAGTAGTTCAAGTAACGGTCTCCGTGATTATGGCCTTCTCACACGTAACATTATCGTTGATGACAATATGAGGATAAAAAACTATAATAATGATGATGATATTAAAAGACAACCTTACAGTGCGTGTCGCGAGGGCTGGCTGTGGTTTCAGCGTGCGAGATGACAGCGTGAGGCAACCTATGAATGGTTTACCTCCTGTTGGGGTGGCTGGGGGTGTGGGATTGTATTCCGCTCCGGGGGAGTTTGGGAGTGGGGAGGGAGGAGAGATCACGGCCCCTCTGAAGGGGTGTGTGATGCTGAAAATATTCTGATGGCGAAAGAGCAGAGTCTGGATGGTTTTTGGAAGGGGAGGCAAGTGGAAGCCCTCTGGCAAACCCTCTTCCCCCCTCGTACAACTGTCGCTGCTACACGTAGACTCGACCCCCACCCCTCCTCGAAGCTGCAGTGTCATTTATATCATATGGATGAGACGAGTGAGTTACGCGTCCCAGCCTGATGTAGGCGTGTTGACCCCACTACTGACGGGGTTCACAACTGGTCTGGCGGGACGGGCGAGATACGATCGCCATCCCGCCCGACTTTCCCATCGTGTCTGGGCCGATAGCCTGCCCTGGTATGGGTGGCTGTTTGGTGCAGTAGCTAAGATGTACGGTGTAGGGCAGTGATAACTATGGTGTTCCTTGACTCACGCCCTGGCCTGGGGTATATTTGGATGACTGGTGTCAATATTTCCGGTTATTGGGAACACGTTGAGAGGTCGCGTAATTTGCATATGCGTACGTCGGCGTGGTTTGCCTTGGTGCTAGATGTTCACCTGTCATCACGCATTGCGATAGCACTCACCGTAACCGCTTGGCGTCGACGGTGTGACCTTTGGGCATGATGTTCTGACCTTTGATATGACCGCAAGTGGTGGGACCCTCATACCCAAAGGTCATACCGTCGTGGTCAAGGATCAGTTGTCTATGTGGTTTAGTGTCCCAGTCACCGCTGATGGTACTCCTTGTGGCCGGGTGAGGGAGTCGTCTAGTATGACTGTCGTGCCGTCGTCATCAGTGGTGCCCGTGGTGTGGTGGCGATGCAGGGCTTTGAAGTGAAGTGGTGAGGCGCAGGTTTTGGTGCAGTAGCTTGGTGACTGTGGTGAGGAGGGGGCTGATCGAGATGTGGCGTTGGTCAGCTTCATATACCAATGACCGTGCCACAATCACTAATCCTTCCACCACCACTGCTTCCACCCTTACCACCAAGACCGTATTCTTATCAGCGCCACAGCATCCTCATCTTACGACATTACGATACGGAGAGTTGCAGAGCATCCGTTCCCCAGCGACCATCCGTCTGGTCCGTTGATAATGTCATTCAGAGGCCGGGATGATAAACACATGATGATACGGACTTGACAGCCACTTGCAGCATGAGGGTGACCCTTACACATACTGGGTGTCAGACGAAGCTACAAGTCCCTCACCAGAGGAAGTGACGCAAGGGTACACCACCATACACCAGACGTGGACCCTTGTAGATGCTAATGGCCTGCGTTCGATGGTGTAGCCTTGAGGGTGTAACTGCTGGTGATGTCGACGCGATGGATTACACCTGATGGTGTGATGGTGTAGGCGTAATGATGCAGCCTAGATGGTATGGCCCCGGGGTTGCAGCCCTTGATGGCAGGGTGGTGTAGCCCTGAACTAAAGAAACAAAATTTTGTAACATGGGAGACACAATACCTGCTTA
Organism: Panulirus ornatus; assembly: GCF_036320965.1. Lineage (NCBI taxonomy): Eukaryota > Metazoa > Arthropoda > Malacostraca > Decapoda > Palinuridae > Panulirus > Panulirus ornatus. The sequence goes on along the minus strand of NC_092257.1, from coordinate 17,412,090 downwards.
ATGAACAGATGACTGGATGAACGGACCATTGTGAACATGAGGACATGTCTGAGCACGTACGAATAACTTCTTGAATCGAAGTTAAGCTGAGTCGGGCCCTCTGCGCCGTCGTCTGATCGCTCCTGCAGAGACTTACCACTCCTTCCCTCACCACCACATCATCCTTACTTCCAGCAGGTTCCTCCCTCCCTCCCAGTCTTTTACACATCACCACCACACATCCTCCCTGGCCATCACGCTTTCCCAGATCATCATAACGCTATTCCACCCTGGCCACCACACCATCCATGTGCACCACCATTTCCTCCCTCCCTGGCCTCTACACCCTCTCTGTGCACCACTATATCCTCCCTCCCTGGTCACCACACTATGAACGGCTGATTGCATTGACCATTCGTTCCAAGCATTCGCCCCACCATTTTCCTCCTCCATACCTCCCATATTGCCGGCACAGCCTCACAGCCTTCCCGTTCAACAATGGAAGATTTTCCCGAAAATATTTTATCTCAACAGCCAACAATTTCCATTCTGTTGAGAGAAAGGATGAAGTATTGGCATCTGTGTTCATGGGGGTTAGTCATCGTAAGACTGGCAGTTGTCCCACCGTGTCTACAAAGGAGTGAACGAACAGAGAGGAACGCCTTGTTATAGATACAAGGTAGTGTCAACTGGTCCAGTGAGAGTAAAGGATCCTTCCTCAGGTAAGGCAAAGACGTTGCCACAATGTGTCGGATGCAGCAGTTGGCACCAGCGTCGAATGTAGGGATGATGGTGGTACGTCGAGTGTAGGGATGATGGTGGTACGTCGAGTGTAGGGATGATGGTGGCACGTCGAGTGTAGGGATGATGACGGGTTCGTGGTGGTAGTAGCCAGTAGCAAGGGAAAACACTGCAGGTAAACAGCATCCAGCCTTTCCAGGGTTTACGGTTGGCAGGCACGTACATTCCAGAGTACTGGAATATGACGCAAGACTCGACGCCTTGGACTTTCTGAAAATGTATGTAATTTGTTATTTCTTTACGAAATCCTCCTCACATCGGTGTGTTAATATTGTTACCCGTTCGTGATGGAGCATCACGTACGGTGAGGCGGACCACAGAGCCAGAACCTGACCCATTATGTCCGCGTTGGGTAACAGCGTCTCCGTCATGTCTCGTTATCCACCTCCTCCCGCTTGGAATCTATTCATTAGATTTCACGGATGTTCGTCAAATACGTTTAGTTACGATGGTCTGATTTATCTATGGCATCTCTCAAGTACTGATGGTTTACTAGGGGGCATTTCTTACGAGCGGCGTGAGGATGTCTCCCTCATAAAACTGCTGAATTAATGGCGACGTAAATTTGTCTTATAACTTGTGTGTGTGTGTGTTTGTAATGAGTTCACGTTGGCCAAGCAACACAGCGTGTGAGCTGACCAAAGACGTGAGTAACGGACGGCGAGATAACGTGGGAAGTGGAGAGTGATGTGGGTGGGAGTGTCGAGCTGCTGGTGGGAGAGGCACCGTGGGAGTGTCCTGACCTCCCACTCCTTTTTCTCAGCGGCCGTCCCACCTACGGATGACACTCCCGCTTCACCCCCGGATAACACGGCTCTCACGCCCGCGGACGACGTTCACGGATGGTGACTTAATTCAACTCGTATGACGTAGTCAACAAGGCACCCCCCCCTCCAGGAGTCGTTTTACGTCCTGCGGGGCCCATATCACGTCCCATGAGGCCCGCGTCACGTCCCGCGGAGGCCGCGTCACGTCCTGCAGGGGACACGTCCTACTGCAGAAGATAGCCTGTACAGTTGTTTTCAGAGGGACATTTCCTCCTCAAAATGTTGTTGTTTGTGTTGGATAACACAAGATACAGTCAGGGATATTTTGGACTGCGTGATGTGTTAAGGACTAGAGGTGGACTCCAGTACATATGCAACCTTTCTTGCGTACCGCGTCTAGGATTTGTATGTGAATAATTTCTCTTTGATTTCCAGGTCATATCACGAGAAACCATGAAATATGACAATGGTTATGATGAATGGACTTTAGGTAGAACTAAGGTATAAGATGTGATGCCTCACAGTGTGTGTGTGTGAGTGTGGCAGAGATGGAGCTGCTGTGTGGTGTGGCCAAGCCCCAGCGTCGGTCTGGCTGGGGGTCGGGCTGGGGCAGGGCCAGCACTGGCAAGGGCGACACAGCCAAGGGTGATCTGACCCGGGGCTGGGGAGGCATCAGACGCTCGGCCACTATGCCTGCGTCAGGAGGCTTCCTCCACAAGTCTTCGCGCTCCTCGCCACAGGCCTACCGGCGCCACCTGCTGCCCTCTACCCTCCCCTCCGTCAGCCGCCCCCAGCGTGCCACTCGCGACCCTTACAGCGAGCCGCTGTGCCCGTCCGTCACGCTGGCCCCGGCCGGAGAGGATGTGGTGCCGTCTGACGACGATGAGCCCGGCGAGCTTCGCCGCTCACAGACACTGCCTGTCGGAGCGATACGAAAACCCCCTCCCTGCTTGAGGAGCCCTGCGACTTCCCTTAAACGCGAGGGTTCTCCCCGGCATCGGGCAACCCTTGGCCGTGACACCATAAAAAAGGGCAGCAGCACTTCGAAAGACGGGCTCTCGATGCGAGAGCCAAGTGCAGTCTGCCAGGACGCAGCGAACAGAACGCAAGAAAACGATAAGGACGTTAGTGAGGTACCTGTTGATCCAACACTCGCCGTTGACTCCGTCGAGTCCAAACCACAGGCCAGTGCAGACGCCGGTGTCGCCGTTGGCAGTCCATTCAGGAGAACGCTGACATTGCCTCCGGGAGCAATATGCAGACGTTGTCCAGCCGTGAGAACGACGGAAAGACGAAAGATTTTGTTTGTACATTCGAAAACGTACCCAGACGAGGCAAAGAAAGACGGTGTGGATAAAGTGGACACAGCCGCTGGGGGTGAGGTGAGCGGCGGCAGTGGACAGGTGACGGCAGGGGGAAAGCGACACTCGACCACCTCCACAGTGTCGGGAGTATCCCGCCTCACCTCCACTACCACGACAGACGAGGGCGTGTGTGTGTACAGCGAGGAGGGCAGCGTCACGTCCTCCTCGGTGTACGGCAGCGTGCGTGGCGGCACGTGGAGCGGCAGCAGTGTGGACGAGGGCATCAGCGTATACAGCGCCCCTTCCCTGGCCTCCTCCGCCGACCTCAGCTCGGCCGCAAGTCTCTACGAGCGGTCAGGCGCACGGCCCAAGCTCCGCACTCCACAGCCGCCGCAGGGCGGCATACTTGAGATAAAAGAAGGACAAGAAGAGGAGAGTGAGAAGTGCCTGCGGTGCCAGCGTGAGGCTGCGGGGGTTAGTAGCGCACCCCTGCGGCGCGCCCGCAGCCTCCGCACGCCGCGCCACCTCCCTGTCACGCCCACGCTCCTCAAGCTCCTGCACCTGGTGAGTGTTACATGACGTGTTCCTCTACAGTACTGACACTTCCCTGCTCCTGCGCCGGGTGAGTGTTACCTGTTCCGCCACTGCTCTCACATTTACCACTGCTTAACCATAGTGGTGTCTCTTGATCTGTCATTTACATTATCTTTGTTGTTTTGTAATTGAAGGTGCAACTGTTATTTTATGTATACAATTTGGTATATATATATATATATATATATATATATATATATATATATATATATATATATATATATATATATATATATATATATATATATATAGTGATATTTTACACACACACACACACACACACACACACACACACACACACACACACACACACACACACACACACACACACACACACACACCTGAACCTCTTCGCAATGATCCAGAGGCTCCAGCAGCTTTAAAGCTGCGTTGCCTTCAGCAGCAGGGACAGGATGGACCCCTTTGACGCCAGAAGTTCTTTGACGAGAATATACTCTTTTTCTTAAGCTGACGATGATACAGCCTTGCCAGAGGTGGCTTTCCACCCGCAGTGTATTATTCAGGGTCCTCATGAGTGTGGACTCGGGTGTCGGCACAAGTACCAGTGGTCGATGCCTCTCTGTACAAGATGCAAGAGTTTCAAGATCCATCACATGACGGTTTCTATTTTCTTCTTCTTCCATTTCGACACCTGAATCCCTTCCAGCTATGTCCATATCAGCTGAGGTAGCGTCTTCATGGAGACTTCTTATTCAGGGGGGGAAACCCTGTAGAGTCATGTGGTAACGAGTGTGATGTGTTCCTGTAACATTAACAAGTGGGAGGCGAGAGTAGCCTTCTTCTGGTTGGTCGCCGTCAGGAGGCTGTGTGGTCTTACCCCTGGTGTGTGGGAGTCGAGGTCTGCTTCACAGAGGGTCGGAGCGGCCTACTGCATGTTGCAGTGCTCTTTCTCTCTCCCAGTTCACAGGCAGTACAATTTTACCTTTAAGTTCATCACCACCTACCGCACACACACACACACACACACACACACACACACACACACACACACACACACACACACAATAAACAAGTTTTGGTCACAGCACCTGGGGCTGTAGAGTGAGAAACTAAGATGACTCTCAGAAATAGTGTTTTAAAGGTGACGTGCTGTAAGAGTTATGGTAGGTCAGGATGGCGTGGAGGCTGTGAATGGTGACTTGATCGTTGTAATGTATCCAGTACCAGCTGTGCTGCCACACCCAGCCTGGGCCCTGCCTGGGTTGTGGGTGTAGAAGACCTCCCCAAAGACTTCACCGGGTCTAAACCACGACCAGATATTTTACATTGTCACACATCTTCCATGTTGACAGGTGACAGGTATTTCATGAATGTAGGAAATGGTCAGTCAGTCAAATTGACAGGTGACAGGTGTATCTTGAACTTAGGAAACTGTCACAGTCAGTCATGTTGACAGATGGCTAGTATACCATGAACCTAGGAAACTGTTAGTCAATCAAGTTGACAGGTGACAGGTGTATCATGAACCTAGGAAACGGTCAGTCAGTCAAGTTGACAGATGGTAGACGTTTCAAGAACACAGGAAGCTGTCCGTCAGTCATGCGTCGCATCACATGAACGCAAATCTTCAAGATCAACTCAGGCCCTTGTTGAATGGGGTTAGGGGGATCATCATGGCATTGATGGTCTGTGTAGTGACTGACAGGCTGGCCAAAGAGAGGCTGTTGCATGTGAATGAGCCAAGAGAGGCAGCAGGTGGGATGTCTGATTATTTGCTGAAGGCGAGTGTGAAACTTTGTTGAGGCTCTAGGGGGAAGGGGGGGGGGATTACATGTGTGGGAAGAAGTTGGTGAAAGGGAGTTAGTTTAGAGAAGAGGCTTGTGTGAAGAGGTGCCAGGAAGGATTGAGTGATGAGTGGCGTAAGGTGAGACCAGATGAAACACTGGAAGCCGGAGAGGAGTGAAAGGCTTTCAGGAAAGCGTTGCTTTATGTGTGCGAGTAAAGTATATGTTATGCGAAAAGTTTGCTGCGGACGTATCAGAAAGGATAATAAGTGGTGGGATGAAAAAGTTAAGTTGCTAGTGATAGAGAAAAGAGAGTTGTATGGAAATATGTGCAAAGAAGTAGTGCGAGTGAGTAGGTGGTGTACAAGTGAAATTGCCAGGGGGTGAAGAGGAAGTTGCCGGAGCTTAGAAAAGGGGTAGATGGGAAATGGGGTGAGAGAGTATCAGCAAACTTTAGGGAGATTAAGAAAATGTTTTAGGTGGTGAACAGTGTGAGGAGAACAAAGAACAGATGAGAACATCATTGAGAGAAGCATAGGGTAAAGTGATGACAAGCAGAGAAGAGATGATGTGAGTATTTTGAAGGACTGCCACTTTGTCATCGAACACATTCATCAGTCCTTCAAAATTCTCAGTCCATTTCCTCTTTACTTCTGTGCCTGTTACGCTCCCTCATCTGTTCCCCGCACTGATGCTCCCATTTCTTCCCCTGTTCTCATCATAGTATTCATCTCCTTCCCAAGCATTTCCTAATTTTCCTGAAGTTTGCTGATACGCTCTCACCCCATTTCTCATCTGTCCTCTTTTTCAGCCCTTGCACCTACCTCTCGACCTCTTGAAACATACTACTATGTATCTCCCAATCACTCATGTTCCTTCCTTGTGAGTATCGCTTATGAACCTCTCTTTCCTCTTTCACCAGCAAGTTAACTTCCTTATCTCACCACTCAGTACCCTTTCTCTCTCAGTCGTCCATACCCGATCTTCTGCCTAACACACACACTTCACCAGTAAGCATTGCTTCCCAAATGCCTTCCATTTCTCGCCCACTCCCTCAGATTCGTGTACTCTAACCTTATGCTCCTCTTCGCCCACTTTCTCATGGTATCACTGCACACAAGCCACTTTTTCAAACTCAATAACATTCAACACCTTCCCACACACATGTCATTCTCACTCTCCCTAAAGCCACGATAATTTTTTTTTTTTAATTCTCGCTTATTCCAAGGTGTGGTCTGGCAACCCACCACCGCCCCTTTCAGCTCATTCACATTCAAGAGTCTCTCTATATCCCCGTCCACTGATGCACACTCCAGTCATTCCCCTGACTCCTAACTCCAGTCACCCACTTATGATTATGTTTACACATATTTTTTTTTGAACCAGGTATTTCCCGTTCACCGTTTTCTCTCTCACCACACTACTGGATAAGCTGTTCGCTATCTTTGTCGTGGATGGCTGGAGTGTGGTGGATGGCTGGAGTGTGGTGGATGGCTCAGTGTGAGCATGAGTGCGTCATGGTAATGTCAAGGTCCAAGCAGGAGTTTCTGACCTTTCTCCAGTGGTTACTGCAGCCCCACCTGTACACTGGTCACACACACTGGAAAGAATGTAAGCACATAAAACTGGCATATTTGCGACCTGATCATATATATATATATATATATATATATATATATATATAGAGAGAGAGAGAGAGAGAGAGAGAGAGAGAGAGAGAGAGAGAGAGAGAGAGAGAGAGAGAGAGAGAGAGAGAGAGAGAGAGAGAGAGTGTTATATTAACAGCAATGTCTGTAACCTCTGTAATGTGAGATCGTTACAGGGAATGATTTACTCATTGTCTCTATAGCTTCATCCACTGGCCACTGTTTCCATGGCCTCACGCGTGACGCGCATGTTACTGTGGTACGATCACATTATCAGTCGTGTGCTGCAGTGACGGACCACATTGCTTGTATATGTGTAACGATTCGCTAGGCCAAGGTCAGCACAGTCTAATCGATCATTGGTATCTGTATTTTGCTGTTGTGTGTTACGTCACCTGTTAAAGCTGGTCATATTCCAATTGTTTCTCTCAGTTTAACGTAGAGAAGCCAAGTGCATCACTCGCGGTTGAAAATAAGTGGGCGTCGTAGTGAGGTCGTCGATAGGTGTCCCCACACATGTGCACCTGGCAGGGACCTAACACTTACGGTAACCCAAGGGTTGACCTGTGCTAGTAATGGCACCCAGAGAGAACGGGTTCCCATGGGCATATAACCCATGTCAGGCTTGACCTAGCGAAACGACGCATATTCACGTAATTTGTCGGTCATCGCATACGATTGATATTGTAACCATTCGATGTAGTCTACTTTTATTTTTTGCATGACAGAGACACTGAAATAAAGATATTTGATTACTTAAAGAAGGATTATGCAGTTTCCCAAAGTGCATTGTTAGCGAGCACTGTTTTCTAGTATAGTTACCCAAGTCATACATGGCTTAAAGAAAACGATCCTTATTCATGCTTCATAGAAAATGAAGACTTTACCTTGAGGCAGAACTTAGCTAAAGAAAGGGGACACGTATTGTCATAAAATGTACCATTTTTGTCACTATATTTTTTCACTGAATATTGATTATTTTTGGTGTTTGTCTCTCTTTGACCATTGGCACATTGTTTTCAAACAATGAGTGTTTTATATAGGACAAACACTTTCATTAGACGGCGAAAAAAGTACCGTGCATATTTAAAGTATAGAATCATCAAATACGAAATTATTACAACGGATTTCTATACTTTGCTCCAAATCCGTGTTCGTCTGTTTTTGCGGTGTTCGTATCAATCCAAAGTATGTTAAGATATATGGTATTAGAAATCTGATTTCAGTTTGAAATTATACTTTTACCGTCTATTGTGAGGAGGTTCGTTTTTAAGCCTTATCTTCAGAGCGGTGCCCATACATTGCCGGCGCGCGGGCAACAATAAACAAATTGACGTTTAGAAAATAACGCTCAGCGTAAGACTTTCCTCAGCCGCCTGGTGGAAAGTTAGGTGAGGCTTTCATAGTTTCTGTCGATATATAGACAAAATTTTTCACCTCCTCTTACATTATTCAATCTCCGTTTTCCTTGATGTTCGTGACCATCCCCTCAATTATCTTTGGTTTGTTGGTGTTTGATGACTTCAGTTGTATTTCTTGGTATTATCACCGGCCCAATAAAACTCAGTAATATTCCACAGACCGATTCGTGACCACACGAAGGGTTATTACCGCGTTTTCTTTATCGCTTTGGATCATGACCGACTCAATGAAATCATTTGGTAAATTTGGTTCTGTTTGTATGAGAATGATCGCAGACGACTTAAAACAAGATGGCTCTTTGTATATTGAAGACTGTGTGTGTGTGTGTTAGTGTGTTTGCCAGAGACTAACACACACACACACACACACACACACACACACACACCGGAAAAGATCTTATCTGATTAATTGTATTTTGGTGTTTCCTGTTTGTGTGTCCGTTGTTTACAGAGCCGATCAAGCTTCGCTCGTGGTTCCCAGGGCTGGTACAGCCCACGGTTTAACTTTTCACAGTGACATACGCTTGTTTTTCTGTGGGATTTTCCACGAAAACTTGCTTTTTGTTTCTCTTTAATAGCGACATGTGGTGGTGGTGGTGGTTCTTGCATGTATCGTATGTTTTCGTTACGACAACGAGTGTGGAGACCTACTACCCCTGGCCATACCCCTGGGAGTGTGGAGTCCTGCCTCCCTGCTACCTCACTCGTGTCACACTCCACACCCTCCTCACCCTTCACCTGACCTCCGTTGTTGCCGCTCCCTTCCGCGCCTGGATAGTGTCAACCCCCCCTCCCCCCTCCCAACTGACCTCCGCGCTGCCCTTCCTTACCTTTCCCCCCCTCCCCCCACCTCATATTCTGCTCCTCCCACCACCTCCACACAGCACTCCCACCTCCCGCCCGCAGTACCTGACCCCCCCGCCTCTCCACCATGGTAATGGCATTCGCCATGCTCTTTCACAGTCAAGTTCCGGCTAAGTTAGGGTGACTATGTGGTAATAAGAGGGTGTTTTGATGCCCTCCACCCCTGCGGTGCGGTGATTATTCATGGTATTTCACAGTATGATATATTTTCACCGTGATTTTAAAAACAGGGAGTGACGCTTGTATGGTGCCCAAGGCTCCAGCATTAAGGGTGTTCAGCTTCCACGATCCTGGTGACGATGTATGGAGCTGTTCTAGCGACCAGCCGAGGCTGTTCCAGTGCCCGAGATGTGTCAGGCGCATCACAGCGCCAACCAGCTCACGAGAGAGAGAGAGAGAGAGAGAGAGAGAGAGAGAGAGAGAGAGAGAGAGAGAGAGAGAGAGAGAGAGAGAGAGAGATGGGGGGCTGAATACATATTTATTTTTGTTCAGTTTTTATTCATAGATAAGCGTCGGTATTTAGAAGGGTGACGGACACGGGTTTGCGGGATTGTACACCATTGGGGGACCTGGGTACGGCGCAGTCCTACCAATCTTCCAATCAGCGGTAGGGATCCCGTGAATAGTGATTAGCCTAAGTGGGGTCCACTCAGAGGGTTTCTGGTCCTAAAGGAATAAGCTGGTGGGGTCATGTGGTCCTTCTGGAGCGCCCTGCCCTGACCTGACCTGAATTAAGTATCATTATTGTTATTATTATTATTATTATTATCATTATTATTATTATTATTATTATTATTATTATTATTATCATTATTATTATTATTATTATTGATATTATTATTATTATTATTATTATTATTAGTAGTAGTAGTAGTAGTAGTAGTGGTGGTAGTAGTATAAGTAGTAGTAGTAGTAGTAGTAGTAGATGTTGTTGTAGTAGTAATAATAGTAGTAGTTGCTGTAGTAGTAGTAGCAGTAGTAGTAGTAGTGGTAATGGACATAGGCGGTATGGTTTTACAGTAGAGGGTGTACTGAAGGAAAGGGTTTTGGGCTGGAGAACTGAGCAGTTGTCCGGAAGACAGACCAAGGGTGTGTGTGTGTGCGGATAGGAAGTGTGCCACGTCCGCCGGACCGTGGAAGGATGCAGAAGGATACCAAGGCTGGATATCCTGCCACGTACCACGCCCGCCCACTTCAATAATAGTATTGGGACTAGATATGCTTATTGGTAATGATAATAATGATAATGATGTTGATTATTATGATAATAATGATGATAATTTACCTAGACTGTCAGTGACTGGTTATAAGAGAGTTTGAATTTATATATATATGTATCCAGCTGACGCAGCCTTACGTCACGATGAAGAGATGTGTAACCAATGATGATGTTGAACCTCTGATAACGTAACATGCTGATGGAGCAAGCAGAGCGTCACGACCTCGCTTTATAGCTGTCGACCGGCAGAGAAAATACAGATGTTTGTGGAGGAGAACGAACAGGGTCTTGACCGTCGCTCTCGGCCAAATGATGGCAGGGTCTTTGACCTCGGGGGCCAGAGAGGGTCTCCAGTTAGCTTATATCACTGGTGACCTGGCTGCCACCATCGACTTTTGTCTCTCTCTCTCTCCCCCTCGCTGGTCTTTTTTGTGAGTGTATATGACGTATTTCCCCAGTGGGAGGCAGTATTTCCTCAGGTGTCACAGTGTTGGACTAGGCAGCCACATGTGTATCCCCGTCAGGTGTCGTCTGCCCACAGTGTGTAGTAAGTCGTGTTAAATGAGGTAAATACTGGTAAATCAAGATCAGACGGACGGAGGTTGTTTTACAGACACCATTTGGTTTTGTTTTTTACAGTTCTTTTACAAAGTGACGTTTGCTCGACACCCTAATTTAAATCATTTACAGAACGTTAGTTGATAGGATGGTTAGAACGATTGGTGATCTGTAGCTTTCTGTCTACAGACAGGATGGAATTGGACAGAGGATTTTGAGGGACTCGGGGTAACAACGTAGTTTGTCTTATGACCACAAGTCGCTGTCTGCGAACGTGTGGTTCCTCCCTCGCCAGGGAAGTTAACCTGGGTTCCTCCCTCGCCAGGGAAGTTCACCTGGGGTCCTGGTGCCTCCCTGGAAAGCTCTACCTGTCTGTGAACTGGGGAGACGAAGGCGACGGTGCCTCCTGTGGAGGGCGGGAGTTGGGAGGAGGGTGGATGGCTGGGGAGCATTGATTGGAACATTCCTGCCTCATGATAAATGGGCCGATATTGGACCTTGGCGGCGGCGGTGGTGGTTCCAGTGCCCTCATCCGGGGTCGACCTCGAAAATAGATACACGTCTCCTCCTGCCGCTGCCCCAGCAGCGACCTTACCCACCCGCGTCTTGTCCCTCCTTCCAGCAGGGCAGTGGGGCCGCGCAGCATCTGGTCCTGCCCAAGATATACTAACAAAAGAGGACGTAATTCTCACGTTCCTTGGGAACCCCAGGGCAGTTGTGTTTAACATAGCAGCCAACAAGTGCTTTTTTATTGATCGACTGTTTGAATCACTGCAATCAGTGCGGCTGGACTTGTGTGAGAGTTGTAAACCAATGATTATATTCAGTTTAGCAGTTTTGTGCTTAATTGGTTTTATTGAACGAGTGCTTGCTGGTGCCCATCAGCTGGGCCGAAGTGTTTGGAGTTATTTACGTATTGTTGTTATGCTGTCATGTAAATAACTACATTGTCAGTCGCTGGCAGAGACCTCATTGTTGATATTTGAATAATAAAAGGTGAATTCGTGTACTGCAGTGTTGTAAAATGTGTTTGAGGGTAATGCTGTAGGGTGTGTGGGAAGGCAGCTGCAGCGTGAGAGTGTAGGACATACGGTTGGGCAGCGTGAGGGCTAATGGTGTGTGGGTAGGCAGCGTGAGGGTGTAGGGTATGTGGATGGGCAACGTGAGGGTGTAGGGTGAGGCTCCAATCCCCCAGCTGCATTGTACGTGTCTTGTAGTCGTGTTCACGTGGCGTCATGTTGACAGGGGAGTGGATGGTTGTGGTGTCGCCTTACAGTGTCCCAGCCGGACCTGCCCTCGCCCGTACCCTGCCCTCATTCACCACCACCTCCAACCTACATATCACACTCCCACACCACACTCTCCATCCCTACGCTGGCGGATACTGCATACACACGCACACATACACACACACACCCTACGCTACAACCCTGATCTCACATCGTCCGTGGCCCATAACCCTCCGTCTTTGGCCAAGCAAAGTAGACACAGTGCCTGATAACCCTCAAGATCCACATGAAAATATAATGACTCATCTCAAAGCAATAAAGATACAGTATAATGGTACAGAGTCTGGGAGACATGAATGCCGGTAGGTCACAGGTGGAGTATTCAGTAGGGATGGTATTTACTGTCTGGTATAACGGAGTGCAGAAGTGATAACAAACAGTGTAACAACACCAGGTACACAGTTAAGATAGAGATGTGAGTTGGTTGATCTTTACAGGACAATCCTCACTCTTATTATGCATGGAGCTAGATGGTACACGGAACCAAGAAATAAGTTATGTATCCTTAGTGTCAGCATAACTTTTGTGGAATACGTTTGTTGACTGTTAGCAAGAGATTGCCTGAAAATTGAGATGCGATGTTGGATGATAGATTGATGCGTCCAGACTCCACCGTCCACCACAAATATTGGCTCGGCTGACCTCGGGATGATCCCGGTGGAGTCGAGGTCCTAACTTTTCTCTCCCTCCCTCCACGTGAACACCTGACGCGAGTCCCTGGTCGCCTCAGAACCTTTTTCTGTATAACTACTCAAATGTCTTCCCTCTCAGGACCTTGAGGTCACAGACCTATTTCTGTCATATCCATCCGAGCGCATCCAACTCCTGTTCCATTCTCGGTTTACCAGGCTTATTCTTGTACACTATGAAGGCTCAGTGATCTTCCCCGTGTGGGTTTTACACTGACTGTCGCCAGCATCGGTATTGCTTCGCTGGCCCATTGTCTGCCTGACGGGGCCTGGCCCTAACCACCTGCCTGCCACCTGAGCTCGTGTCTCCCCTACGTCACCTCCTCGTAGAAGTGATCATGTCATCACCCCCCTTCCCCCAGCAGGACAATGCGTCTTGAATATATATTTTTCGTTGTGTTTTTTCTTCTTTTTTATTCGTCAGGATTCACGCGTGCATCGGCGGGTCTCACGGTCCCGTCGTCTTCCCTCCGCCGAGCCCAGTGTGGTGCTTTGTGTTTATTGTTGTTGGTGTGGGAAGCTGCTGGTGGTGGGGCCGAGTCCTAACCCCCCGTGGAAGTGTCCCCATGACTCGTCCGCACCTCCCACACTCTAGCTTCTCCTCCCCTCTCCTCTCCCTCCCTCTCCCATCCTTCACGTCACCGCTGCCTTCCCTCTTTTGCATTTGTGTATCGCACCGCTCCCTCCGCCGTCAGTGCGCTCCCCCCCCCCCCCTCTCTCTCGCAGCCCCCGTACATCCTCCCGTCTCTTGGCAACGCGCACCCGGCAGCTGTGCCCGTCTCTGGCCGTCTGGTGTAATTTTAAACTTGATGGTTCAACTCCCTAACAAGCCGAGTATGTATGGTGTCATAGTCCCCCTTACGACAACATTATCACCCCGTTTTTTTTTTTTCACCCCCGCTCTCTCTCTCTCTCTCTCTCTCTCTCTCTCTCTCTCTCTCTCTCTCTCTCTCTCTCTCTCTCTCTCTCTCTCTCTCTCTCTCTCTCTCTCCTTCCGTATCCCCCTTGCCTTCGTCAGGGTGTGCCCGCCTCGCCCCCTCAGGCCGTGTATGGCTGCTGCCTGGCCTCCTGGCGGGGGGTATGTTGGCACCGTGGGAAGGGGACTTCCCAAGTCACGGCGCTGGGTTCCCAGTATGTCTTGTGTGGCGGCGGGGGTTTGGCTAAGGTCACATTTCCTGCGGAGGGTAAGGTGGAGAGGTAGGTGACCCATGACGTCAGTCCCCGTGTCCTTTAACCTTGCCCTAGAACCAACGGTGACCAGTGGAGGGAGGGAGGAAGGGAGGGAGTGGCATCCGTTGTCGGAGGCATGTCTCCCTTGCTGACTGTGTTTGTCTTGGACGAAAATGTATTGATCCTTGTTAACACACAAGTTTTGTTGTTCGCTGTATAGTTTACTTATTTACATAGGCAAGTAGGTGCCTAAACATGGTACATATGTACTAGAGACGGGGCAACACGAGTGTAAAACTCTCCCCCCCCCTCCCGTAACCCACAAATAGCAATCACACACACACACACACACACACACACACACACACACACACACACACACACACACACACACACACACACACCAGAGCTGCTTCTAGGTTGCTTATTTAACTTTGAAGATTTACATAATGTCTCTCTTCTGGAGATAAGCGTCAGGGTGAGGTCCAAGACAGCCAGTCACCCCTCCCTCGCGCTAGGCCAGCCCAGTACAGTAAACACTCAAGGCATCAGCAAGCCACTCCTGGTGAGTAGATGTGATGCAGGCCAGCACCAGCAGATGCCTCTTGGCGCTGCCGTTTCCTTCCACCCGTGCACAGTACTGGCGATGGCGTCACCCGGCCGTCGAGCGGCCTCCATACACACACACACACACACACACACACACACACACACACACACACACACACACACACACACACACACACACGTCTGCCGCTCACGGCAGAGTGAACACTTGCGTCAACTCTCTGTCATTTGGAAAGATGTCAGCGTATTACTAACGATTTCGTAAGTAGTCACAACCTTAACAAAGCCCAATCAACCTCCTTAAATTAGCTGGAGGTGAGGTCGAGCAGAAGAGCGCAAAATCCGTATCAGTTTCCGTGTGGGGGCGCATCGCTCCAACAGACTATACCAGAGGCGGACTCTGCCTGCCTGATGATGAATTTGGGTTAGATCAACGTAGCTGCATCTGTGACGTTTCCCAGATCTGGCGTGATATAATGGCTCGTACCAGCGATCGTTATCGCACAGTCACTGGCGCCTCCCTCACTCACGTCCTGGCGGAGGAGCGTCCATCGCGGGAACCCCCTTCCCTTTAGGGTGCTAACTACTCTCTGGAGACACGTACCAGTGTTACCACAACTCGTACCTAAATATTTTCACATGTGGACCGTAAATATTGCCTTTTTAGCGCACTTAAATGTTTGCAGTGAGTGTGTGTGTGTGTGTGTGTGTGTGTGTGTGGGTGTGAGAGAAGCGACACTGGCGGGGCGTCCCATGAGACGGTGTTCGTGGGGTCCGTCTCCATTGCTAATGAGTGACCCTTTGGGGACAACTTACACACTTAAAGATCAAGTGAAAAGTCTCATACCTGTACTCAAGGACTATGCCTTAGTGTTCAAGGCCAGCAGCATCGTCTACTCAAGGCCAGCATCATCGTCGTGTTCAAGGCCAGCATTGTCGTGTTCAAGGCCAGTATTGTCGTGTTCAAGGCCAGCATCGTCGTGTTCAAGGGCAGCATCGTCTATTCAAGGCCAGCATCATCGTCGTGTTCAAGGCCAGCATCGTCGTGTTCAAGGCCAGCAGCATCGTCGTGTTCAAGGCCAGCATCGTCGTGGTGTTCAAGGCCAGCAGTATCGTCGTGTTCAAGGCCAGCATCATCGTCGTGTTGAAGGTCCGCACCGGCGGCGTACACAGGGGTTGCTCCATCATGCTGGAGAGGTCGGGGTTGGCCATGTAAGGTGTGCGTCGGACAGCCGATGTAAAGTGTTTCAGAACAACATTATGGGTTGCCTCACGGGGGTAGGAGGCTGCCGGCGGGAAAAACCGTGATCGATGCAAGGATTATACAGTGGTATAGAGAGGCGGGTGTTGGAGGCTCGGCCGGGGATCGGAGAGGGAGGCGCAGCTCATGTTTGTTGTTGCTGCCTCGTACACAGAAGCCATGACGTCCACCGTCGCTCGACTTTATTCCCGAAATCCCCGACACGTAGGAGGAGTGATGGAAGAGAGTGAGTCCACGAAACATCAAATACTGTTGTGAGGGGAATTTCCAAGAACGGGTAGGTATTTTTGCTTTTTTTTTTTTTTTTGGCTGGGGCGAAGGCCTGGGGATGGGTTAGCTGCGTCGCTGGGCCGCTGGGGTGTTGGTGGGGATGGTGGAGGAGCCTTAGTGTTTTTGTTGGTGGTTGGGGGGTGGGGTGCCATAGTGTTGGTGGGGATGATGGAGGAGCCTTAGTATTGGTGCGAGTGGTGGAGGAGCCTAAGTGTTGGTGCGGGTGGTGGAGGAGCCTCAGTGTTGGTGCGGGTGGTATTGCTGTGTTGGTGTGGTATGCCGGAAGGGGAGAGACGAGGGTCCAGGGGCCACACGCTTGGCACCCCGAAGTCCTGGCGGAGCTCCCACCCTCCACACGTCTGTGTCAGGCGCTCCATGGGAGGTACGACGGGAGGTGTAGCATTCCTCTCCTCTCCCTGCCAGTCTTGTTTGCCTCACGCCTCCCTGTGCTTCACCTGCAGCAAATCTATGAGAGGTTCGGGAGGGGGGTGCCCTTGTCTGTCCACCTCCTGCAGCTCGGGTTGCGACCAAACGTCTCTGGTGAGACCTTCTTTTGAAATATTTGTTGTCGGGTTAGACAAAGCATTTCACAGAGACCTTCCTTCGTTATACGTGCGACTTGCTAAACGGTTGGGCTGATGAGGTGCACACACACACACACACACACACACACACACATAACACACACACACACACACACACACACACACACACACACACACACACACACACACGTTAGGGAGGAACTCATGTGATCCCCCTCGTGATGTTTCTGTCATACAGTTGGACATCGCTATAGAGTTCGCTAACCTTAGCGAGAGCGCTGGTCTTATGGTCTGAGTTTATGGGACAGGATCCTCGGTGTCCGTCATTCACGGACCTTGACGATTTCTCGGCGTCTATATTACTGTGTCCCTCTCAGTCTCTAGCTCCAAGCAGGGAAGACCTGAGTGACCGTCGTACCACACCAATACCTCAAAAGTTGACCTTAATGTGGAAGAGAGAGAGAGAGAGAGAGAGAGAGAGAGAGAGAGAGAGAGAGAGAGAGAGAGAGAGAGAGAGAGAGAGAGAGAGAGAAGAGAGGGGTTGGGTGGAGTGGTTGAGGTAAGAAAGATTGGAGTGCTGTATGCGGTAGTGTTGTTATTGAGATGTATGGGACCGTGTACAGAGGGCGACCGACACAAATAGTCTGGGAAAATCCTGTATGGCAGCGAGCCACCTAGCGCCAGGGCTGGCCGCTGCACGGCCTACGTAGGGCGGTGTGCTCACGTCAGGGGCAATGTGACTGGAGGTAGCCCGCGTTAGCCGTGGTTCCCTTAGCCGTTTGACCTCAGCCCTCGTACGAACCCCTCTGCCATATTCAACCCCCCCCCCCTTCTCTCTCTCTCTCTCTCTCTCTCTCTCTCTCTCTCTCTCTCTCTCTCTCTCTCTCTCTCTCTCTCTCTCTCTCTCTCTCTCTCTCTCTCTCTCTCTCTCTCTCTCTCTCTCTCTCCTCAGGGCCTCACATACACCCTACAGGTCTCCCTCTTATTATTCCATTTCAAGCGGGTCGTCTGACCTCGAGACTCTCCCCTGCACCAGTAGTTCTGGAAAGGTAAGGTAGGTAGGTAGGTAGTTAGGTAGGTAGGTACGATAGGTAGGTAGGTAGGTCGATCTCTATGTGGGTCGATCGATGAATTTAATATCTGCATGTATTCATACATATGTATGTGTCACAACTCATGTCAGCCAGCCATTAATCAAACCAACGCCGGAGGAGGGAATGAGTACCTGGATGCTAACCAGACCGGGTCTCGAACGCAGCCGACTAATTCACATCCAGGGAGGCGCGTTGTAGGTCACAGCTCTTCCTCCCTCCCCCACACAATGGCTGTTGTTAGTAATGGCGTTCTGGGGGGAGGGGATCGTCGTGATTTTTCATCGGTTCTGGTTTCAAGGTCTGTCGGAGGTCACCAGTAACCTCCCCTCCGCCGTGGAATGTCGATATCATTGATGTTCCTCAGGCGCCATTACCATATATCTCTGCGCAGGGACACTCCCCCTCCTCACCCTGGCCAGCAGGAGCGAGGCGGAACACCGAGGCTCGCGGCGTGACGCCTAGCAGGCAGTGTGAGGCAGAAGGGGTGGTCGTGGTGTTGGTACAGCAACAAGCCAGTGTCACCGGCTGATGAAGAACTGCCGTACATTAAACAGGTGACAGGCTGGTGTTGACACCGTGTGGTGGATGTGGCGTCCCTCACCATGTTTACTGTCTCACGCCACCCGTAAGACACGCCACCCCTTCCCCTACATAACCCTGTCACCCGT
This sequence comes from Panulirus ornatus, assembly GCF_036320965.1. Lineage (NCBI taxonomy): Eukaryota > Metazoa > Arthropoda > Malacostraca > Decapoda > Palinuridae > Panulirus > Panulirus ornatus. Next base: position 17,393,639 of record NC_092257.1, on the reverse strand, counting down.
GAGATATATGAGGCTAGGGAGAGGAAGTGTTGGCGTACTCGTATGACGGATCCTACTTTTAAGAACGGACTCTTTCTCCAGGATGACAGATTCTGTGCCTCCACGAGATGGAATATCTGGGTCTGCTGTAGCAAAAAAAAGCATCATATATTGTCACATTTTTCATTCGTTTCTTAAAACGTTTTTACGTCGGGAGTGTCAGCGCTCAGGCTGTAGAATTACGGGACGTAACTTATGTGGTGTCGCGTGGGGTTCCCTGTTGAAGAGGGGCGTCGGGGTTGACTTGATGATAGCGGCTTAATATTTTTTTTTTTTCTCGTCGCTTTATATACTAGCCATCATTAAATTGCCCTCTTTGCGTAAGACTGATGAATTAAGATGTGAGATTAGATAAGAATTAATTAGGTTAATCATGCCTTAAGCTGTGACGTGGGCGAAACTTTGCAAACACTGGACAACCTATGAAGTATAGACGTAAACAAATATGGACGAGTATGTGGCAAAGTTACAATGTCAGGTTGAGGGGCCATCTCTACGGTGGGCTGAGACCCCTTTATGGTCAGTATATAGCGTTCGAATTACTCGTTGAACACAGAGCTTACACACCCAGTGATACACCTCAATTATAAAACACAAGTGGACTGAACACTTCATGTTGCATGTGGTTATGTGGTACATCACTTATACTGAGTTGTGCATACTTCAGGTTATGTGCTTCGCCCTCACCCATTCCACCTTGGCTCTTAGAACACTGCCCGTAACGCGACGCACCTCAGACCATACTACGTGCATCGTCCCCTCACCTCACCTCCCTCCGCTCACACACGTGGGTGTAGGGACGGCACGTGATTCAGGAGTATCATGGCCCTTGCATCACTTGATCTGTTTTAGATACCGTGTGATACGAGACGGAATATTTCATGAATACAGAGACGCTGTCATATTGCCTGATCGTGTATATCCCTCTCACGCCTGCGCCCTCGTGGCCACCTCCTCTGGAAGCGGAGTGTACTGGGGGTGTTGCATCGCACAAACGACCACTTGTGTAGGATCTTGTTACGCGCGGGACGGGGGAATGTTGTGTGGCAATCGCCAGCGATGCCCTCCATCATGGGCTGGTTACACTTCATCTTGTGCTGGCTCCCGTGTCGCTGCCTCTCAATGGCTTTTGGCAGATTGGTGTGAATGATACCCCCGTAAGGTGTCTCTGTGCGGAGTTTTGTCATGTTTTTTTCTTTTCTACTTCTTCTTCAGGCCTGGTAGCGCTGAGGTGACCCACATGAGTGGTTGTTGAGCCGGCCAGAGTGGACGGACGATGGCCTTGCTGCTCCGCTGACGGAGCTGGTGTCACTCCTCGCTTGTTGTCATTTACCTCCCCACGAGGAACCGTCGCACTCTCTGGTCTTGGCTGGGGTCTTGGGACGATTTCATTCAAAACCTTTTACCCGTTCTCTGACCACTCAGCCGTAGCTCTCGCTGTACCCACCGTCAGGTGTTAACATAGCTAACTTACCGCTAGCCTTCCTTTAACACTCCTAACTTGGCTACGTCACCGATGACCTGGGTACGTCACCGCTAACTTGGCCACGTCACCGTCAACTTAGCCAAGTTACCACTATCCTCGCTTCACCGCTCGCTTGTCTACGTCAACGCTAACTGAAAACAATTTTTAAAGTAATTTCATGAAGGAAGTCGTAACGCAGTAGACCAGCGCCTCAAGATATACCTATCTCTGTTCACCAAACATTTGGCGAACTGATAGCGGCATATCAGACGAGAAGGTGAATGAATGCAGTAACCACAGTATTTTGAAAGGAAAGCTGGGTTACTCCCTTTTGAGCAATGTAAATGAGAGAGGGAAGTGACGTGTGACACAAGTCACTGCAGTGACCCACAGCGACCCCATCCTGACACCGGCTCTGTCAGGGTCCAGCTGCACTTGGAAATATTGTTGGTGTGGTTCACTGGAGGCGAGTGCTTTAGTCACTGTTAGCCACAGCGGGGACTAGGGGACGGGGGAAACTTCCACTGTTGGCACTGTAGGTTCAGTTGGAAATCGGGAAGGCTCCATTGTTGGCACTGCTGGGAGAGTGAGGTGTGTGTGTGTGTGTGTGTGTGTGTGTGTGTGTGTGTGTGTGTGTGTATGAGCGTGTTGAGTGCCTTGCCATGTTCTGCCATCACCAGTGGAGGCGCTTGTCCTTTTACCCTCCTGCTTATCCGACAGAAATGTGTGGGTGCTGCGCCCGAGTCCTGTCCTGTAGCGAAATTCCTTCCAAGGTAGTTATGACGATGATGGTGGTGGTGGTGTAGTGTGTAGGGGTTTGGCTGTGTATGGTTAACAGTGAAGAGTCCCGGGCGGCCAACACTGCTTATGTCACCCACAAGACATTGACCTCTCGTGTACACGATACGCGGTCGCACAACACGGCCTGGACGGCACCGCTCATTGTGGCCTACCTTAGAGGGAGTTGGACCAGAGTGAGTGTTAACCACCGTGGGAGAGTGATGTAAGAGCGGTGGGAGAGTTTGGTGGTGTCGGCTGTGGTGGCGCTCAGCTCTGGCATTTCCGCTCCCCATGCCTGCCCCTTACCTGCCCCGCTACCCAATCCCCTTCCTTCATCTGATGCTTGTGCCGTGTTCACATGGCCACCAGCCCTCCACCACCTCTACCCCATTCCTGTACCACGTCTGGCCTGTAACGCTTCATCCCAGTACCGCTGTATGGCCTCACTTCTGTACCGCTTAACTCCCACATTACCTCGCTCCTGTACAGCCATGCCTCTGTACCACCTCACCTCTACACCGCCCCATACTTGTACCACTTCACTACTGCACCGCCCCATACTTGTACCACTTCACTACTGCACCACCCCACCTCTGTACCTTTGGGTCTCTGTATCACCTTATCCTTGTACCGCTTCATCTCTGAACCGCATTACCACTGCACCGCCTCACTCCTGTACCACTGTACCCTCTCACCCATGGTCCGCCTCTGCTCATCCTTCAGTCTCTCCTCTCCTCCCGACTTCCTCCTTTGTTCTCTATCTCTCCCCCCCTCCCCTCCCCTCCCCTCCCCTCCCCTTCCTTCACTCCTTCCTCTTCCCCCCCCCCCGCCGCCTCCCTGGCACCAGGCCACCAAGACCCGTGTGAGGGAAATATCATTAACGAGGTTATTTATCATCTGCTCTTGGTGCCCACACGGAGGAGGAGGAGGAGGAGGGGGCGCTGTAACTTGGTTCCTTCCCCTCCTCCTCCGTCCCTCACCAGGATAGTGCGGTGGTCATCATGGAGGGAAATGCTAGGGGGTTTGTATTCCCGTTGAAGCTTGTGGCAACGATCGAGAAGATCCGAAGAGGTTACGTGAAAAGAGGCTCTGTTTTGTGTGTTCTCTCACAGTAGTGTTATTGTTCGTCCTCGTACACTGTATATATATATATATATATATATATATATATATATATATATATATAGAGAGAGAGAGAGAGAGAGAGAGAGAGAGAGAGAGAGGTGTGTTACCGGACTCCGCCTGCTTGTGGTTACACCGCGAGTGGGAAAAAAAATGGTAACATCGTAACGAAAGAGAACACAGTCTCGTCAAGGAACTTTTCACTGTAAAGGAGTCCTCCATTTTTCCTGCTGCTGATAGTAGCGCATTACTGAAACCGCAGGAACCACTTCAGAAAACGGGGGATTCTGATCTGATTGGATCCAGATGCTGAAAGTGTATAGACAAGTGACGCACACTTTATAGAAAGGGGGGCCATACTAAGTAGAGAAGGGGGTACACAGTATAGAGAGAGGGGGGTACACATTACAGAAAGGGGTACATAGTATAGAGAGGGGGCACACAGTATAGAGAGGGGTACATAGTATAGAGAGGGGGTAAATAGTATAGAGAGCGGGTACACAGTATAGAGAGGGATACACAATATAGAAAGCGAGGGTGGGGCACACAGTATAGAGAGGGAAGGGGTATAAGAAGGGCGGAGGGGAGTTGGGGTATACACACAGTCTTCACATAAACATTTGAGTGCTCAGTTGACTGATCATTGATGATATTGCCAGTGGTTTGGGCTGGGGCCTATCTGACCCTGGGTGACCTCTGTGATCATTTTCGCACCACCGCTCACAGAGGAAGCATGAATTGCACGGTGCAAGTGGCAGCTGATACCGGCTGATTGCGGGAAATGCTTTTTGAAGAGCAACTTTGTAGCTGATTGAACGAGCTCAGATTAGCTCGACGCAGTTTTTGGTGATGGACTGTAAACTGGGGACGAGGGATCTCTGTTGGTAGGAGTTGAGGGTGGCGGGGATAGTGAAAGACCTTCTTCCTCGAACTCACTGTCGCTGTCTCCCGCGTTAGCGAGGTAGCGCAAGGAAACAGACGAAAGAATGACCCAACCCACCCACATACACATGTATATACATACCTATATATATATATATATATATATATATATATATATATATATATATATATATATATATATATATATATATATATATGTGTGTGTGTGTGTGTGTGTGTGTGTGTGTGTATCAGTGCGTGTTTGTATTTACGTATGTGTATATGTAGCTGGTCGTCCAGTTGGCGCCGTGGGGTTCCACCTGGTGTTGTGAAGGTTATGGGTTGTAGTCCAGCAGGAGGTGCGGCAAGTGTTGCCATGTGCCGTGCGTGTTGTGGCCCCAGGAAGGGCAGGGGGAGGAGGAGGAGGAGCGGCCTCCTCCTCCTCCTCCTGCAGCAGGCATTAACAAATGCCGGGTTGCCGTGCGGACGATGATGGCCCGGGCGGGGACTGGTCTTGGAGTGGGGGGAGGGAAGGGTCTTGGAGTGGGGGAAGGGGAGAGGAGGGGAGGCGGTGATTCTCTGCCAAACATGTGGTTATGCCATACTCAGCCAGCCACCAGGCTATCTTGGAGTGCATCTTGAGGGTGCGTGATGCAGGGGCCAGGCGGGCACTGCTGACGTCAGAGCAGTGCCTCACATGGTGCCAGCCAGGTCCTCGCTGCCGGATCCATGCACGGCCCTCGCTCGCAGCAGCAGCCCCCCGCCGCCCCCTCGGGCTATTACAGGCCGGCTCTCCTGAGGGAGGCTGAGGGATGCTATGGGGTCCCTGTTATGTGGCTATCCCACTAACAACAGCTGCTGCTGCAGGACTGGGGTGAGGGAGGCACCAGCAGCCTTTTACACACACACACACACACACACACACACACACACACACACACACACAGCTGGTGCTTACTCACCCCACCATAGCCCGTGGGGGCATGAGGATGCCACCCTTGGGTACAGCGGAACGACCCTTGACCACAGCAGTACCAACATTGAAGACGACATACGACCCTTGAAACACGACGATACGACCCTGGAGGTCAGGCACCGGTCAACATGTTAGGCCATGAATAGCAAGGTTTGTTCCTCTCTGCTCACGGTGTCGTACCGTCGTGTTCAAGCGTCGCACCGTCGTTGCTCAAGAGTCGTACCGTCGTTGCTCGTCGTACCTTCGTTGCTCAAGGGTTGTACCGTCGTGCTCAAGGGTCTCACCGTCGTGCTCAAGAGTCACACCGTCGTGCTCAAGGGTCGCACCGTCGTGCTCAAGAGTCACACCGTCGTGCTCAAGGGCTGCGCCGTCGTGCTCAGTCGTCGCACCGTTGCGCTCAAGGGGCCAACAACAGCACGCGCGATGTGCTGGTGTATAAGGACTCTGGATTGAGGTGGCACGTCAGCTGGTGAACTGTTCTGTATCGGAAACGTCTGGTCGTACGTGATGAGGAAGATGGGCAACTGTTGCTTGTAAAGGTTAGTTGTGGCCAAAGCTGTTCGGCTATTTTGGTCTTATCCCTGAAATCATAGCCTTATTTTCATTCCTTTTTTTTCTTGTGTGTGTGTGTGTGTGTGTGTGTGTGTGTGTGTGTGTGTGTGTGTACATGACGTTTTTCCTCTTCTGCATTTGTGCTTGACGAATGGCGATGGTGAAACTCTCTCTTTGATGTGAAGGGGACGGTTGTGGCCTGGGGTTGTTGCGTAAATATGGCACACACTGGTCAGCGGTGACTCACATGTTGAGATGTGTGATATCCTTGCTTAGTGCAGATGGTGTATAGTAACCAGCTGGCCACCGTGTGTATGTATATATATATATATATATATATATATATATATATATATATATATATATATATATATATATATATATATATATATATGTGTGTGTGTGTGTGTGTGTGTGTGTGTGTGTGTGTGTGTGTGTGTGTGTGTGTGTGGTTATGTATAAAAGGATATACTCGATAGCCACCACGCCACTATAGCTAACAAGCCATCCTGACAATATAGCCACCACGCTAATGTAGTCACCACGACATTATAGTGTCACGCACATCAGCAGGAGTTTCACCAGTTAACTGAAACTCACATTACATGTTTCACTGTAGAAATCCGCCTTACCAGGTGTATACAGATCATAAAGTTTCGAAACCCAACACAAACATACACGTCTGTGGACACCCTCTCACCGCCATGACCCCCAGCAGAGACCGAGATGTCCCCGAGAGACCGCTAAATACATCAGGGGTCGTGGTTTCAGAGTGCGGTCGTGGGGGAGGGTCAGGTGTGGTGGGGTCAAGTGTGGTGGGGTTTCCGTGACTTAAGACCCTTCATTTGTGACACTCCTGTGATCCTTTTGCGCTACCGTTCACACGATGAGCATAGGAGAAGTATACATTAGATTTAGTCGGGGCTCCCGGCAAAAATTAGATCAACGACGCTACACTCTCTCCATGCTGTCTGTCTTTATCTAGGTCGGGTGACCAAAGCTGAACACGGTATTCAAGGTGTGGACGAACCAATGAACAGTAAAGCGTAAGAATGATTTTCCATGGACTTCAGTTCGAAGGCCCTTACCTACGAGTCCAGTGTTGGGGTGTGATACCATGGAGTGGGCAAGGTGATGAGGGAGACGCCATACTGAAGCCCCAGCGACCTACCTCACCCCTAACCCTAATGTGTGACCCGCCTGGCCTTGAGGAGGTGGATGAGGGAGGGAGGAAGGGAGGGCAAAAGTAGCAGGAGTTCCCCTCCCCGTACGACCTCACCTCCAGCATAATCATGTTTGATTGGGGTTCCTTGTTCCCACTCGAATCCCCCTCGACGATGCCTTGCCGCCGCCGCCGCCACAGTCTGGACGCCACTGTACGAGTGTCACAGGCTTGGTAGGAGGTGCTGGGGACGCCATTGTCCCCAGGTGAGGTATGGTGACGCTGGAGTCTGGACGCCGGCTGGCTTGGGAGGATCCCAGCGTTAGGCCCTTCCCAGCAGTGTCGTCTCAGTAGATAACATTTCGGGGTCATCATTAATCATCATCGTACATATGCCAACTCTACCACAGTAGACCCCCTCCTGCAGCAGCCCTCACTGATGGCGTAATGTGGCCAGTGCCCGGTAGCCCGCCACCGCCCCTTGGCGGGGACTGTAATGACCATCCCTCCCTCACACAGGGGTCATCTACCATACTACCATATTGGTGTATCTATAACCTGGATGTGTGCGTCACGCCCTCACTCCAAACTGGGCGGCTGGAGATGTCTTATCTCCAGCCTCCTGCTTACTGCCGTACATGTGGCTATGGGCCCTGGCCAGCATCCGCCCGCCTGCCTGAACCGTGATGGTTGGAGGGAGAGAGAGAGAGAGAGAGAGTACATTAGTCGCTCATCGTCTGCTAAGAAGCGTTTGGGAATTTATCGGCGAGTATTATGTGGGTAGCATGACGTAGGGTGTATCATTGAGGGTTAATGACAGGTAATCAGGAGAGGCGGCCCATTACGGGGAGAGGTCGATGTGTAGGGTCTTCCCCCCCCTCCAGGAGAGGTGTATGCAGGGTCAAGGGCCCCCAAGAGAGAGGTCTGTGTAGGGTCTCGGCCCCTCAGGAGTCTTGCACGGACGGTCACCCCAGCAAGTCGCAGGTGTGTACCATGACCCAGCATCCAAGGAAGGACTCGTGTTTAACATCTATCACAGCTTATGTAACACCAGCCCTACTGGGGTCCGACAGAGAGCCTTCGGTACTTCTGTGATCCATTTTGCGCTACCGCTCACAGGATGAGCATGGGGGTGCACAATAAAGGCTGAGGTCAGAGGCCAAGCTATTATACCCAAGGGTCATTCCGTCGTGCTCAAGGGTCACACCGTCGTGCTCAAGGATCGTACCGTCGTGCTCAAGGGTCGTAACGTCGTGCTCAAGGGTCGTCCGTCGTGCTCAAGGGTCGTACCGTCGTGCTAAAGGATCGTACCGTCGTGCTCAAGGATCGTACCGTCGTGCTAAAGGATCGTACCGTCGTGCTCAAGGATCGTTCCGTCGTGCTCAAGGATCGTTCCGTCGTGCTCGAGGTTGTAAACCTTTCTCTTGCGAGTTGGACAAACTAAATATTTGGGGTCTGGTAGGGTTAAATACTGCGTGTTGTTTTTATGACAGGTGTTGTCTGTATAGTGCTGGTGGAGGAGGAGGAAGGAGGAGGAGTGGTAGGCAGCGGGGTGTGGGAGTCGTGTGTATAGTACTGTTGAAGGCGAAGACGTGGTGGGAAGCGGGTGTAGGCGTGGGCACGCAGCTGATAACAGATGAGTCGTGGTTGCGAGTCTAGCGTATTTCTGGGTAGTGCCGTCGGGTTGGGTGGTATGGGGGTGTTGGAGAGGGTAACCTGTAGATAAGACCTGCCTGGTCCACACCTGCTACTGCAACGCCCTCCTGGTGGTGAGGTTGGACGGGAAGGTCCTCAGTAAAGCCCCGGCAGGAGCGACCTACTTATCCACCCCAAAGATTAGTAAAAGAAAAATATTTTCCATGTATACACGATGTTTGACTTGTTGATTAACTCAGCGTGCTTCCCCGTGGCAGCTGGACTGTACCTTTACTACCTCCAGTACCTAAATGTATTTTGAAGGTCTTGTTAAAGTGGTAATCTGCAGGTTAAGTGGTACTTATCACAGGTGTACTTCTGGTGCAGTGGTAGCGAACGAGACGGATTGACTTAGTGTTGATACATGATGTATTTCTGAAATTCTCAGTATTATATATATATATATATATATATATATATATATATATATATATATATATTATCCCTGGGGATAGGGGAGAAAGAATACTTCCCACGTATTCCCTGCGTGTCGTAGAAGGCGACTAAAAGGGAAGGGAGCGGGGGGCTGGAAATCCTCCCCTCTCGTTTTTTTTTTTTTTTTTTTTTTTTTTTTTTTTTTTTTCCAAAAGAAGGAACAGAGAAGGGGGCCAGGTGAGGGTATTCCCTCAAAGGCCCAGTCCTCTGTTCTTAACGCTACCTCGCTATCGCGGGAAATGGCGAATAGTATGAAAAAAAAAAAAAAAAAAAAATATATATATATATATATATATATATATATATATAGGAATACTTCCCACGTATTCCTCGCGTGTCGTAGAAAGCGACTAGAGGGGACGGGAGCGGGGGGCCGGAAATCCTCCCCTCCTTGTATTAACTTTCTAAAATGGGAAACAGAAGAAGGAGTCACGCGGGGAGTGATCATCCTCCTCGAAGGCTCAGAGTGGGGTGCCTAAATGTGTGTGGACGTAACCAAGATGTGAAAAAAGGAGAGATAGGTAGTATGTTTGAGGAAAGGAACCTGGATGTTTTGGCTCTGAGTGAAACGAAGCTCAAGGGTAAAGGGGAAGAGTGGTTTGGAAATGTCTGGGGAGTGAAGTCAGGGGTTAGTGAGAGGACAAGAGCAAGGGAAGGAGTAGCAATACTCCTGAAACAGGAGTTGTGGGAGTATGTGATAGAATGTAAGAAAGTAAATTCTCGATTAATATGGGTAAAATTGAAAGTTGATGGAGAGAGGTGGGTGATTATTGGTGCATATGCACCTGGGCATGAGAAGAAAGATCATGAGAGGCAAGTGTTTTGGGAGCAGCTGAATGAGTGTGTTAGCGGTTTTGATGCACGAGACCGGGTTATAGTGATGGGTGATTTGAATGCAAAGGTGAGTAATGTGGCAGTTGAGGGAATAATTGGTATGCATGGGGTGTTCAGTGTTGTAAATGGAAATGGTGAAGAGCTTGTAGATTTATGTGCTGAAAAAGGACTGATGATTGGGAATACCTGGTTTAAAAAGCGAGATATACATAAGTATACTTATGTAAGTAGGAGAGATGGCCAGAGAGCGTTATTGGATTACGTGTTAATTGACAGGCGTGCGAAAGAGAGACTTTTGGATGTTAATGTGCTGAGAGGTGCAACTGGAGGGATGTCTGATCATTATCTTGTGGAGGCTAAGGTGAAGATTAGTATGGGTTTTCAGAAAAGAGGAGTGAATGTTGGGGTGAAGAAGGTGGTGAGAGTAAGTGAGCTTGGGAAGGAGACCTGTGTGGGGAAGTACCAGGAGAGACTGTGTACAGAATGGAAAAAGGTGAGAACAATGGAAGTAAGGGGAGTGGGGGAGGAATGGGATGTATTTAGGGAATCAGTGATGGATTGCGCAAAAGATGCTTGTGGCATGAGAAGAGTGGGAGGTGGGCTGTTTAGAAAGGGTAGTGAGTGGTGGGATGAAGAAGTAAGAGTATTAGTGAAAGAGAAGAGAGAGGCATTTGGACGATTTTTGCAGGGAAAAAATGCAATTGAGTGGGAGAAGTATAAAAGAAAGAGACAGGAGGTCAAGAGAAAGGTGCAAGAGGTGAAAAAAAGGGCAAATGAGAGTTGGGGTGAGAGACTATCAGTAAATTTTAGGGAGAATAAAAAGATGTTCTGGAAGGAGGTAAATAGGGTGCGTAAGACAAGGGAGCAAATGGGAACTTCAGTGAAGGGCGTAAATGGGGAGGTGATAACAAGTAGTGGTGATGTGAGAAGGAGATGGAATGAGTATTTTGAAGGTTTGTTGAGTGTGTCTGATGACAGAGTGGCAGATATAGGGTGTTTTGGTCGAGGTGGTGTGCAAAGTGAGAGGGTTAGGGAAAATGATTTGGTAAATAGAGAAGAGGTAGTAAAAGCTTTGCGGAAGATGAAAGCCGGCAAGGCAGCAGGATTGGATGGTATTGCAGTGGAATTTATTAAAAAAGGGGGTGACTGTATTGTTGACTGGTTGGTAAGGTTATTTAATGTATGTATGACTCATGGTGAGGTGCCTGAGGATTGGCGGAATGCGTGCATAGTGCCATTGTACAAAGGCAAAGGGGATAAGAGTGAGTGCTCAAATTACAGAGGTATAAGTTTGTTGAGTATTCCTGGTAAATTATATGGGAGGGTATTGATTGAGAGGGTGAAGGCATGTACAGAGCATCAGATTGGGGAAGAGCAGTGCGGTTTCAGAAGTGGTAGAGGATGTGTGGATCAGGTGTTTGCTTTGAAGAATGTATGTGAGAAATACTTAGAAAAGCAAATGGATTTGTATGTAGCATTTATGGATCTGGAGAAGGCATATGATAGAGTTGATAGAGATGCTCTGTGGAAGGTATTAAGAATATATGGTGTGGGAGGCAAGTTGTTAGAAGCAGTGAAAAGTTTTTATCGAGGATGTAAGGCATGTGTACGTGTAGGAAGAGAGGAAAGTGATTGGTTCTCAGTGAATGTAGGTTTGCGGCAGGGGTGTGTGATGTCTCCATGGTTGTTTAATTTGTTTATGGATGGGGTTGTTAGGGAGGTAAATGCAAGAGTCCTGGAAAGAGGGGCAAGTATGAAGTCTGTGGGGGATGAGAGAGCTTGGGAAGTGAGTCAGTTGTTGTTCGCTGATGATACAGCGCTGGTGGCTGATTCATGTGAGAAACTGCAGAAGCTGGTGACTGAGTTTGGTAAAGTGTGTGGAAGAAGAAAGTTAAGAGTAAATGTGAATAAGAGCAAGGTTATTAGGTACAGTAGGGTTGAGGGTCAAGTCAATTGGGAGGTGAGTTTGAATGGAGAAAAACTGGAGGAAGTGAAGTGTTTTAGATATCTGGGAGTGGATCTGTCAGCGGATGGAACCATGGAAGCGGAAGTGGATCATAGGGTGGGGGAGGGGGCGAAAATTTTGGGAGCCTTGAAAAATGTGTGGAAGTCGAGAACATTATCTCGGAAAGCAAAAATGGGTATGTTTGAAGGAATAGTGGTTCCAACAATGCTGTATGGTTGCGAGGCGTGGGCTATGGATAGAGTTGTGCGCAGGAGGATGGATGTGCTGGAAATGAGATGTTTGAGGACAATGTGTGGTGTGAGGTGGTTTGATCGAGTAAGTAACGTAAGGGTAAGAGAGAGGTGTGGAAATAAAAAGAGCGTGGTTGAGAGAGCAGAAGAGGGTGTTTTGAAATGGTTTGGGCACATGGAGAGAATGAGTGAGGAAAGATTGACCAAGAGGATATATGTGTCGGAGGTGGAGGGAACGAGGAGAAGAGGGAGACCAAATTGGAGGTGGAAAGATGGAGTGAAAAAGATTTTGTGTGATCGGGGCCTGAACATGCAGGAGGGTGAAAGGAGGGCAAGGAATAGAGTGAATTGGAGCGATGTGGTATACAGGGGTTGACGTGCTGTCAGTGGATTGAATCAAGGCATGTGAAGCGTCTGGGGTAAACCATGGAAAGCTGTGTAGGTATGTATATTTGCGTGTGTGGACGTTTGTATGTACATGTGTATGGGGGGGGGGCCATTTCTTTCGTCTGTTTCCTTGCGCTACCTCGCAAACACGGGAGACAGCGACAAAGTATAAAAAAAAAAATATATATATATATATATATATATATATATATATATATATATATATATATATATATATATATATATATATATATATGTGTGTGTGTGTGTGTGTGTGTGTGTGTGTGTGTGTGTGTGTGTGTGTGTGTCCCCAGCGTACGGTAAGTGGGAATATATAGGCAGTAACGAAGATTTTCAAAGTGTGGGTTGGGCCCATATCTGGCCCACGGTCATGGGGCGGCGGAGGCCCGACACTCGCGGGTAATCTGGCAAGATGGGCGGGCCCCTGCACCACCTAATCTGGAAGAATGGCGTGTCCCCTGAACCCTTGGAGGGCGGGGAAGGAAAAAAAAAGGACACCATTTTTTTTTCCTTTTTTAAAGCCGATGACAAAGACGGTCCAGGGTAGGTGGGTGGAGAGGGTTAGAGACGTATGACAATGTTGGACTAGAAATGGATTTGTATTTTTGGAATGACTGGAATGAATCACAGGAGGATCGTGTACCCACGCTGACACACACACACACACACACACACACACACACATTGTCGGGCTGAAAGTAACGCACAAACGCTGGAACGTACAAGATAAAGCCAGATTTGTGAGTGTGTTATACAGTGTTGTGGTGATTGTTGTGATGGTGTGGCCCAGCCGATGGTTGGGTGAAGTGAGTCACAAGTGATGGGAATGTATATCCATACGGGGATGTTGGCCATGGCATGAGGTTTGGTATCCTCGTGTTGTTGGTGAGGTGGTGGTCGTGCGATAGGCTGGACGTGGTGGGTAGAAGTGGTGGTCATGGAGTGGGCATGGGATGGAGAGATAACAGGAGGCCTGCTGGTTCATGACGAGGTTATGTGTCTTGTTGATGGTGTGAGTGAGAGGAGGAGGAGGAGGAGGAGGAGGAGGAGGAGGAGGGTTCGTCTTTTGGTGTGAGTGACAAGTGGTGGTTGTGGAGGGGTCGTCTGGTGTGTGTCAGGGAGGGAGGGAGGGAGTCGTGCTGTGGGGGTGGTGGTGGTGGTGTGAGGTACGACTGCCAGCAGGCCCCGGCAGGCTCGTCATGCCCCCCCTCCCCCCTTGTCTTGATCATCCTCCCAGCCGTCGTAAGCGTCCGTGAGCACCTCGTAAGTATCCGTCACGCTGTCGTAAGTGTCTTGGGGTCTGTGTTTGTGTAGAAGGAACGGGAAGGGGAGGGGAGGGGAGGAAGGGGATGGCGTGCGGGGGAGGCTCTCTCATACTCTCCCTCTGTAAGACTGGAGAGCCTCACTGTGTGAGAGTTGGGGGGGGGGAGGGGTAGCGCTTTCCCGCATGCCCCCTCCCTTCCTCTGACCTGGGAAGGTGTCCCCGCCCTTCGACAGCGCCTCATAAACCCTCAGGCTCCCACTCGCTCTCCGACACCACCTCTCGCCGCCTTACCTTGTCACTCTGCCTCCTTTACACCTGCTGCTCTGCTGCCCTGTCACTCCAGTACTTTGCTACCCTACCACCATGCACCTTTGTCGCTCACCCTGCCACTCTGCTCCCGAAATTCTCTCACTGTCCCGACTGATCTACCCAGGTATCAGTGGAAGCAGTCCCCGAGTGTTGAGCGCGCCGCCTGGCCAGCACAGCCTGGCGCCATGGTACACGGTCATCAAAGATGTTCCCGGGACGGGACGCGGGTGACGACACAGACTAATCAGACCGGCGTCGTGAGGGGATGGCGGCTCATGGGAGGAACACAAGAACTCGTGCTCTGGTGACGTCGCCCTGCACCTTGATGGCAGACCAGGCCTATAAGGAATCGTCTGTTGAGCCTGGGTGTGAGACGGAGGAGGAACGGCAATGAAGAGGGTGACGTACTTGATGGCAGCAGCCTGGGATGGTGGGGAAGGGATAGGCGGTTGTAGAGAGAGAGAGAGAGAGAGAGAGAGAGAGAGAGAGAGAGAGAGAGAGAGAGAGAGAGAGAGAGAGAGAGAGAGAGATGGCTGGGCACCGCAGGACAACAGTCCCGGACGACAGGTGCAGCAGCTAGGATTCACCTTCTGATGGTGATAAGCCCAGTTGATCTTCCCGTCAGCTACTCAGACTCCGCAGGAAAAACTCCATCATCGTCTCATATGTCATCATCAGCTTCTTGCCGCCTGGTGTTGGTATGGTGCACGTGTGGGCCGCCACACACCTGGCGGAACCCGGTCTGGGCACCCCTCTTTGGCCCCGACGTCTCAGGGTGCCCCCTCCTGCTGCGACTGCCACGGCGAGAAACTTCCTCACGGTATAAATGTTCACGTTTTTAGACTCGGTTATCACCGACGAGGGAACCTGTGTGATGTAGTGAGGTAGTGAGGATGTTCCAGGGTGGCTTCTGTAGTGCAGAGTGGTGGCTCCTGTGGTGCAGAGTGGTGGCCCCTTCTGGTGCAGAGTGTTGGGCCCCGCTGGTGTAGGGTGGTGCCCCTTTTAGTACTGTCCAGGCAGAGTAAGGATCTAGTGGGCATGATGGCTTTACCAGGGAGCCTGGCCACCAGAGGCCTCTGGTCCTCACTCAGCCTCAATACACTCACTCAGGAGGTTGGTATGTTGTCTCTATGGCACCATTGTGGGGTACGATCACCAAGCTTTCATAGCGCCATGGACACTCTCACTCCATAGTTCCAGACTTCCATGCCAGACGTTGTCAATCAGCTGGTCAACCTTCAGCCAGATTTCAGTAGCAGACGTGAGGGACATGACACTACCGTGTCATACTTCAGTGGGCGGAGTAATGCGTAACCCAGTATCAGCCGGTGCAACATTCGCACCTCTCCCGATGGTTGAGGTACAGTGAGCAGCAGCTGGCGCGGTGGCATGACTCTGTCCCTCCTGCTGCGGTAGTGGGGCAGTACTGGCTCCAGGTGTGTGTGTGTGTGTGTGTGTGTGTGTGTGTGTGTGTATGTGTATGTATGTGTGGTGAAGGGGTGAGGGGGACACGTTGGCCAGGTGACTGTGGCTGGTGGCCTTAACGGTATGAGCGCCATGGGCCGGGCATTACCTGGGCCAGGCCGCCTATCTCCCTGCGACCAGCTGCGGCCAACTGGGGGATGAATCACACATCATAGCGGGTGTCTGGCACACTCGTTAGTGACACCCGACACCAACCCCCTCCACACTGTGCCCTTCCCTCCTTCTGTTACCCTCCACACTCTGCTCTTCCTCTCACACTCCATCACCCACCACGCTGCCCTCCCTCTCTCACACTGCCCTCCTCTCACACGGCCCTCCTGAAATAACCTCCAATTTTTGCTCTTCTTCCCTCCATCACCCTCTACACTCAGTCACTCCTCCCTCCATTACATCCCATCCAATCTTACCACTTCCTAACACTCCATCACCCTCCACACACTGCCCTCACTTCCTCACCCACCACCACACTAGCGCGTTCCCTCTATCACCCTGCCCTCCCTCACACCCACCACACTTGCACCCCTCCCTCCATCACCCTCGCCACACTGCCCATCCTCCCTCCATCACCACGTCCTTCAGTTATCGTTCAGCTCCCTATGTTGCCGGATCTCTCCGGCCGCCCTCACCCTCCTTGTCTTACCACACCCCTCAGCCCCTCCTCACCATCTTTGGAAGCCCTCCATTATGTCCCCTACTTGACACTATGTTCCTCCGCTCTCCTCCAGGGCCCTTAAGTCCTCACCCCACGTCAATTCAGGAAGCACTTCTGCTCTCCGTTACGTCTTCGAGTACCCTCCTCCTTATACTCCAGGGGCCGTTGGCGATGGGCCTAAGCCTTCGTTAGGTATGTCGACCAAGACCCTCCTACTAGGGCCTTCCCAGTGCTGCCCAGTAGGCCCGCTCACCTGAGCCAGGATGACCACACCTACGACCATTACCGGTCCGGACCATCTGGCCTGATTTTCTGACCTACACAAACGTGATTATATTAGCGTCTGTGTAGTACGGTGTCTCATGGCACTACCTGTATCCAGTTCACTAGGAACGACTGAAATCTCTGAGTAAAAACTCCCTAGAAGGCAGACGGTAGAGGTATATCATCATCTCTACCTGGAAAATCCCGGAAGGTGTGGCTCCCAACTCACATTCGGCAATAACGTCCTACTGGCTCGACAGGCATGGAAGACTGTGTGAAATCCAAAGGTGCCCCATGCGCAAAAGGAGAGAACGCCTTAAACATCCTGGGTCCAAGACTCTTCCACAACTTGCCAAGCTACCATCAGAAACAGAATGGGATGCACAATGGACAAGTTACTTACAAAATTTACCAGACCATCCAGGCTGTGGTGGGCTGTGGAGACATGAGAGCTGCGGCTTCCATTAGCCCGGACTGTTGGGGTGAAGACCCCCGAAGACTGCGCTAGGTATTTACCAGGTAATGGGATCCATTTTCGTAATGTGTGCTGCAAGAGAGTAATATTAATCATCTCTGCTTCTCACTCTTCGTGTGTATGTCTGTTTCCCTGCTGTTCTCTATCATTCTTTCATGTAATGAGGTTGTTAAGGAGTCAGAGATAAGATCAGTCCTGTTTATCATTTGTATTCAGGGTGATTTAAGAGTCAGGCTCTTGTCCTTACGTACATTAGTTCCATATCCCTTTTCAGCAGGTCACAGGAGTCAGCTGTGCATCTTACGCATTTTATTTGCTCTGTTTTCTAACTAAAGTTGAAGTAGTACATCTGGTTTGTTTACCTTTGGCTGGGTCATCTTGCTTTTTCTTCTAATGATCGTTAACCCTGCAGTGGGCCATCCCCACGACAGTTGTGTTTACCTCCGTCCTCTCTCGCTGCATCTGCTCACACCACCCAGCTGAACGAGTGACCTTCACTCTCACGTTTTCCACGAGTTTCTGGCGTGTGTCCGTCCCATGAGGCGACCTCCCTAGCTCCGCGGCGCACCATCACCGCCCACCCACCTCCCTCCTCAACACAGGGCCTTACGACTGCAGTATCTCCTCGTGAATACCACATATCGCTGAATCTATTCGTCCGTCTGAATTTTGTCATGCAAAATCCTGGAGCCACCACATTGATGACTCGTATCTCCATCTTAACATCGACATGTGTAGCTGGCTTGTTGTCACACACTTAGACAAATTTCCCCTGAGTGGAACAGAGCAGGTGGCACAGTGTCAGTAGCTCGTGGTGCACACTACCCGCCATGCTGAGTAACCAGCAGGACCTCATCCAAGGACTCTGGGTCACACACCGTGCAGCGAGGGGTGTAGGCTAAGCCCCGGGAACGGCTGGAAGATGCATGTATAAGGTATATCGGAATGATCGTCCCCGGGACGCCACCACTCAGGGGGGGAATGTCGAACATAAAGCACAGAAGGTTCGTCGCCACGTTGGCGTTCTCGTGATAACGTGTCGGTGGTGATTCTGTGTGGAGTGTGTCATGGATATGTAATGACACCTTTGATATACGCGTCGTTGCAGGGGAGTGTGTACAGGGAGCAGGAGGTGTGCGGAGTAGGGGGTGTGTACATGGAGGAGAGAAGTGCGCGTTGTGGGGTGGATGGGTGTGTACACATCACACCTGGTCGGCCACACTAAGCACCGGTGCTGGGCGGGCCCCAGGTAGGCGCCAAGACTTGTAACTGCGCCTCACCCTCTGGTCCGACCCTCTAGGACCCATGTTTCCGGGCGTCCATCTGTTCATGTTTTACTCCTTGTTTTCCATATCCGTCGTTATTTGATTTGACCGTGGTTCCTGTTGCCGGATCGGCTACCTGATTAACGCCAGGCACCTTCCCTCGCCCGAGTGACATATCTCGTGAAGAATTATGAAGTCTGGCGTCTGTTAGGTGCGTCGTGATGTTGATAACCGCACCGCAGGCCGTGGCTGCACCAGTCACCACAGCTCACCTGCAGTGGAGATTATTATCCGCTCGCTCGCTCAGGGGCTGAGGAGTGGCGGCGACCCTCTGTGGCTGCTCCTCCCAAGGGCCGGCCATATATTGCCTGGGCCTGGCCATGATCAGATTCTCTTGTCTGATATGATCTGATTTTCAATAATCATAAATAAAACTCTGAGGACAAAAAAAAAAAGAAGACATAATAGAGAGTTGACTGATGCAGGTTTTATAACGGGCGGGGCCGGAGGCGTCCCGTGGCGTTACTGCCCCTACGTCGCCGGGGTCGTGGGTTGAGACTGCCCCACCGCCCCACCACCACATTGTGTGTAAATCTCCTGAGGGATGTGGCGGTGGTAGGCGCTGCGATAGACCCCAGTGTGTGTGTGTGTGTGTGTGTGTGTGTGTGTTGTGTGTGACAGCGTGATGGCCGACTCCCTCACAGCCTGCCTCACCCCATGATTTACATTGAAGATAACCGAGGGCGTCACCAGGGCTGCTGCCTTCTCCCCTTCCGCACCACCAGCGTCACCAGGGCCGCCACCACCAGCGTCACCACCAGGGCCGCTCCGCTCCCCCTCCCCACCAGCGTCACCAAGGCCGCTCCTCCTCCCTCCCGCATCACTGGCGTCACCAGGACCAGCCTTCCCCCCAGCGTCACAGATCCGTCCCCCGCAGCACCGGTGTGGTCTAGGTCACATGTTACCAGGTTGGGCAGGACCTCAGGACGTGCACTTCCCACACGCCACGTACCCGGCCCATACCAGGTACCCGCTCCACAACAGGCACCCGCTCCACAACAGCCCAGGTCTTGGAAATTCATTTAAAAATGTTTGCCTGTTCTCGGCGTGGCTGTCCTGCTGCATGTGTTGCTGTGGTGGCACCTGCCGCTGCAGACACACACACACACACACACACACACACACACACACACACACACACACACACACACACACTCACACACACACACACACACACACACACACACACACACACACACACACACACACACACACACACCTTCCCACCTTCATGTGTTGGCAGGGCAGGAATGCTGAGGGTTGTCATCTGGCGCTGTATAAGTTCCAGGCTGCAACAGAGGTCGTACAGCACCACGATCCTGTAGGATACAGGCTATAGGACAGGTGATAACAGGACACTGTAGGTCACAGGCTGTTATAGAGGCCATATCATGATACTGTACGTTAGTGATATAGGGGGGAAAAAAATGTGTATATTCATACGCAGAACGCAGTTCGAACACCACCAACTCCATTGCCCACTCAGGCCAGGAGAGGGCACATGCACTGGTGATTGGCAGGAGTAGAGTCAAACATTAATGAACTACTAATTATGGAAGGCGAAAAAAAGACTTAAAGATAAACGACCCAACTCACTTCTTCCCTAAACGGTATAATCCACCCCTGTGTTGCGGGGGCACCACACACATACCCGTCGAACATTGAGCCTGGACTCTGACTCCATCCTCAAAGACCTGGAAACTGACTCACGTGGAAACTGACTCACATGGAAACTGACTCACGTGGAAACTGACTCATATTTAAAGTGACTCATATGGAAAGTGACTCGCATGGAAACTGACTCACGTGGAAACTGATTCACATGGAAACTGACTCACATGGAAACTGACTCACATGGAAACTGACTCACATGGAAACAATAACTCACATGGAAACTATAACTCACATGGAAACAAACTCACATGGAAACTGACTCACATGGAAACTGACTCACATGGAAACAACAACTCACAGGGAAACTGACTCGCATGGAAACTGACTCGCATGGAGACTGCCTCACATCGCCCCGCTCTGCAAAAGAAGAAGGAAAGCAGTTACGAAAACACTGCCAGCCGATAACACCGACGTCTTACGTTATTGAACAATTTTGAGAGAGAGAGTCGTGAGATGTCACTTGACCACCTTTTGGTAATCCTATCACTAATAGAATGCTGCTGTGGACGAACATCACCTTTGAGGGTGAAGGGAGAGAGATCGTGTGCAAGGATCTTTCCCGGCAGGTATGGAGGCGGTAAAGTGAACTGGACCGCTGGGAACGCATGGATTCACCGAGGCTGTACTCTCTCGAGCACAGATGGGAGAGGTGTGTTATGTCCTTCTCTACGGAGGACGGGTTGCATCAGTTTATGGTCCACCAGTGACCCCCAACTCAGTCCCAGCTGTGTGGAGGGGTTAGAAGATCCCTGAAGAACTACTACTCCGGGTCCTAAGACAGGTCATTGTAGGTCATAGGCTGCATGAGAGGTCATACCACGGCTTAGCTAGTGCTCTGCCGTATCTCAGTGTTATATATACGCAAAGACTCATGTATGAGGTGAATGTGGAAGTGTATTGGTGTTTATTGAGTAAATGTATACTTTATTAAATTTTTGTTTCTGTGTCCCAGATGATTAACGTATACTTAATTTTCATTTTCAGGTGAGTATTGACCTGGTCTTCCTTAGCGCTCTTCTGTAGCGAGTATTGACCTGGTCTTCCCTGGCACTCGCCTGTGGTGAGTATTGACCTGATCTTCTCTGCCACACGTCTGTGGTGAGTATTGACCTTGTCCGCCATGGCGCACGTCTGTAATGAGTATTGACCTAGTCTT
Organism: Panulirus ornatus; assembly: GCF_036320965.1. NCBI lineage: Eukaryota > Metazoa > Arthropoda > Malacostraca > Decapoda > Palinuridae > Panulirus > Panulirus ornatus. The sequence continues at coordinate 17,372,489 of NC_092257.1, read as the reverse complement.
CCCTGCCACTCGTCTGTGGTGAGTATTGACCTGGTCTCCTCAGGCCGGTATATGGTGAGTGTTTACCTAGTCTGATACTAGATTTGTGAACTTCAGGACATCAGAGTGTGATGAAAGCGTTCACCTGATGTGTCATCGTCGTCTTCTCTGTGTATAACCGCTTGGTTTTTTGCTCTCTCTCTCTCTCTCTCTCTCTCTCTCTCTCTCTCTCTCTCTCTCTCTCTCTCTCTCTCTCTCTCTCTCTCTCTCCTCTCTCTCTCTCTCTCTCTCTCTCTCTCTCTCTCTCTCTCTCTCTCTCTCTCTCTCTCTCTCTCTCTCTCTCTCTCATTACCAATTTGCACTGTACGGGGGAGGGATGTCTATTTGTCTCTGTAATGCGCTTGGCCTACAGGCAGTATCAGTACATTGCGTGGCTCCTGCACTGGCCACAACAGTCTCGTTCATCGAGATGCACGGGTTCGAATCCTCGATTGGGTGAACACGACAACATCTGAGGCGCATTTGTAAATGTGATTAAATCGTTAATGATCGAGCCAAACATTCTTTTTTTTCCACATGTGGTAGACCAGTCATGAACAGATGTCCTTACCAAGACCCAGGTCTTAAATGGACTAGAAGAGGCAGGCGACAGAAATAGACATGTTAATAGATCCAGGAGTTCTGAAGGAAGTTTAAAACCTGTGGTTCAAAAAGTAGTCAGGTGGTAGGTGTTAGGCAAGACTTGAGAAGATAAGAGAGTTCCAAAGCTTAGCCATGTAGGCAAAGAAACAGACATCATAACGGCACACCCATTTGGATGCCAGTGGCCACAGAGTGGTCACGTAACAGTACTTTGTACGGTGTAGCTGATGGCGAGGCAAGGCAAGCAGCCGATCCTCGAGAGCAGAAATCGGAATGATACCTGTAGAAGAGAGAGAATCCAACACCGCAGCAAGTGGGGCAAGTTTGGACGTGGGAGCAAGTATTCCCTACAAGAACGGGTCACTCGTTTATGCAGTCGGATCGACTTTTCAGAAGAGAAATCTGCGACGTGTGAGCGTGAATTCCAATGTCTGGGTGACGTGTTCACGCTTAGCATAGCACGATTTCTAACATATCTCTGGGATGACGAGTACACCCACACACACACACACACACCCACACACACGCGCGCGCGCACACACACCCACCCACCCACCCACCCACCCACACACACACACACACACACACACACACACACACACACACGGGACCATGTATCTGCGATGGGATCCTTTGAATATTTTCGAACATTCTGTTCACTTCCCTTGGAGCCGCCCCTTGCTTAGTTACGTAGATACACAGACCACACAAACCCAGGCGAGATGGTCTGGCCTTAAAACTACTTAAAAGTAAATAAAACAGGCAATAATAGATGAAAGGATGGCAAAGGAAAAGAGAGATCAGTTCATCCCTCGCAGTCTATATCCTCATATAGACTTGTTACGTAAGGAAGAAATCAGTTGAGTTCCTCTTCACAGCAATATTTCCCAATTTTAGAATATCTGTACGTAGATATCTGTTGGGAGATGCACAACAGCACTGCTTATCCGAGATGGGAGTCGAACTAGACCTACACGTACAGTGGCAGTATCACATCCTTGCTTTTGCGTGCAAAGTCTCTGTCAATACATCTTGATATCGTATTTGCTTTCTTGGCAGCTTCGTTACACTGGTGGGGGAATTTGAAGGTGTCGGAGACACACACACACACACACACACACACACACACACACAAGGGAGCGTCCCTTATCTTGTGGCCCGATAGTTCGTAATGGAATTTCTTGTCGAGGTTTCCTACTCGCAATAGCTGACATTTTATAGACGTTAGATGACATTTGGTATTTTTCCAGACCATTTAGCCACACCAGCCGGGGTGGGCATCATGCAGTAGAACAGACCACCAGTAACGTAGCTTGGTCGGAGACTCGAGAGTTCTTGGAGGGATAGAAGACGGCCTCCTGAACTAACACGAGACGTGAGGCGAAGTGTGAGTTCGATGTGTGTCTCATACGTTCAGTGTAGACGGTGCAGACGATGGTGGGTTATATATGTTGTATGGTTGATGGAACGCCTCATCCGGACCCCATATCTGCGACGCAGCACTCAGGGTCTGGGTCGTGCTCGTGGTAGGGGTAATCCGGCCAGCCCTGTGTCCTGCTGCTGTTGTTGGTCGAGTGAGAGGCGTCACATGTGTCGGCCATGTAATGAGTCTACCAGATGAATTATAGAGTCATGTAGATAAAGATAATTAATTTATTCAGGCGGCGAGTGAGTGTGGAACATGATACTGGACATGAGCAGCAAGTGTATCTCTTCTGCAGGTCCGGCCCCCGTGGTGGCCCTGCCTGCTAGCCGGAGCCTCGTAACTCCGGCTGATGGTCCTCACTCCATCACCGGGCATGCCACCTATGTTGTCATATGGACTGTGTACCCTGCTGGTAAGTCCGTCCCCGGAAGCTTGGGTGTGACGGAGGCGGCCGGTGGAAAACAGCTGCTGCTGTGTTATGTGTCAGACCTCGGTGGTTGTAGTTCCTGTAATGGGAAGAGCTGTGTTGGAGTGTGTGATTGGGAGGGGAAGGTATGGGGCAAGAGGCCTGGTGGAGAGATAGGGAGAGACTGTGGTCTCGGCCTCGGTAATCCTGTGGCCAGAAATACAAATGCACCACCAGCTCTGGGTTTCACGTCCCCCCCATCCTGAGCTGTTGTCTTGCCTCGCCACACACCGTGATGTACACCGTGGTTCGCCTAGTGCACGTGTCCGCTCCTCCCCAACTGTCATTTCATCTGGTGAAATATGATAGATGTTCAGTCGCACTGTATAGGAGTAGCAGAGATGCGGATTATCTCCATCTTAGGCCAAATGCCTTTGTGTGTGTGTGTGTGTGTGTGTGTGTGTGTGTGTGTGTGTGGCGGCTCAGCCTCGGCCTGGCCTCTCCCTAAGGAATATACTGACGTTAACCTGTTAATTCCTGATGAGAAGCGTATTAGCAGATGATGTGTCATTAATATCACGGGAGGGGGAAACAGACGCGGTGATCCACGCTGCTTCAGCCAGTAGCCTCCTGCACAGAGGTACGACCCTTGAGTACGTCGGTTTGACCCATGACCACGACGGTACGACTCTCTAGTATGGTGTGACCCACTGACCTGATTTTTAAGGGTCAGGTCAATACTGGACCAAATTGACCAAATAGAAGGATCTTTTGTGAGTCGGGACAGTACTGAAGGAAGAGTCGGGACTCTTGTGAATTCAATATAGAAGGAGCGATAGGAACTGTTGTGAGTGGGGACAGTAGAGAAGGAACCGTAGGAACTGTTGTGAGTGGGCACAGTATAGAAGGAACAGTAGACATTGTTATGAGTCGTACGGAAGGAGCAGGGGGATCTTTTGTGAGTCGGGGCAGTGTGGAAGGAAGGATAGGGAATGTGAGGTGGGTGAGTTGGGACATTAAGGAGGACCTGGTGGGACCTGTTGTAAGTCGTTACACAGGATCATCATAAAAGAGGATCTAGTTGCCAGGCTCGCCTCTCAAGAGATGACATACAGCACAGTTCTCTCGGGCGTGTAGGGAGCCCCACTCATTGTGGCTTTCGAATAAGGCGTTGTCTGCCACTTGCATTGAAGAACGTGTTTGTCTCCCCACCATTGATGGGGTGGGTGTGTGTGTGTGTGTGTGTGTGTGAGGCTTTAGTGTAGCTGACGATTCAGGTGTGGCCAGCCGCCCAGGTCCTCTGCTCTTTCACTCGTTGTTGTGAATATTTCTGTAAGTGCGTTGTCCTCTCTCCCAGGGCCACAAGGCTGGCCATGTAGCCACCCTTGCCCCTGTGGTTATTAATTGGTGGTTGTGAGCGTCCGTGAGCCCTCCTACTCTCCCTCCATTTGGGGGGGATCAGGGGTAAAGGGGGCCGGGCCGTGAAGCCCCGGAGCAGCGGGGAATCCTTAGCAGTGGGGCGGCTGGGTACCCGCTCCTGCCCCGACGCCCCGTGTTGCCCAGGGTAGGTGAACATCTCAAGCTTAACGAGGCTCTCTAGCTCAAGCTGAAAGAATCTCGATAACGCGACTTTATACACCCCAAGCTTAATGACTTGACTTTCCCCAATGAGACTAATGACCCAACTGCTCATCCGAGCCTTATGAACGGGACACCCCCCACCCACACTCCACTCCATGATGGTATTCATGTAGACGGAGGCGCGGCGGCCACGGCTGGTGGTCAGCAGCTGGCCGTGAGGTGAGGTCGGGGACGTGAGGGTCAGCTTTACAATTTCTGATTTTAATGAGGTCGGTCGCCTCTGGCTGCTGGTGGTGGTGGCGGGGTCGCCAACACCGCCACCGCCGCCGCACAGCCACAGCTCCATGATATTGTGGCGTCGTATTTGTCAGTCAGGATGAATTTATTAGGAAAGCTCTCCCAGCAACTGGAATGCCACGCTGCTGTCACAGTTTAATGCAAGGTTTCATCATATATTCGAAGGATGTATTGATACTGCATCTGTTCTGTTAGTAGACACTATAGGAAGCATTACAGAAATGTTTACATTATTCAGATCCATTCATAATGCTGAAATGTGTCTGGGCGAGGTGAGTAACTCTCTTGACGCTGAAGATGTTTTTTTGTTTGGTTGGCGAAGGTCTTGGTGTTGGGGTAGACCTGATGACGGACGGGTTGGGGTGAGGGTACAGACGTGTGGTGGGGAAAGGTGACGACGCTGTTTGTGTAGGAGACGGTGACGTTGTAGGGGAAGGTGACGTAAAGGTGTTTAGATGATGATAGACGACTTTATTGTTAGTGACGGACACGACACGAGCGGAACATTTCCTCTCCAACCGTCTTGCGTGAAAGGAAGAGAAAGCAGAAATTACTCAAGGCTCCGCTGTTTTTCGTAGACCTGATCCTGAAAGGCAGAAGAAAGATTACCTGTTCCTAGGGGAGGAGGACGTATTATGATAGCCATTCCCCTAGTGGCCGGTCCTCACACAGAGAAACTTTGGGGAAGCAGCAGCGAAATGCCGTGAATCCAAGCCCTGGTGGCGGGAACACACTCAGACACCTCACGTGCTCAGGGACCACAATAGTACCCGTAGCAACGTCGCGGTGTACGATAAGGGATGGCTGAAGAGAAGTGATGCCAGGGGGGAAGTAATGAGACGGAAGGCTGTCGCTTCCACTCTGGTTAACAGCGAGGTGGGGCAAGAGCCACACCAGAATTGTGTGCCACACTTTGTACTACGGCGAATAAAACCCCTGTAGTCAAGGGACAGAAGTTAGGTGTGGTGCGAGTGAGTTGTGGCAGTGAGGTGAGGTTGGGAAGGGTGGAAGGCCTTAGCCGTGGGACTACTGTGTATTACGGTTTGAGTACATGGGATGTGGGTAAAGCTGGTGTTGAGGATGGGCTTCGTGTATACCCCGGGGTAAGGCAAAAGAGAGAGGGACCAGCACAGACCCCTGCCTGTGCTGGTCCGAGTGAATAACGACCCAGACGAGCAAGAAGTTCCTGTGTTCAAGACTATGGAAAAGAAAAAAAAAAAAGACTGTAAATTTCATGTGAAGATTCCCGTTGTGTCACGTCTGTTTACGTGCTAATAATGGTGGAGGACCCATAGTGGTGCACGGCCGCCGTTGCCTCCAGGATAGGTGGCAGGGTGAGGTTGTAGAGATGGCATTGCAGACTGCGAACAAGAGGAAGCAAGGTGTAAGTTTCAGAGGAACGAATGGTGTTCAGCGTGTCCGTGAAGGCGGGGCCTGAGCGGCACGCACGTCCGTATGGTGTGGCCTGGGCGGGGGAGGTGTTGGTAACGGCTGGTGTCACTATGGCAGAATCTTGGGGCGGAAGAAAGTGGTGAGAGTATCTATTTCTAGCGACCTACTACGTCCCCGCTCCCCTTTGTCGTCCCCCCAACTACGGCTGCTCAGGTTAGGGGGGGCCCCCCTGCATAGCAACCTTCCCAATGGGGGGCCCCGCACAACGACCCTGGCTAGGGGGCCCCCGCATAGCGACCCTGACATGGGGTCCTCTGATAGCAATCCGGATGGGGCCCCATACCTCGACCTGGGCTTGGGGTCCCCCTCACCTCGAGCTGAGTTCGGAGGTCCCCCCCTCTGCCACGTACCTTTTTAGTGGCTGTTGTGGTAGGTTGTTAGCAGCAGCAGCAGTAGTAGTGATGCTGTGAATGATGCGATTCTCTTATGTTTGTGTCAGGTTTGCCGTGACATGTTCGGCAGGAGACGTTGCTAGTGACTGTCGGTCATTACTTGATGGTGTGATGCTGGACGAGATGTGTCCCCGACGACTGATAACATCACGTGATGGAAAGTACCTCCATTTACCACAACGGTACGACCCATACGTGTGTGTGTGTGTGTGTGTGTGTGTGTGTGTGTGTGTGTTGCTTGTGAGCGAAGACTGCAACGGGCGGCTGAATGCCCCACTACCGCGACCAGGATTCGAACCTCTATCGGACTCGACCCCGGAGAGGCAAGGGAGACGTGCAATACGTCCGGGTCAGTAATGCTAACCGCTTCGACCTGACGCATTAAAGAAGGGTCAGGTTAAATGTCAGGCCATCTTACCCCCGAGGATCGTAAAGGTTAATACTAGCGCACTTGAGGCCCACTTATCCGCTGCGCGTGTCGGTGTGCGCTGCACTTCACCACTCCTACTGCTGGTATGTTTGGCGGCGCTGATATTTTCAGCGGCAAATGTTTGTCCCACTCACGCTGCGATGGTCGTAGACTACATTATTGTCTTAATGCCGGGATGATAATCTCTACAAACTGCGTTGGCGAGACTCCAGCGAACGTTTCTTGTGCACATAATGTGTGGCGGGGGGGAGAGGCGACGGGTGGAGGCGAGGCAGGACATGCCTCCCTCCCGCGGCCACTAGCGGTACACTACTCTCACCACCACTTAACTATTTATGGAAGAAAGTCTTAAAAGTTTTATCAGAACTCTAAGTTTAGCCGGCAAGCACGCGTGCTCCCCACCCGCCTCCTTTTGTTAGTGTGAATTTAAGTGTTTATTCAGAGGCTTAAGAAGTGTACATAGATGTGTTGATGCGGTTGGTGAATACATATAGCGATATTGCTTATCACTACAATGGAATAAACTCGTTTATTTAATGAGATATTTAGCTTGATAATATCAGAGGCATGCGTCCTTATTTTTGCTTGTATGTTAACTCTGTTCAGTAAGTTACGCCTGCTTTTCCGACATACGACCGTACGAGATCAGTTCTTTGAGGATTCCTGAGAGTATGAGGGATATCTTTCAGGATAATACAGTTAGGAGTACTACAGCTGAGAGTATGAGGGATATCTTTCAGGATAATACAGTTAGGAGTACTGCCGCTGAGAGTATGAGGGATATCTTTCAGGATAATACAGTTAGGAGTACTGCCGCTGAGAGTATGAGGGATATCTTACAGGGTAATACAGATAGGAGTACTACAGCTGAGAGTATAAGGGATGTCTTACAGGATAATACAGATAGGAGTACTACAATTGAGAGTATAAGGGATATCTTACAGGATGATACAGATAGGAGTACTACAGCGTGGAAGTGGAAGTAGTGGTTGGCTGCGGGGGTGGAACCTGACGGGCTCTCAGAAGCGGTAGTACAGTAGTAGTGGGTGGGCGGCCCGGGATCGGAGTAGTTGCCGTACGCTCCCTGCATCCCCCCACTATTATTAATTATGTGATATAGCTTACTTTTCATTTTTTCGTCTTATTATATTATTTTATGATAACGTTGTAGGTGCGGTCATTTGTGTAAATTGGTTGCTGGTCGTTGGTGAGTAACGGTAATAACGAAATGCGCCGACACTGGGCAGGCAACCACTGGAGAAGGAGCGTCTTCCCGCTCACCCTTCATGTCACGCATCGCGATACGAAGGACGTCAGAAACATCTACACATTATGTTAACTTACGTTGTTCGATCGTTCATCAAGTGAGATATCATGAATCTATCATATACGGACCGCTTGAACTGCTGTTTTTGATAGGTTTTATCGCTGGGTCGGACCAAGCGCGGGCAGGGGAAGGCAGGGCAGTGCCCGGTGTGGGTTGACAGGCCACCACGGCAGGGCGGCGCGGGCACTAGGACGGGACCCTCCCCCGCCGCTGCCTCAGTGCTGGGCTAATTTCAGTCAGTGTTCTTTACGCGTGTGACTGGTCACGAGCCAGATGACCTGGGGCCTCACCACACCCAGGTGAATGTCCCTCACCCGTGTGCATGTGCTTATCCCCGGACTCCAGAAATGTGACTGTTCTACCTACGTGCTTTCTCTTTTTTAGCGATTTTTTTAATGTATCGTCTGTTTTCGCTAAACACGAGTTCTAAAAGATATATGTGTTACGTGCGATTAATATATTTGTTAATCATTTTATTTTGGTTTAGTTTGAATTGGAAATCATATTTGAAGGAAGTAAAGGTTTTGGAATCGAGTTAAGTGTTCTAAGATACACGTGGCGAGCGCGACAGTGAGACCGCTTGCCCAAAACTACTGATAAGTCTTTCCCTGAAAGAAAAAAAGAACACCAATGTGTAGTGACGAGAGAGACTGTAACGGAGAAACAGTTAGAGGTGTAACGATGGTGACGCGAAGTGACGCGCGGTAACGGGATGAGTGGGATGATGCTTGACGGAAAGGGTCAAAGCGATGTTATCGCTGGTCCCGTTATCAAGGCAATGGATAGTCTTGTGGCCGTGGACGTGACGACTAAGGTGAGGCCAGTTGTTTGGCGAGGAGTGGCCATGCTGGTCAAGTGAAGGTGTTGCGTTACAGGCTGGCCCACGCCAGTAATGGTGAGGTGATGCAGCCGCCACCAATATCTCTTGCGGTTTTGTGATCCTACCTGCCCCGTGCAGCGGGCTGGAGTAGCTGTTGCAGGAGCACAGTGGATGATGGTGTGGCCGGGAAGTTGGTTGTGGTCGTAGAGAGAAATCGGCTTTCTTAGAAAATAATTTCGTCTCAAGAGTGTGGAGTACACAGCAGCTTGGCTACTTTGTGGGTCTTGGTGAAGAAGCTGCCGCTGCTGGCGGGGAAATGGGTTAAGCTGCCTCCCGTCCCTGTTTCTTGTTTATATGCTTATTCCTGGTTGTCATCCAGAGAAAATCGTCTGTCCTGATCGTTTTCTTTTGTTGTTCTTTGTCCTCGTATATACACAAAACATATATGTAACAGAGGACCCACTGGCCAGTAACGAGGTTAGATGCTGATTTTTTTTTTATTTTGGGTAAAATTTAATTGAAATTCTTGTATTCGGTAAAACACGTTGTGCCTGGCCCTCTCTCGGATTTATATATTAAATTTTAAGAGTAAAATGTTGCCTGGATTCGAGTGACTATCTTATATAAATATGAATCCTAATTACAGGTCATGCTGAAGGATGTTAGTGTTGTTTATCTATAAGCAGTTGTAACTGGCAGGTGTATGACATAGGGAAATACACCTGTCAAATCTGGTTCTGTGAATTTACCGAGGGAGACGACAGTTTGACGGATCAGGAGTCAAGCTATAAGGTTGTTAAAAAGTGAAAACTCAAGGTAAAATATTGGTGGCATGAGTGAGCTCCCGTTGGGAATTTTGATGATAATGATTAAGTCTTTCCTTTTCTCCCGAAATTTTATTTTGAATAAAAGAATTGACAAAAGGAAAGTAATCGAAAAAATAAAAGAAAAATCCGTTCAAAGCAAGATTCTTGCAAAAAAGAGAAAACATCGAAAAAAAAATAAAAATCTATGTACAATCCAGAATTTTTATTTTGAAAAACTTTTGACCAAATCGAAAAATGAAAATCCTTGTAAAATTCAGATAAAAAACTTTTGACAAAAGGAAACAAATCGAAAAATAAGAAATAAAAGAATCCTCGTACAAACTTATTGTGTAAGTTAGCAAGTTTCTGCTCAACCCGAGATGTTTGGTGGGCTGACGCCGGTGAGAGCCAGGATTAGGTTAGGAGTGTAGTATACATTTGTCTAATGAGAAACTAAAGTGAGTCCGCCGTAATGGAGTCTTTTTCTCTTTTTTTTTAAAGCAGGAAAGACCCAGCATCGCCGTTAAGTAAGGCTGCTCGAAACCGTTTTGAATAGAGATGCTAATTCCAGGTTATTTAACCGAGTGTGTCTGGAGTCTGTGTGTTGGCGGATTCCATTTTTTAATTTTCTGTTTCCGAAATTTGCGATTTTTTTTTCTCTCTCTCTCCAGATTACGGAGCGTAGAGCTTCCGTTTCTCGGATTTATGTATTTGCCTGGAGCTTCCGTGCCTGTAATTTGCTATAGCCCGAAGCTGACCTTCTTAGAAATTACTGTAGCGCAGTGCTGACCTTTCTGTAATTTACTTTAAGTGTGGAGCTGTCACTTCGTAAAGATGCTGTAGCTCGGACCTGCGCCTTCTCGTAGTTTCTTAAGGCTCGTAGTTACTTAAGGGCTGTCCCTTGTTACTTTACCCAGCCGCTGCCCTTCCTCAAAGTCACCGTAGCTGGGAAGGTATTTTTCCCCTTGTCCGTGGTAGCAGAAGGCTTCCGGTTCTGTAGCAGTTCGTTTTCGCTGAGTAACTCTGCTGGCGCGTGGCTGTCTTTGTTGTGGCTGTCCTGGGGCTCTGCCTCGGCTGTCGAAGCTCTCCTTTCGCCTTCTGGGTGTCATGGGGCTCTGCCTCGGCTTTCGGAGCTCCTCCTTTCGCCTGCTGGGGTGTCATGGGGCTCTGTCTCGGCTCCTGGGTGTCATGGGGCTCTGCCTCGGCTGTCATGGGGCTACCAAGAGGCTCTGCTTCGTCTGCTTTCTCAGCATCTAACATAAAGCTGTCATTTTACCCCCTTGACCACGACGATACGAACATTGGGTTGCAGTGGCTAATCCTTTGACCTGGCCCTAAAGGTTCCATTGAGAGTCTAGGCCATCCTGCCTAAAAAAAAAATATATATCGCGTCCTCAAATGGGTTCGGTGACTGTGAGGTCGCTATCAGTCAGAATGATAACGAGGGGATGTCCCTGGTAATGCATAACTTAACAGGCAACCTTTATCTCTACATAACTGAGAGGACAGCCTTATGTGTAGATAACTAAAAGGGTTTTCTTATCTGTAAATGTCTTACACAGGGCAGCCATATTGGTGTATTATGTATCTGAATGACAGAACAGCCATATCTGTAAATACCTGACAGGTAGCCTTATCTGAAAATAACTGACATTGGTCACCTTTATTGTAATCAGCTGAGGCGAGGCTGTGCCTTTCTAAGAAGAAACCGAATTTTATCTGCTTTTTTCTATTTATAACTGACAAGGATTCCCTTATCGATAATTACCTGACGTGTAGCTCTGTTATGCAAATGACTCTCTGGGATGTATTACCTGTAAAGAATCGACGTGGCTTTTCGATAAATAACTGAAATAGTGTCTCTTTATAGATAACTATGGAGGGGTTACCTGAGGATATAACTGACGTAGGATATATATATATATATATATATATATATATATATATATATATATATATATATATATATATATATATATATATATATATATATAATATTGAGTGAACACAGTTCTTGTTGTTAGGCTAAGATATTCATGTTTATGATGGCGAAATCCTGTGGTTATTGAGTATTTGATACTGTACGCCTGCTTGTGGAGGATCCACGACTCCTGTAGGTTTGCAGCGGCCAAGGCTTTCAGAGGCTGGATTACCAAGTGTTAAACGACCGGACCCAAGGGATTTGTGAGGTAACTTGGGGTCCGATTATTTCTTATGTGTATTCTGTTATTATCTATTGTTATTGATGTTTAATTACCAATATGATTATCATCATAACGAATTTATTTTATTGGTTATTATTTCCTTTTGATAATTGTCTCCACGGAATGGGTTCTGACCCTAGTATTAGGAGATTGGGAGGGAGGAGCTGCTTGCAGTACCCGGGGAGGCCACTGGGAGGGCGAGGCGTGAGTCACCGCCTCTCTGGGGGTGCGGGGACTCTGCGGGGAGCCATCACAAAAACTGCCGTAGATGGGTGATAGAGTGTGGGTATATATAGCTGGATGTTGTGGTACTGGGGAGAGGAGTGTGTGTGCGGCCTGCTTTCCCTCCCTCTTGTCTTGAGGAGGGAGGAGAGAAGCGGAGGAGGGAAGGAGGTTGGGCTGGAGAAGAGAGACGGGGGTGACGAAGGGAAGCGGAGAAGAGAGGGGAGATAGGGTTAGGGGAAAGAGTCGAAGGAAGAAGGAGAGACGCTTGTAGGAAGAGAGACGTAGGAGGGAGGATAGACGCATGGTAGAGAGAGTAGGATATGGCGGAATGTGAGAGTGTTGTGTCCCCTGACCTGGGGTAAGCCATGGACGGTAGGGCCCCTCCTTAACCTGATGCTTGTGATACAGACACACCCTCATCAGAACACACACCCATAACCCACATACATTTCCGCCTTATGGAATAAGATATTACCGCTGAATATTCATGAAAGACTTGTATATTCAGTTAAGACTTTACGACTTCCGAGAGGTGCCTACATAATTTTTTTACAGCAATTCATTGGGTACAGAATGGCACATGGGGAAGGAATTGCCCCCCGACACGCAAAGCTAGTTAACATTAACATTAACAGATGATGGTACACGAGAGTTTAACATCTGGAGACCCGCGGGACTAAAAGCCATAAGGCATTTAACCTGACCCATAAGGAATAAGTGGAAAGCCAGGTTATCATGGTTCTCTCACAGGTCATACCGTCGTGCTCAAGGGTCGTACCGTCGTACTCGAGGGTCGTACCGTCGTACTCGAGGGTCGTACCCGTCGTACTCAAGGGTCGTGCCGTCGTGCTTAATAGTCGTACCGTCGTGGTCGTAAGTTGTACCGTCGCTGCTCACACACACACACACACACACACACACACACACACACACACACACACACACACACACACTGTGCGTGCAAAAACGTAGCAGCGTTGTGTAATTCACAGCCGGAACACACAGACGCTGACGTCTGCCCTAGCTTACAACGGGCACCAGCTGCCGGCCAGCTGGACCTATCATCTGCCGGCCAGCTCCACCACTCAATCAGCACCAGCTGCCGGCCAGCCAGCCAGCTCTTCCACTCACAACCAGCTGTCGGCCAGTCTTGTTGTGCAAGCGGCGTGTGAGTCACCCGCTCAACTTCATTTGCTCCACTCATCAAGCATCGCTAACGAAGTTATAAGCAAAGGTCATCATCATCAACAAGTCGGTCATGACATTTCTGTAAAGGACGTATTGACCATGAAAAGATGAGGCAGTTGAGGAGGAAGAGACCTGATGGTCCCGAATAGGACGAGCAACTAAGGGACATTAAGACAGCGTCTGACTTTGAAAGCTGGATTCAGATAGATGGATGTGTGTGTGTGTGTGTGTGTGTGTGTGTGTGTGTGTGTGTGTGTGTGTGTGTGTGTGTGTTTTCCCCCTTACGCTGTCTTTCCTTGTGTGTGTGTGTCCTCCCTTACGCTGTCTCCCCCTGTCTCTGTCTGGTTTAATCCCTCCGTCGCCCGTCCATTTATGTTTCCCTTCGTCTGTCCATCTGCCCCTTTTCCTAAACCCATCCCGTCCGTCGTCCGTCCCTCCCTATGTCTGCCAGTTGGCCCTGTTCAAGAACCCCCACCCAACCCCCTCCACCTTGCTAGAGAACACTCACACCTCAGATTGCCTTTCGTGAAGGCCTCATGATGGGGAGGGGCGCCCCCTCGCTTGCCCCGCCAGGATGCCCCGACCCTCACGGTACCAGACGCAACTTGTGAGGAGGCCCCGCCTGCTTCACCAGGCTGCGTCGGCCCTCATGTTCCTCACGAGCCAACTTGTCCCGTAAAGATGTGGGATATTGTCTGTCGACGCTGTATATATAATGCAGGATAATATGGAGGGAAGTGAAAGAGAGGCTGCTGCCGGTGGGAGGGATGTGGAACAGGAGATTTGGAGAGGCGATGGTGGTAGCGGTGTTTGGTACGTGGAACAGGAGAGGTGGCGGTAGTAGGGATATGTGGAACAGGGGACACAGGAGGGGTGATGGTGGTAAGAATGTGGAACAGGAGAAGTTAAGGTGGTGGTGCTGGTAAGTGTTTGGAACAGATGATAAAGGAGAGACGATGATGATGATAGGGATGTGGGACAGGAATCGGGAGAGGCAATGGTGGTGGGAGTTGGAGATGTGGAACAGGAGACATGAGAGGTGATGGTGGTAGGTAGAGGGCATGTGTAAAACAGGAAACAGGAGAGGCAGTTGTGGTGAGTCGTAGGGATGTGGAACAGGAGACAGGAGAGGAGATGGTAGCAGTAGTAGGTAGGTGGAACAGGCGGAGTAGATAGGAGAGAATAGAGAGGCAGAGAGGTGTTGGATGGAGTGGGAGTGGTGGAGCCTGCAAGCTAGTGGAGGGGGGGTGTAACGTGACGTCAGTACCCCGCAGGCGGGAGCGGGTTGGGGAGCACTAGGAAGGTATCGTTAAGCAGGACATGACGAGGGGGAAATACTGGCCTCATGACTGTGTTCGTCCTGGTCATGTGCCGGCGGGTGAGTCTGTCTCCCCCTTACAGTATAGTGAATTAGGAGTAACCCAGACTCCCCACCCGACCGTGGCCCCTCTCCATACCATGTTCTTCCGCTACCATCATTTTTTTGGAGGGGGAGCAGCAGCTACCACTCATTAAGCTGGAGTGGGAGGGGAAATGAGACAGGCTGGCTGGCTGGCGCGTAACGGAGCGTGCATTGTTGTCAAGGTCAGATGCCTGGTGGCGGCGCTGGAAGCGGTGGGCGGGACCGACGCCGCGCTCCCTCCCTCTCTGGTCCCCACGTCATTAGTGGTAATATTAACGACAGTAATGATAAGGTAATAGTCATGCTAATGATATTAAAGATAGATAGTTTACAACCTAAGGCTGAGAATGTGGAGAAAAAGCTATTGGTAGTTATGATTTTGGGCTCTGATAACCTGATATAAACAAGAGTTATTCTTGGATGTGGTCGGTGGTGTTCGAAATGCAACTCTGGGACGAGGGATCTCGGGCGGCAGGATGTGGCGGTGGCAAGAATGGTGTTGAAGCCTCCTCGCAAAGTGTCGAATAAGGTGATGTTGTATGATGGGATTTAGGAGGAATAATGTGGTAAACGCGTTTTGACAGTTGGTCTCACCAACCTGGCTTCGTAGAGAGTCTTATGACACACACACACACACACACACACACACACACACACACACACACACACCTGTGAATCGTGTGGTGCATACTCAAGGCTGAGATGTAAGTGTTGTCTTAATAAGAGGGCACCAGAATCTACAACATCCCCCATCCTTCTCCCCCCAAGGCTAGAGCCACGTGATCCTGGAAGAGAAGGAGGGAAGGGGTGCTGGCAGAGGCTCTGGAAGTACCGCACTAGGCTTGCCTGTTGTGTGGGCAGGAGAGGCTGCAGGTAAACTGGAGGAATCGTTGCTTATGGTATGATGGTAGAGTGACAGAGGCCCCTCATGTAAGGTGGTATGGCTGCAGGTCCTCCAGGTCGGGTGGTAGAGTGACAGAGGCCCCCCATGTAAGGTGGTATGGCTGCAGGTCCTCCAGGTAGGGTGGTAGAGTGACAGAGGCCCATCATGTAAGGTGGCACGGCTGCAGGTCCTCCAGGTCGAGTGGTAGAGTGACATAGGCCCCCCATGTAAGGTGGTATGGCTGCAGGTCCTCCAGGTCGGGTGGTAGAGTGACAGAGGCCCCCCATGTAAGGTGGTATGGCTGCAGGTCCTCCAGGTCGGGTGGTAGAGTGACAGAGGCCCCCCATGTAAGGTGGTATGGCTGCAGGTCCTCCAGGTCGGGTGGTAGAGTGACAGAGACGCCCCATGTAAGGTGGTATGGCTGCAGGTCCTCCAGGTCGGGTGGTAGAGTGACAGAGGGTCCATTCATATAGCGCGACGGAGTGGGAGAGAGTCTTTCCATGTAGGAGAGTAGAGTAGGCAAAGAGGTCCTCCTCGCGTCTATGGTGGGGAGGGGGGCATCTGGGAAGGGAGAGATTGTTGGGGTGAGGTGGGGGGGGGGGTAGAGACCGTGAAGCTCACACAAACATCTGAATAGGAGAGAGAGTAAACAATGACTGAGGTATGTTAAGAAGGAGAGAGGCAGGGCGGCCAGGACACAGTGAACGGTGAAGGTGGTGTGTGTGTGTGTGGCTCGGCTCAAGAATAGCCACTGTAGTGTAGCTACTAGATCACCCGAGCTAGGATGAAGGAGCTGTGGTACTGTCCAGGCTCCTATCTAAAACTTCACTTGAGGTAGGGTGAAGGTGATGTGGGCCAGTAGGTCGCCGCCTCAACCCTCCTGTGTGCAGTAAGTTCTGGTCAGGTGACAGAGATTCGTGTACTTGATCGACCTACCCAGCCTACCCGCCGACCGTGAATATACAGGACATACAGAACACATGACGACGCGCACGTCTGGAGGGGTAAGGATAAAGCAAGGATATCCTGGTGTTTTGGGCAAGACTCCAAGTCATAAAATAATACGAGAGGGTTGTTACAGGCGAGGAAAAGTGAGGCGAACATGGGCAGTCATTTAGATGAGATGGTAATGGAGAGATGAGCGAGCTGGAGGCAAGTGTGGTCTCGAAACCTCCGGAGATAACTCACTTCCATTACGTGTAGAAGGGAAGTATGCTACACTCGAGAGGTTGCTAAGTTTAAGGGGTACGTTTGTTACAGGAAGGAGGGAGGGAGACAGGCCTGGAGGCTGGCGGGGATGCAGGCCGAGTATAAAAGCGGCCATGGTCGCCATCGATTCTCCTGACGTAGCGGGGGGCGTGTGGCTGCTGGTGGTGCAGGAGGTGGTGTTGGGGGAGACCGGTGGGGACGCATGGCAGGGGTTGGCGAAGGGCTGAGTAGCGGGAATACCGTCTGTGGGAGGCGTGGCTGACGGCTGTACGGAAGGAGTGGCTGACGAAGGCTCGGGAGAGGCGGTTTGGGCGAGAGAGCGGAGGACAGAAGGCCCTGGAGGTAGCCTGGTGGCGGTGCTGGTGGTCAGCTCAGCCTGGGAGCCCAGGTACGCAGGCAGCCACTCTCCTCAACTGTATTATCCAACCGTGACGTGTACTGTGCCGTGTGGGTCGTGACTGGACATGGATTCTTGTGATACCAGCAGTTGTCAAGTACTGAACATACCTGTGGTGTTGTACTGTGCAGGAGTGACCTGTGTGAGCCATGTGCGTGTGTGTGTGTGAAGCGGTCCGTTCCAGCCTCAGTAATGCCAGTGCTGGAAAGCCGCTGCAACTTATTCATCGTCTCATTCGCTGAAACATTGATGAGTAGTGAAGGTGGTGGAGGGAGGGGCCAGCGGTGCAGACGTCCCACTGCCTCTACCTTCACACTCATTCGCCAGACAACTGCCTGGCTAGAAACTAGTCAGAGCCAGAGGATGTCCTGTTACGTGGTAGTGTGAGGCGGCAGAACGCAGCAATTCTTGGTGAAGTGGACTGTAGAGCCTCCGTCAGTAGCCGTGCGGGGGGCGGTGACCGTCATGCAAGTTGTAGGTAACTTTGTAGAGGCTTGAGGCTCGCTACACTGTGTTGGAACCAGTCTTCTTGTGACGGCTCATCGCATCGCTCTGAACGCACCTATACACACACATTTCACAGTGACCCATTTGATGCCTCTCTAAGCCTGCCGTAACCCGACATTTTGTCCGACCTTCATGTTTCCAGGAGATCCAGCGCGCGTGTGTGTATGTATGTGTGTGTCTGTCTGTCTAGGAGGGGGGTAGGGGGGTTGAGCGAGACCTTGGAGCGACCATGAACTTGGTAGGCGGGGCTGATGCGTGAGGGTGGGCGGGGCCAGGCACAGCGGTGCTTGGGAGTGGCGCACCGCTGCCTCTGCTGTGCTTGCTCAGCCCGCTGCTGCTGTAGGTCACCCGCCCTCTTCCAGTGCACGTCCCTGGAACCCTCGGCGGGCCAACCTGGCGCGAGACCCAATTGTATATATTCATGTATGTTGGCAGAACTCCGCGTTATTTTGTGACGCAGGTCTTGATGAAGGCTGAGCTCATGAGAGAACCATAGAAGGATCATGATTATTTGAATGACGACCTCTTTGTCCCTTTGTATGACATAAGGTCTAACGTTTCATTGAACGCTTGCAATTCTGGACTCATTTTCCTTTTCCAGTGTTGACGCAAAGGACACCCCTTTCCCCATCATAACCAGACCCTCCTTTGGTACCATATCCATATGCGGGTCCTTCATGCCCGTGAGAACACAGTGTACCCTCCCAACACCCTGCCAGTCCCTTATTTTGCTCAGTACTTGTGTGTGTCTCTTGCATGGCGGCGGCTTCTCCCATGTGCTGCCTGCCTCCCCTGGTCAGCTCCAGGGCTCTGAAATCTTTATATCGGTGTGTGCTGTGCCGCCACCTCTCCTCCCTGGCCGTTATCTGTTCCTCCCGCGGTGTTCACAGTGCCGGGCCCCAACGCAACCAGCACACATTTGCATGTACATGTATGTGTATACTTACATATATATGTAAATGCTATAGGTGTTTCATATACATAAACATCCATACGCATGCTGGGACGTGTGTTGACGACGGTGGGACGTGTGTCGACGACACTGGGACGTGTGTTATGGATGGGGGACATGTGCCTGGTAACGGAAGTGAGACGTGTCATGACAAGGCTACATTAGCGTGATGCGACGCGACTTAGAAATGTTTCTGATGGTTTGGTTCACGATGCCTGTGAGGTGTTTGATCGAGCACTGAGTTAATCCCTCAGCAGAGTGTCTGCCTCATCTTTAGATTTGATGATCTGGTGGCACAGGACGTGATTGAGGACGTAGTTGACCTTGTGTTTGAGGGCCTGGCTGGGTGGTGGAATAGATGCGTTGGTTGCCTGGGTGTGATGGCCCGCAGCAGGAGGAGGAGGAGGTGTGTAGGTGGCTGCCACTGATCGATCCTGCCTGCCTCTCGCGCGACACTCACCCATCTGCCACCACCAGGGCACCCCATGCCCAGCACACTCATCCACCACACCAGGGACCCCTCACCTTACTGCTGCTGCCAGGGCATCCCATGCTAGGCACACTTATCCACACCTAAGACACCCACCTGCAGGATGGTCACCCCCACTCAGGACACTTTCAGCACACCGAACACTCCACACCCAGAGCATCCTTGGCATCCAGGACGTTTAATCATCCCAGAAAAACTCCAGACACCGGGCGCTCTTCCACATTCAGGGCTCAGATCAACTCCGAACCTAGAGCGAAAGATTCTTTCTCCACCCAGGACCATTTCACACACAGGACGCCCCATACCCGCCACACCGAGACGACTGCACGCTACGCACCAAGACAGTGTTCCGTGCCATGAATGTAAAAGGTTTGATATATTCCTGAAACACCTCCAATAGACTACACCGTTCCCTTAGCCGCTCCACACCACCAGGGTAGACTACACTGTTCCCAGACCGCGCATCTGTGGGTGTATCCTGGGGCTGGCCATAGGGATCTTGCAGTACAGCAAGGTACCACAGAGAGAGGATACAAACAGGGATTCCTGCAGCTGTAGTGTCACAAGAGAAGCTGTGTTTCTCAGTATGGTTCACCTCAACGTTGGGGTAGGTCGGTTTGTGTTCGATAAGGGAGACTCTGGTCGATGTCTCCATCCCTGGCGTGAGGTCCGACGCACCTCCTCATGTCTCTGTCCTTATTGTAAGGTCTGCTACACCTCATGTCTCCATCCTTGATGTGAGGTCTGACACACCTCCTCATGTCTCCATCCTTGAGGTGTCGTTTGTGAGAAGGCCCGTCTCGGTAGATAGATATTTAAAGTTAAGTATGACATTGGATCTTCATAAGTGGGTAGATGGTGGTAGATTTTTAACCCACCACCAAGAGTGAAGTCTGGTGTACCATGGTAATGTGATGTTTTCCTGTGGCCAAGTCCACCCACCTCACCTCTGGCTGGATATTGAGTGAATGACGGTGATGGCTGGCTTGGTGTCGGGTATGTGACGGTGGTGGCAGGTCTGGAGATTGGGGATGGAGTGTGAAGGTAGTGGCAGGATTAGAGGACGTGCTTGCGTGCGCTTTGTGCTCGCTTTGACCCGTCCGTCACCTCCCGTCTTCACCACGTAGGTCCTCTCCCCACGCTGGCAGTCCCGTCCGTCACCTCCCGTCTCCACGTACGTCCTGTCCCCATGCTGGCCGACCCATCCGTCACCTCCCGTCTTGAGACTTTGTTATTATGGATGTCATCATTCTTCTGGCTCACTCCCTGCAGCAGCCAGATGCTCGCTCCCCCCATACTCACCCTCTCCCCTTCCTCCTCTGTCAGACCGCTCCCCTCCCCGTCCACCACGAGTCCAGTGACCCCCGCCTGGCTCATCTGCCTCCCCCCCCCTATCTTTATGTGCTGCTCATGTGATCTTACAGAGCGATCCAGTATCCCCCCAGCCTCCTAACAGGTCCTGCACCCCATCCTTCCCCACCAGACCCCTGGCTCTCCCCCAGCATCCTACCAGGTCCTTCATCCCATCCTTCCCCACCAGACCCCTGGCTCCCCCTTAAGGTCCTTCACCCCATCCTTCCGCTGTTTACTTTTCATGTTATCACTTCCGGTTTCTTTCTCCCCACTTCCTCCCCACTTCCTCGCCGTCTCGTGTTCTTTATTTTTGTTTCGTTGTTGCCCCCTTCCTCCCCGGCCTGTCATTCTCTCAGTCTCCCCTCCCCTTGGCCTCCCCAGCCCTCCCAGCGGCAGCCATATCACATCACAAGTTACAGCTGTTGCTCCCCCCTGGGGCGTCCCCCTGCTTGCAACCCTGGCCTCCCTGATGATTCTCTCACTCCTCCCTCACCACTACTATCCCCACACCATCTCCCTCCCATGTTCCTCCCTCTGCCAGCCTCTCCCATGGTCCTTCCTCTGCCAGCCTCTCCCATGTTCCTCCCTCTACCAGCCTCTCCCATGTTCCTCCCTCTGCCAGCCTCTCCCATGTTCCTCCCTCTGCCAGCCTCTCCCATGTTCCTCCCTCGACCAGCCTCTCCCATGTTCCTCCCTCTGCCAGCCTCTCCAATGTTCCTCTGACCAACCTCTCCCATGTTCCTCCCCCTGCCAGCCTCTCCCATGTTCCTCCCTCTACCAGCCTCTCCCATGTTCCTCCCTCTACCAGCCTCTCCCATGTTCCTCCCTCTGCCAGCCTCTCCCATGTTCCTCCCTCGACCAGCCTCTCCCATGTTCCTCCCTCTGCCAGCCTCTCCAATGTTCCTCTGACCAACCTCTCCCATGTTCCTCCCCCTGCCAGCCTCTCCCATGTTCCACCCTCTGCCAGCCTCTCCCATGTTCCTCCCTCTACCAGCCTCTCCCATGTTCCTCCCTCAGCCAGCCTCTCCCATGTTCCTCCCTCAGCCAGCCTCTCCAATGTTCCTCCCCTGCTGGTTCTCCCACACCTCTCCTCTCACCCTGTCATCCTACCTCCCCTCTAGGCCCCTCCCCGCCTCCTGTCTGCTCCCTGCCATCTATTGTCCTGATTTTTACCAGTCTTCTCCCTGCCTCCCTTTCACAACCCTCCCTGCCTGACCCCTCACTTGACACTCCTCTGCCCGTCCCTTCCCTTCCTCCTTGTCACCAGCATCTCTGTCCCCCCCCCCCTGCCAGCCCCTCCCTCGTGGCCACCCTTCTCCTTGTCCACTGCCATGCCAGCCTCCCCTCCTCCCTGCATGTGCTCACTCCCCACCCCCCCCCCTCCTTGCCCCACGATGATTCAGTTAGCGTCTCTTCTCAACAGTTATATGCATAATTCATGCTGGCGACCGTATTTTTACCCCAGGATAATTACCACCCCATACACAGTTCCCCACCAGAGCGCGTGGCCTCTACCATCTCCGACTCTCCGTGTCACCTTTCCTATGGTAACGTCATATTAACTTCAACATATTCCTCAGTCCTCCTCAGCGGTAGTCTTGCTGCCTCGTCTCCTTCCCAGTGTATTCCTCCACTGCTGCGTGAATGGCAGGTCCCAGCCCCCTTATGCTGTACTGATAACAGCAGCTTATGTTCATCAGTAATGACCCTGGCTGATGATATCTTGCTGGGAGTCTCTGTGTGGCCTGGTCGTATTGTGTGGTGTCAGGGATTTTCGTGATTGTGAAGGAAAAGACATGTCTGAGGATGATATTATTATTATTATTATTATTATTATTATTATTATTATTATTATTATTATTATTATTATTATTATAACTAAGTATTATTATATTTTAATTAGTTATGATTATTTGTATTATTATTATTATTATTATTATTATTGTTATTATTATTATTATTATTATTGTTATTATTATTAATATTATAAATATTATTATCGGGCTTGGTCTTGTGTCAGTGTATATTTACATACGTTCAGTGTTGGGTGTAGTGGGTGTATGTTTGTACCAGTGTACGGGGGGGGCGGCTGTGTTGTGTATACCACACACTCACCACATTCGTAATCCTACGTCAAGTATGGCACACGTCGTCATGCTGTGACGGAGCCTCACTCCTCCTGGTGTGGTTCAGTGGAGGTAAGGAAAGTATTGCTGCAGTTAATGTGATCTTAATGGGGGGGTCACCCTGTATTACCAGCCTTCCCCCGCCTCCCTCATTACGACGTAATGATGCCAGCTCTCCTAGGGAGAAGATATGTCTCTCGACGCTGATTGGATGACAGTGCGGTAACCCAGCACGTTTTGGGTGCCATCTGGCGGTGTAGTGTGCCGCAGCGTGTGCTGCCCGTACTTGCCTTACCGCGCTGCCGCGGCGTATGCTGCGGTACTTGACGCAGTAAGGTCAGGGTTGATGGCGGGGCTCCGCCGCGCGGCGACCAGGGTCATTCATACCTGTCCTGTGAGAGAGCGTGACCACTCCCATGGCTGTGCCAGTTCATGGCCGCTGTAAATGGTGTGTGTCCTGCTGGCGGAGGAGGAGGAGGAGGACTCGCCCCACGGTTCAGGTTTAGTGAGGGAGAGCTGTGGTACAAGTCCCAGGGGCACTGCCTCCAGATGCTCCCCAGCTCTGCCCCTACTAGGTAGCCCTGGTTCTTGAGATGCAGTGTGCTGCCCGGGTCATGCGATGGAAGGTCATGTAGCGTCCGAGTTGTATGGTGGAAGGTTACATCCTGGGAGGTCATGCGTTGGACGGCTCTGCTGCACCTGGTGGTGGTCGCTGGGCATGAGTCTGTGCCTCACCTCAGCGTCTGTCCTCCCCAGGTTCACCAGGGTGTTGGTGATGACCTCCTGTAAGCTCTTAGAGCCGTTCCTGTTGTATTCGGGTGTTGTTGTATCCTTCGTGAGGGCCAGTTGGATTGGTTAGTGGGGAGGAAGCGGTATGGTCTCGGATCCGGGAGGGTGCCCTCCAGCCTCACCTGCTGCTGCTGCTGCTGCACCACACTGCGCCACCACCGCCATCCCTCACTCCTCGTCCCCCCCTCTGCCACAGTTTCCACACCTCCCACTCTCCTGTTCCACACTCCTCACCTCTCTCTCTCCTACCTCACCCCGTCGTATAACCTTCTCCCTGTTCCTGCTCCTTCACTCATAGTCCTCCTTCCTTGTTCCTCAGGGTGGTGGAGACGGTAGGGGGAGGGACAGGAGACGGTAGAGGGAGGGACAGGCCGGTAGACGGGGTGGCGGAGAGACAGTGACAGATGCTGTATACTGTCTCCTTGACGAGGAAATCCTCACCAGATAGTTTGTTGCCGTCGGCAGCCTCATACCTGCTGACCACCTGCTCCTCTGTGCCTTACCCTGCTGCCTCACCTGCTCCCAGTTGTAGCTCCTGCTGCTATGACTACCTGTTGACCCGTTCCTGTTGTAGCTACTGCTGCTATGGCTGTATCTGTTGACCTGCTCCTGTTGTCACGGCCACCGTTTTTCCTGCTCCTGTTGTAGCTTCTTTCTTCTGTCGCTGTTCCTGTTGATATCCATGTTAATCTTCCCCTGCCACGTACGTCTTTATATTTTTCCCGTTGTGGAACCTGTTAACAGTAACTATATATCCTGTTGCTGTTCCACAGGACGAAGGCAGGATAGAAGAATGCCTCTGATTTTTGTCCGTTGCAATAAAAAAAAAAAAAAAAATTCATAATGTAAATACAAGGAGCAAATTTAACATTGGCAACAGAGTGAAAAAATACCCCCCCTCCTTCCCCCCCAGAATACAACGGTGTGGTTATTAGAGTAAATAAATTGTGAATAAATTGGCCTGTATATAAAGGGCTTTTGCTGGAACTGTGGAGAGGCGAGTGTGGTCAATATAGTTCTATATAAAGGTTATTTTTTTTTCCGGTTGCGGTTCTGTGGATAGTAACCACCCACACACACTGTGTGGGAGGCATCGGAGGTCACAACGTGCGAGAGGTCACAGTGTGCGGGAGGTCACACACACAATGTACAGGAGGCCACAGTGTACGGGAGGCCACAGTGTTCGGGAGGTCGCATTGTACGGGACGTACACTGTATAACAGGTCACAGTGTATGGGCAAAGGAGTAGCATGTTGGTCAGGCGACCTTACAGCCCAATAGGGAGAGTACGGAAGGTGGCAGGGTGTAGCCTACCATGATGTGGTGGTGCCAGGGGTGTGGCGAAGCCTTCCCTATCTGGGTACCTAGAGGGAAGGAAGGGGCTCCAGAGGGAAGAGGAGGGGAGGTTGAGGGTGTTGTGGGTGAGGGTTGGTGAGGTGGTGGGGGGGAGGGAGCGCTTGAAGGGTGAGGGTTTAAAGGGAAGGTAAGAGGGGATAATTGATGGTAAGGGAGATTGAGGGGAGTTAACGTGAGAGTGAAGGAGAGTGAGAAAGGATAAAGTGAGGGCAGGGGAGTGAGAGTGATGAATTGAGGGTAGAGGGGAGTTAATGGGATGAAGTGAGGGCAGGGGAGAGTGAGAGGGATGAAGTGAGGGCAGGGGAGAGTGAGAGGAATGAAGTGAAGGTAGGGGAGAGTGAGAGGGAGACGAGTGAGGAGTTTAAAGTTAGGTTAATCCAACGAGGAAGATTAAATGTAAAGTGAATGGCACACAGAAACATTGAGGCAGTAAAAGGAATGATAGATAGTGAAGATGTGAGAGTGATAGCAAGGTGAGAGGAGATGGTGGGATGAGTGTGAAGAGGCGGGAGTAAGAGGGTGATGAAGAGGAGGACCAGGAGGGGAGGGGAGAGTTAATTTGATCCCCTCGCAGGAATGGCCTAGGTGGCCGCTTGACGGAGGGGACCGACCCCTCCTCACCCCGCGATGGACGGGAATATCGAGGCAGACCCTCCTACCTAAATATTCTATACTTAATTAAAGAATATCGTCGTCGGCAGAATATCTATTTAGGACTGTAATTAAGTTTAATGGATCCCACGTCCTCCTCATTAGGAAATAAGAGTCAAGAGCTGGACTAATTTTAGCCGGATTAATCTGACGTATTTGTTTATTAGGGAGTTGCGTCCCACCCTGGGGCCACCGGTGTGGTAGGCACCCTAGCGTCTGCGTCAGGAACTCTTCCTCCTGCTGGCGAGGTTTGCAGTAGCCGTTAGTTGTATGGCGTGTGTGTGTGTGTGTGTGTGTGTGTGTGTGTAACACGATTTCTTTACTTCCAGCGGAGTGTCAGTTGGTCATGGCGGATGTGGGTGGCTGGTGCTCATACGCAGGGTCAATAAAGCAAGGGTCAAGTAGGAAGGTCATTATCGTACAATGGATTTGCTTTGCTTGTTGTGCTGGAGTTTGCGGGAGACGGCAATTATTGAAAAGGTGGTCAGAGGTACTCGTGATCTGTGATAGGTCTTAGTGTGCTTTGTAAACTCGCCCCTCAGGGCACGACTGTGAGAAAATTAATCATGTAGTAGGTGCCCCATACCGGAGGAGACAGGCGGAGTGAGTGGGGGCCGCTGGAGCACCCCTGGATAACGCGGTCAGTTTCGAGTATTGGCGCGTTGTGTGTTATTTATTCCTCTGCCTCTAGTTTGGAGAACATGAGAAGTTAAAGATGAATTGTTGTGCTGGACGGGGACACTAGTCTGCTAAACATAACCAGAGGTGGGTGTGTGGGTCTGGCCATGCATCATGGAGGGTTAAGAATGAAGCGGCCTCTTGTATGTGCCCGTCGCCTGGCTGTGAATGGTGGCGCCCACACCCTCTTATATCTGAACCTGCATTGTCCCTCCTCCCACACATATCCCCCTCACACCCACACACCCAACCATTCATGCGACCCTTCTCCACCACCTCCTCCTTTACACCACACAAGGACCTGACCTTGCTGCTGCACTACTCCTCTTCCTCCACTGTGGTCCTGTCTCGCCCTCTCTCTACTCTCGCTGTCCTGCAGTCTGTTGCTGCCTCACCTTACCACACTCACTGCCCTTCCTGGCTGAACTGTACTGGTACTTTATCCACTGTACTATAACTCACTCTGAAGCACTACTGGTCCCTCACCTGCTGTATTGTATGTAGCCAGCCTGCCTCACCTTGCCGCACTGTGCTGGTGCCTCACCCTGCTGCACTGTAGTGGTGCTTCACCTGCCTCGCTCTTCTGCTCTGCTCTGCGTTTCAACCTCGTGCTGGTGCCTCGCTGTACTGCAGTATGCTGGTGCCTCTACCCCGCTAGTCTTACACATCCGGCAGCTGTGGTCCTCCCTCCTTCCTCTCTCATTCATAATTACAAGGATGTAGACATAGGGTCGTGAGGGTGGCGCGCGTCCCACCGCCCCTTACCTTTGTGTTTCATTCATCACCAGGTTGTAGGTAATTAGGCCTACGGCCACACTCGAAGCTTCATGTATATTTACGGTGGTGCGTACGTACGCGCCGAGCAACCTTACTCCCTCCCTTTCGTCCCCCAGTACGCATGTCCGCTCTGCTTGTTGTGAGTCTGTTGATGTGAGAGAGATTGTCTCGAAACTTGGTGACTCGCTCCCCCCACGGCTTTTATTGTCGTGTTTCAGGAGGATAACGAGTGTGTGAAGCCTGGAGACAATTCCCGACACACACTCGAATGAGGCGTTGTTGTTCCGCGGACATATATGTACGTTCACAAAATTCCTGTGCTTTTAAGACAT